>NC_086118.1:59028534-59328534 GCF_963921235.1 Mobula hypostoma
TCGATGAGTTGGATGATGGAATTGATGGCTTTGTGACCAGGTTTGCAGATGATATGAAAGATATGTAGAGAGGCAGGTAGTGTTGAGATATGTAGAGGGACAGGTAGTGTTGAGGAAGCAGAGGAATGGATAAAGTAGTGCCAGACAGAATGTAACGTAGGGAAGTTCACGGTCATGCACTTTGGCAGAAGGAATAAAGGTGTGGACTATCTTCTAAATGTGGAGAAAGTTCAGAAACTCAGAGGTGCAGAGGGATTTGAGCCTCTCCTCATGCAGGATTCCCTAAGGTTGCAGGTTGATTTGGTGGTGAGGAAGGCAAATGCAATGTTAGAATTCATTTCGAGAGAACTAGAATACAAAAGCAAGGATGTAATACTGAGGCTTTATAAGGCATTGGTCAGACTGCACTTGGAGTATTGTGAGCAGTTTTGGGCCCCTTATCGAAGAAACGATGTGCTGGCGTTGAAGAGGATCCAGAGGAGGTTCAGAAGAATTACCTCAGGAATGAAAGGGTTAACTCTGAGTCTGTACCCAATGGAGTTCAGGAGAATGGGGGGGGGGGATCTCATTACAACATACTGAATACTGAAAGGTCTGGATGTGGAGAGGATGTCAGAGGTAGGTTTTCTTAAAAACGCAGAATGGGGGGTGGTGGTCGACGCAGATACGTTAGGGAGATTGAAGAGGCTCGTTGATAAGCACATGGATGAGAGAAGAGCGAAGGCAATGTGGGAGGGAAATGTTAGACTGATTTTGAGGAAGGTTAAATGGTTCCCCTTAATAATAGATATTTTATTTATTATTCAAATAATGGTTAACAAAAGCATGATCATAATAATGAATCCCAAGCTAATAGTTAATTTAAATAATCAGAATCAGGTTTATTGTCACCTGGAGTATTGTGAGCAGTTTTGGGCCCCTTGTCTAAGGAAGAATGTGCTGGCGTTGGACAGGGTCCAGAGGAGATTCAAGAGAATGATCCTGGGAATGAAAGGGTTAATGCACGAGGACTGTTTGATGGCCCTGGACCTGTATTCACTGCATTTCAGTAGAATGAGGGTTACTCTCACTGAACCTATCGAAAGTTGAAAAGGCTGGATAGAGTGGATGTTTCCTATAGTGGGGGTCTAGGACCAGAGGGCACAGCCTCGTAATCGAGCGACATCCTTTTAGACCATAAGATATAGCAGCAGAATTAGGCCATTTGGCCCATCAAGTCTGCTCCGCCATTTCATCATGGCTGATCCAATTTTCCTCTCAGCCCCAATCTCCTGCCTTCTCCCTGTATCCCTTCATGCCCTGGCCAATCAAGAATCTATCAACCTCTGCCTTAAATATATGTAAAGAAATGGCCTCCACAGTTGTCTGTGGAAAAGAATTCCAGATTCACCTCTCTCTGGCTAAACAAATTTCAACTAATTTCAGTTCTAAAAGGACGCCCCTCTATTCTGAGGCTGTGTCCTCTGGTCTTAGACTCTCTCACCATAGGAAACATCCTCTCCACATCCACTCTATCAAGGTCATTCGATAGATTTCAATGAGATCACCCTTCATTCCTCTAAATTTCAGCAAATACAGGCCCAGAGCCATCAAATACTCTTCATATGACAGGCCATTCAATCCTGGAATCATTTCTGTGAATCTCCTTTGAACCCTCTCCAGTTTCAGCACATCCTTTCTAAGATAAGGGCCCAAACCTGTTCATAATACTCCAAGTGAGGCCTCGCCAGTGTTTTATAAAGCTTAAACATTACATCTTTGCTTTTATATTCTAGTCCTTTTGAAATGAATGCTGAAATCACATTTTTCTTCCTCACCACAGACTCAGCTTGCAACTTAACCTTCAGGGAATCCTGCACAAGGACTCCCAGGAACCTTTGCACCTTAGTTTTTTGTATTTTCTCTCTATTTAGAAAATATTCAGAAGTAGCCCTTCTACTTCCTCAAAACTATTTGCCCTCTACCTACCTTCATATCGTCTACAAACTTCGCATCAAAGCCATCAATTCCATCATCCAAATCATTGACATATAACATAAAAGGAATCAGCCCCAACACAGACCCCTGTGGAACACCACTAGTCACTGGCAGCTAGTCAGAAAAGGCTCCCTTTATCCCCACTCTTTATCTTCTGGCAATTAGCCACTGCTTTATCCATGTCAGAATCTTTCTTGTAATACCATGGGCCCGTGGCTTGTTAAGACCATAAAACATTGGAGCAGAGTGAAGCCATTTGGCCCATTGAACCTGCTCTGCTATTCCATCAGTGCTGATCATTTGCTCCCCTCCTCAGCCCCACTCCTGACCTCTCCCCATAACTCTTGATGCCATGTCCAATCAAGAACTTATTAAGCTCTGCCTTAAATACAGCCAATGACCTGACCTCCACAGCCGCCTGTGGTAACTCATTCACCACCCTCTGGCTAAAAACATTTCTCCGTATCTCTGTTTTAAGTGGATGCCCTTCTACCCCGATGTCATGCCCTCTTGTCCTAGACTCTCCCACCACGAGAAACATCCTTTCCACATCTACTCTGTCTAGGCCTTTCAACATTCAAAAGGTTTCAGTGAGATTCCCCTCTCATCTGGTTAATTCCAGCGAGAATGACAGGCTCATGTGTGAGACTTTGTCATTAAGAACAGAGTTCAGGACTAATTTCTTTAGCCAGAGGGTGGTGAAATCTGTGGAATTCGTTGCCACAGGCTGTGGTGGAGACCAGGTCACTTGGTGCATTTAAGGCAGAAGTTGATAAGTTCTTAATCAGGACGCCAAAGGTTACAGGGAGAAGGCAGAAGAATGGGGTTGAGAGGGATAATAAGTCAGCCGTGATGGAAAGGTGGGGCAGGTTTGATGGGCCGAATGGCCTAATTCTGCTCTTATGTCTTATGGTCTCAATATGATCTAAGTAGAGAGAGATGGCAGAGCATTGGACAACAGACCCGGGGATTTCATTGTCCCGGAGCGTCGTTCACAAAGGCTCACATGGTACAAGTGTAGTGCAAGAGGTTCATTGCTGCAGTCTACAAATCCCTGGTTAGACCACACTTGGAATACTGTATGTCCGTTCTGGTCACCTCATTATTGAAAGGATGTGGCAGGTTTGAAGAATGTGCAGAGGGGATTTACCAGGACGCTGCCTGGAGCAAAGAGCATATCTTAACGAGGACAGGTTAAATGAGCTAAGGCTTTTCTCTTTGGAGTGAAGGAGGACGAGAGGTAACTTGATAGAATTGTTTCAAATAAGATACATCGATAGAGTGGACAGTCAGGGTCTTTTTTTACAGGGCAGAAATGGCTTCTATTCGGGGGTATAGCTTTAAGATATTTGGAGGAAAGTATGCGGGGGGGGAGGATGTCAGAGGCAGGTTTTTTACGCAGAGTGGTGGGTGTGAAGAACACGCCACCAGGGGCGGTGGTAGAGGCAGATACTTTAAGGACATAAGACAACCTTAGATAGGCATATGAATGATAGAAAGACGAGGGTGGAAAGGTTATATTGGTTTTGAAGCAGGTTAAGTGGTCGGTACGACATGACGGGCCGAAGGGCCTGTACTGTGCTGTTCCTCCAGGATCAATAAAGTATGATTCTGACTACCATCAGAACATAGAACACTAGGGCTCAGAGAACTACAATTACCTAAAGCTAGACAATGCTGCCACCGCGTGGCGACGCTCTGCAACAGCAGCCGCCGCGGATAATTCCCCAAAAGACCACCGGCTCCATCGTGCGGTGGGTAGCGAGGCACTGCGCCGGGATCCGGCCGTTCGGCTCTTCATTGCGGCTACTGATCAGCTTAGTACCACAGGTATTAGACTCACAGAGTTACAGATATACACCATGGAGACAGGGCTTTCTGTCCAACCCATCCGTGCCAATCAAGATGCCCCATCCCAACTTGACCCAATTGCCAGCGTTTGACCAACGCTTTCCAAACCTCACCAAAACATATTTTACTCTAGCACTTTCCCCATATCCCTAGGTCCCTGTAATGTACAAATTTGATTTATTATTATTAATAATAATGATTACTAAAATCATTGTCATAAGAATTAATAACACAATAACAGTTAATAAAAATATCAGAATCATGTTTATTGTCACTTGGGGAGTATTGTGAGCAGTTTTGGGCCCCTTGTCTAAGAAAGAATATCCAATCACAAACAAGAGAAAGTCTGCAGATGCTGGAAATCCGAGCAACACACACAAAATGCTGGAGGAACTTAGCAGGCCAGGCAGCATCGATGGAAAAAAGTACAGCCAACGTTTCAGGTCGAAATCTTTCAGCAGGACGTGTGTGTTGCTAAGAAAGGGTGTGCTGGCATTGGTGAGGGTCCAGAGGAGATTCCCGAGAAAGCTTCAGGTAATGAAAGGGTTAACATACGAGGAGCGTTTGATGGCTCAGGGCCCATATTCACTGGAGTTCAGAAGAATGGGGGCTGAGGTCTTAATGTAACCAATGGAATGGTGAAAGGCCTTGATAGAGGGGATGTGGGGAGGATGTTTCCTATGGTGAGAGTCTAGGATCAGAGGGCACTATCTCATCTAGAACTGAGATGAGGAGGAATTCTTTAGCCAGAAGGTGATGAATGTACGGAATTCATTCCCACAGATGGCTGTGCAGGCCAGATCAATGGGCATCATCGCAGTGGACAGGGTCAGAGTGGTGATCTTGAGGCTTCAGCAAAGAGAAGTTTCAGTCAGAGAAAGCAAAAGAACAGAAAAGCTGAAGGTTAATTTTTTTCTTCCTTCCCTTCTGTATGTCTGCTTAGCTAGGACAGAAGCGATGACAGGCAGAATAGTTAAATGTTCCTCTTGTGGTATGTGGGAAGGTGGGGAGACCTCCGGCGTCCCTGGCGACTACAACTGCGAGACGTACATCTAGCTGCTGCTTCTCAGAACAAAACAAGAGAAAATCTGCAGAAGCTGGAAATCCAGAGCAATACACACAAAATGCTGGAGGAACTCAGCAGGACAGGCAGTAGCTATGGAAAAAAGTACAGTCAATGTTTTGGGCCGAGACCCTTCATCTGAACAGGAGAAAAATACAAGGTGGGGAGTCAGAGTAAGAAGGTGGGGGAGGGGAGGAAGAAACACCAGGTGATAGGTGAAACCGGGAGGGATGAGGTAAAGAGCTGGGACGTTGATCGGTGAACAAGATACAGGGCTGGAGAAGGGGGAATCTGACAGAGAGGGTAGAAAGCCATGGATGAATTCTGTTTGTGTAGCCTCCAACCTGATGGCATGAACTTGCGGTAATGTTCCCCCCCACCTTTCACTATTCCCCATCCCCTTTTCCCTCTCTCACCTTATCGCCTTGCCTGCCCAACCCTCCTGCTAGTCTTCCTTCCCCTTTTCTTTCTTCCATGGCCTTCTACCCTCTCTCAGAAGCTGTGTTGTTTGCAGCTTTTAACAATCTGCATTAAGGAGTTGGAGCTGGAACTGAATAAACTCTGGAATATTTGGGAGGCTCTGTAGGACGTACAGAGGGATAGTTACACCCAAGGCGCAGGATGCAGGAAACAAGTGACAGTCAGGAAGGGGAAAGGGGTTAAGGAGCCAGTGTTGAGGACCCTGTGGCTGTCTCCCTCAACAAAAGGTATATCACTTTGGATATTGTCGGTGGGGGGGGATGACCTACAGAGGATTGGATCTCTGGCACTGAGTCTGCCTAAAGGGCAGGTCCTCCAGGGTTGTGATCTCAGGATTGCTACCCGTGCCACGTGCTAGTGAGGCCAGAACTAGGAAGATTATACAGTTTAATATGTGGCTAAGGAGTCGGTGTATGAGGGAGGGTGTAAGATTTTTGGATCATTGGACTCTCTTCCAGGGAAGGTGGAACCTGTACAGAAGGGGCAGTTTGTACCTGGACTGGACGGGGACTAATATCCAAGCAGGAAGGTTTGTTAATGCCACACGGTGAAGTTTAAACTAGAGTTGCAGGGGAATGGGAACCAGAGTGCTGGAACAGTTAGTGGAGAGGTTGTGGAGGCATACGTTGGTAAAACCTCAGACAAAGTTAGGAATCAAAAGGTTGAGCATTGTGTGACTAGTGTCCTGAGCTGCCTGTATTTCAACGCAAGTAGGATTGTAGGAAAGGTGGATAATAGTGCTCAGGATGAGGTAGCTGGTTTACAAACAGAGGCAATGTGTAGTGAGAACAGGCTGTTGATAGGGCAAAATTGCAGTCAACAGGATGAGTTGCAACGTAAAAGATGGATAAAGTCGAAAAGGGTGAATACAGGACTGAACATGTTGTATCTGAATGTGTGTATTATTTGGAATAAGGTAGATGAACTTGCAGTACAGTTGCAGATTGGCAGGTATGGTGTTGTAGGCATCACTGAATCATGGTTGAAATAAGTTTATAACTGGGAGATTAATGTCCAGGGATACACATTGTATTGAAAGGACAGGCAGGAAGGCAGATGGGTCAGTCATGATCTGTTGGTGACAAATGAAATCAAATCATTAGAAAGAGGTGACATAGAGTTTGAAGGTGTTGAATCATTGTGGATCGAGCTAAGGAATTGCAAGGGTAAAAAAACCCTGATGGGAGTTGTATACAGACCCCCCAAACAGTAGTAAGGATGTGGTCAACAAATTGCAAAGGGAGATAGAAAATGAATGCCAAAAAGGCAACGTTACAATAGTTGTGGGGGACTTCAATATGCAGGTAGATTGAGAAAATCAAGTTGGTGCTGGATTCCAGGAGGGGGGATTTTCTAGAGTGCCCACGAGATGGCTTTTTAGAGCAGCTCATGGTTGAGCCCACGAGTGGATGAGCTATTCTGGACTGGGTGTTGTGAATAAACCAGAATTACTTAGAGAACTTAAGGTAAAAAGAACCCTTAGGGAAAAGTGATCATAATATGATCAAATTCACCCTGAAATTTGGGAAGGAGAAGCTAAAGTCAGATGTATCAGTATTACACTGGAATAAAGGGAATTACAGAGGCATGAGAGAGGAGAAGAACTGTTTGGAAAAGAACACTGGCAGGGATGATGGCAGAGCAGCAATGGCTGGAATTTCTGAAAGCAATTCGGAAAGCATAGGATATATTCATCCCGAAGAGGAAGAAGTATTATAAAGGGCAAATGACACACCGTGGCTAACGAGAAGTCGAAGCCTAAAAGCCAAAGAGAGGACATATAATAGAGTGAAAATTAATGGAAAGTTAGAGGATTGGGAAGCTTTTAAAAACCAACAGGTAAAGATGGAATGCGAAAGTAAGCTAGCCAATAATATTAAAGAAGACATCAAAAGTTTCTTCAGATACATGACGTGTAAAGGAGAGGTGATAGGGGATATCAGCCTGTTGGAAAATGATGCCGGAGAGATAGTAATGGGGGACAAGGAAATGGCAGATGAACTGAATAAGGAGAGCTTCTTCCCTGAGGCTGTGACCCTGCTGAACCTCACATCACAGCGCTAAGCAGTATTGCACCCATATTGTACTGTCTCAGTACTTTTATATTTTTGTGTTGTAGCACTTACTTTTTATTCGCAGTTATCTTGTAAATACCACTATTCTTTGCATTTCTGGTTAGATGCTAACTGCATTTCATTGGCTTTGTATCTGTACTTGGCACAATGACAATAAAATCTAATCTAATCTAATCTAATCTATTAAGTACTTTACATCAGTTTTCACTGTAGAAGACACTAGAGCAGTATGCCGGAAGTTCAAAAATGTCAGGGGGCATGAGGTGTGTGAAATTACCAAAACTAGAGAGAAAGATCTTGGGAAACTAAAAGGTCTGAAAGCAAATAAGTTACCTGGACCAGATGGTGTACACCCCAAGATTATGAAAGAGGTGACTGTAGAGATTGTGGAGGCAATAGTAATGATCTTTCAAGAATCACTACATTCTGAAATTGTTCCAGAAGATTAGAAAATTGCAAATGTCACTCCACTCTTCAAGAATGAAGAAGTCAGAAGAAGGAAAACTATTGGCCAATTAGGTTGACCTCAGTGGTTGGGAAGATGTTGGAGTCAATTATTAAGGATGAGGTCTCAAGGTACTTGCAGGCACATGATAAAATAAGCCATAGTCAGCATGGTTTCCCCAAGGGAAAATCTTGCCTGACAAATCTGTTGGAATTCTTTGATGAAGTAACAAGCGGGATAGACAAAGGAGAATCAGTTGATGTTGTGTACTTGGATTTTCAGAAGGCCTTTGACAAGGTGCCACACATGAGGCTGCTTAACAAGCTATGAGCCCATGGTATTACAAGGAAGATTCTAGTATGGATAAAGCAGTGGCTGACTGGCAGGATGTAAAGAGTGGGAATAAAGGAGCTTTTTCTGGCTGGCTGTTGGTGACTTTAGTGTTCCACAGGGTCTGTGTTGGGGTGGGTTTTTTTTATGTTGTATGTCAATGATTTGGATGATAGAATTAATGGGTCTGTTGCAAAATTTGCAGATGATATGATGATAGTTGGAGGAGCACGTAGTTTTGAGGAAGTAGAGAGGCTACAGATGGACTTAGATTAGGAGAATGGGCAAAGAAATGGCAGATGGAATACAGTGTCAGGAAGTGTATGGTCATGCACTTTGGTAGAAGAAATGAAAGGGTTAATTATGTTCTAAATGGGGAGAAAATATTAAAAACTGAGGCCAAAATGGACATGGGAGTCCTTGTGCAGAATTTCCTAAAGGTTAATTTGCAGGTTGAGCCTGTGGTGAGGAAGGCAAATGTAATGTTAGCATTCATTTCAAGAGACCTAGAATATAAAAGCAAGGATGTAATGTTGAAACTTTATAAAGTGCTGGTGAGGCCTCACTTGGAGCATTGTGAGTATTTTGGGCCCCTTATCTTAGAAAGGACGTGCTGAAACTGGAGAGGATTCAAAGGCGGTTCACAAAAGTGATTCCAAAATTGAAAGGCTTGTCATATGAAGAGTGTTTGATGGCTGTGGGCCTGTACTCACTAGAATTCAGAAAAATGAGGGGCGACCTCATTGAAACCTATTGAATGGTTAAAGGCCTTGATAGAGTAGATTTGGGGAGGATGTTTCCTGCGGTGGGAGAGTCTAAGACCAGAGGACAGAGCCTCAGAATAGAGGAGCATACTTTTAGAACAGAGATGAGTGGAATTCTTTGCCACAGGCAGCTGTGGAGGCCAAGTCTTTATGTATATTTAAGGCAGAGCTCGATAGATTCTTGATTGGTCAGGGAATGAAGGGATACGGGGAGAAGGCTGGAGATTGGGGCTGAGAGGAAAAATGGATCGACAATGATGAAATGGTAGAGCAGACTCAATGGGCCAAATGGCCTAATTCTGCTCCTATATCTTATGGTCTTTTGGTCTATTTAAAGTAGAGTTGATAGGATATTGATTAGTCAGGGTAATTGTGTATGGGGTGCCCAGAGAGGGGTAGCACCTCTAGTGGGAGGGTTTGTCATGTCCATCCGAGGACTTTCACTCACCTTTGATCTCTACCAGACATTCAGCTCTACCTGCTGCTCCAAGTTGCTGTTTGCATGAGACAGCAGCCCTGGCACATCGCTTCAACAGCTGGGCTAAACCAGGTGAGGGTTGCCAGTGATCTCGTACCCCAGTGAAATAGGGGAATGCCTGTTCTAGCCTGCAAAGTCCGCTCCAGTGGACTGGGTGGATGAGATCTACAGTGAGATCCAATGGCCAGGAAGGCCTTTTTGCAACACTCCGTGGAGAGCAAAGGGCATGACAAGGCACAGAAGACGTCATGGTCATCCAGTGCAAAAAAGCAATAAAGACTCAAGTTTGTGATGGACTCGGACTTGAGAGATCAAGAGAGTGGAACTATTGCAGTGCAGTGCAACAGCTTTTCCGCTTTAAAAACTCCTCCGCATGGGTTTCCTGTTCCCATCATTATCGGACATGATGGACAACCACTATATATACTAATTATTATATGTTGCAATATATTACTGACGCAAATCAACAAATTTCCCAACAGGCACCGGGGTAATAAACGTAATTCTGATTCTCCAGATCTCTCCCATCCACATACCAATCGAAACTTCCCATCCACATACCAATCGAAACTTCCCTCCACATACTAATCCAAACGTACCTCCACATACTAATGCAAACTTACCTCCACATAATAATCTAAACGTACCTCCACATACCAATCCAAACTTCCCATCCACATACCAATCCAAACTTCCCATCCACATACCAATCCAAACTTCCCTCCACATACCAATCCAAATGTACCTCCACATACTAATCGAAACTTACCTCCACATACCAATCCAAACTTCCCTCCACATACCAGTCCAAACATCCCTGCACATACCAATCCAAACGTACCTCCACATACCAATCCAAACTTCCCTCCCCATACCAATGCAAACTTCCCTCCACATACCAATCCAAACTTCCCTCCACATACCAGTTCAAACTTCCCTCCACATACCAATCCAAACTCCTCTTCACATACCAATCCAAACTTCCCTCCACATACCAATCCAAACTCCTCTTCACATAACAATCCAAACTTCCCTCCACATACCAATCCAAATGTACCTCCACATACTAATCGAAACTTACCTCCACATACCAATCCAAACTTACCTCCACATACCAATCCAAACTTCCCTCCACATACCAATCCAAACTTCCCTCCACATACCAGTCCAAACATCCCTGCACATACCAATCCAAACGTACCTCCACATACCAATCCAAACATCCCTGCACATACCAATCCAAACGTACCTCCACATACCAATCCAAACTTCCCTCCACATACCAATCCAAACTTCCCTCCACATACCAATCCAAACTTCCCTCCACATACCAGTCCAAACATCCCTGCACATACCAATCCAAACGTACCTCCACATACCAATCCAAACATCCCTGCACATACCAATCCAAACGTACCTCCACATACCAATGCAAACTTCCCTCCACATACCAATTCAAACTTCCCTCCACATACCAATCCAAACTTCCCTCCACATACCAATCCAAACTCCTCTTCACATACCAATCCAAACTTCCCATCCACATACCAATCCAAACTTCCCTCAACATACCAATCCAAATGTACCTCCACATACTAATCCAAACTTACCTCAACATACCAATCCAAACTTCCCTCCACATACCAATCCAAAATCCTCTTCACATACCAATCCAAACTTCCCATCCACATACCAATCCAAACTTCCCTCCACATACTAATCCAAATGTACCTCAACATACCAATCCAAACTTCCCTCCACATACCAATCCAAACTCCTCTTCACATAACAATCCAAACTTCCCTCCACATACCAATCCAAACTTCCCTCCACATACCAATCCAAATGTACCTCCACATACTAATCCAAACTTACCTCCACATAACAATCCAAACTTCCCTCCACATACCAATCCAAACTTACCTCCACATACCAATCCAAACTTCCCTCCACATACCAATCCAAACTTCCCTCCACATACCAATCCAAATCTACCTCCACATACTAATCTAAACTTACCTCCACATAACAATCCAAACTTCCCTCCACATACCAATCCAAACTTCCCTCCACATACCAATTCAAACTTCCCTCCACATACCAATCCAAACTCCTCTTCACATACCAATCCAAACTTCCCTCCACATACCAATCCAAACTTCCCATCCACAGACCAATCCAAACTTCCCTCCACATACCAATCCAAATGTACCTCCACATACTAATCCAAACTTACCTCCACATACCAATCCAAACTGCCCTCCACATACCAATCCAAACTTACATCCACATACCAATCCAAACTTCCCTCCACACACCAATCCAAACTTCCCTCCACATACCAATCCAAACTTCCCATCCACAGACCAATCCAAACTTCCCTCCACATACCAATCCAAATGTACCTCCACATACTAATCCAAACTTACCTCCACATACCAATCCAAACTGCCCTCCACATACCAATCCAAACTTACATCCACATACAAATCCAAACTTCCCTCCACATACCAATCCAAACTTCCCTCCACATACCAATTCAAACTTCCCTCCACATACCAATCCAAACTCCGCTTCACATACCAATCCAAACTTCCCTCCACATACCAATCCAAACTCCTCTTCACATACCAATCCAAACTTCCCATCCACATATCAATCCAAACTTCCCTCCACATACCAATCCAAATGTACCTCCACATACTAATCCAAACTTGCCTCCACATACCAATCCAAACTTCCCTCCACATACCAATCCAAAATCCTCTTCACATACCAATCCAAACTTCCCATCCACATACCAATCCAAACTTCCCTCCACATACTAATCCAAACGTACCTCAACATACCAATCCAAACTTCCCTCCACATACCAATCCAAACTTCCCTCCACATACCAATCCAAATGTACCTACACATACTAATCCAAACTTACCTCCACATAACAATCCAAACTTCCCTCCACATACCAATCCAAACTTACCTCCACATACCAATCCAAACTTCCCTCCACATACCAATCCAAACTTCCCTCCACATACCAATCCAAATGTACCTCCACATACTAATCCAAACTTACCTCCACATAACAATCCAAACTTCCCTCCACATACCAATCCAAACTTCCCTCCACATACCAATTCAAACTTCCCTCCACATACCAATCCAAACTCCTCTTCACATACCAATCCAAACTTCCCTCCACATACCAATCCAAACTTCCCATCCACAGACCAAACCAAACTTCCCTCCACATACCAATTCAAACTTCCCTCCACATACCAATCCAAACTCCTCTTCACATACCAATTCAAACTTCCCTCCACATACCAATCCAAACTCCTCTTCACATACCAATCCAAACTTCCCTCCACATACCAATCCAAACTCCTCTCCACATACCAATCCAAACTTCCCTCCACATACCAATCCAAACTCCCCTCCACATACCAATCCAAACTCCTCTTCACATACCAATCCAAACTTCCCATCCACATACCAATCCAAATGTACCTCCACATACTAATCCAAACTTACCTCCACATACCAATCCAAACTTCCCTCCACATACCAATTCAAACTTCCCTCCACATACCAATCCAAAATCCTCTTCACATACCAATCCAAACTTCCCATCCACATACCAATCCAAACTTCCCTCCACATACTAATCCAAACGTACCTCCACATACCAATCCAAACTTCCCTCCACATACCAATCCAAACTCCTCTTCCCATAACAATCCAAACTTCCCATCCACATACCAATCCAAACTTCCCTCCACATACCAATCCAAATGTACCTCCACATACTAATCCAAACTTACCTCCACATAACAATCCAAACTTCCCTCCACATACCAATCCAAACCTACCTCCACATACCAATCCAAACTTCCCTCCACATACCAATCCAAACTTCCCTCCACATACCAGTCCAAACATCCCTGCACATACCAATCCAAACGTACCTCCACATACCAATCCAAACATCCCTGCACATACCAATCCAAACGTACCTCCACATACCAATCCAAAATCCTCTTCACATACCAATCCAATCTTCCCATCCACATACCAATCCAAATGTACCTCCACATACTAATCCAAACTTACCTCCACATAACAATCCAAACTTCCCTCCACATACCAATCCAAACGTACCTCCACATCCCAATCCAAACTTCCCTCCACATACCAATCCAAAATTCCCTCCACATACCAATTCAAACTTCCCTGCACATACCAATCCAAACTCCTCTTCACATACCAATCCAAACTTCCCATCCACATACCAATCCAAACTTCCCTCCACATACCAATCCAAATGTACCTCCACATACTAATCCAAACTTACCTCCACATACCAATCCAAACTTCCCTCCACATACCAATTCAAACTTCCCTCCACATACCAATCCAAACTTCCCTCCACATACCAATCCAAACTTACCTCCACATACCAATCCAAACTTCCCTCCACATACCAATTCAAACTTCCCTCCACATACCAATTCAAACTTCCCTCCATATACCAATCCAAACTCCTCTTCACATATCAATCCAAACTTCCCATCCACATACCAATCCAAACTTCCCTCCACATACCAATCCAAATGTACCTCCACATACTAATCCAAACTTACCTCCACATACCAATCCAAACTTCCCTCCACATACCAATTCAAACTTCCCTCCACATACCAATCCAAACTTCCCTCCACATACCAATCCAAACTTACCTCCACATACCAATCCAAACTTCCCTCCACATACCAATTCAAACTTCCCTCCACATACCAATTCAAACTTCCCTCCATATACCAATCCAAACTGCTCTTCACATATCAATCCAAACTTCCCATCCACATACCAATCCAAACTTCCCTCCACATACCAATCCAAATGTACCTCCACATACTAATCGAAACTTACCTCCACATACCAATCCAAACTTCCCTCCACATACCAATCCAAACTCCTCTTCACATACCTATCCAAACTTCCCTCCACATACCAATCCAAACTCCTCTTTACATACCAATCCAAACTTCCCATCCACATACCAATCCAAACTTCCCTCCACATACCAATCCAAATGTACCTCCACATACTAATCCAAACTTACCTCCACATACCAATCCAAACTTCCCTCCACATACCAATTCAAACTTCCCTCCACATACCAATCCAAAATCCTCTTCACATACCAATCCAAACTTCCCATCCACATACCAATCCAAATGTACCTCCACATACTAATCCAAACCTACCTCCACATAACAATCCAAACTTCCCTCCACATACCAATCCAAATGTACCTCCACATACTAATCCAAACTTACCTCCACATACCAATCCAAACTGCCCTCCACATACCAATCCAAACTCCCCTCCACATACCAATCCAAACTCCTCTTCACATACCAATCCAAACTTCCCATCCACATACCAATCCAAATGTACCTCCACATACTAATCCAAACTTACCTCCACATACCAATCCAAACTTCCCTCCACATACCAATTCAAACTTCCCTCCACATACCAATCCAAAATCCTCTTCACATACCAATCCAAACTTCCCATCCACATACCAATCCAAACTTCCCTCCACATACTAATCCAAACGTACCTCCACATACCAATCCAAACTTCCCTCCACATACCAATCCAAACTCCTCTTCCCATAACAATCCAAACTTCCCATCCACATACCAATCCAAACTTCCCTCCACATACCAATCCAAATGTACCTCCACATACTAATCCAAACTTACCTCCACATAACAATCCAAACTTCCCTCCACATACCAATCCAAACTTACCTCCACATACCAATCCAAACTTCCCTCCACATACCAATCCAAACTTCCCTCCACATACCAGTCCAAACATCCCTGCACATACCAATCCAAACGTACCTCCACATACCAATCCAAACATCCCTGCACATACCAATCCAAACGTACCTCCACATACCAATCCAAAATCCTCTTCACATACCAATCCAATTTTCCCATCCACATACCAATCCAAATGTACCTCCACATACTAATCCAAACTTACCTCCACATAACAATCCAAACTTCCCTCCACATACCAATCCAAATGTACCTCCACATCCCAATCCAAACTTCCCTCCACATACCAATCCAAAATTCCCTCCACATACCAATTCAAACTTCCCTGCACATACCAATCCAAACTCCTCTTCACATACCAATCCAAACTTCCCATCCACATACCAATCCAAACTTCCCTCCACATACCAATCCAAATGTACCTCCACATACTAATCCAAACTTACCTCCACATACCAATCCAAACTTCCCTCCACATACCAATTCAAACTTCCCTCCACATACCAATCCAAACTTCCCTCCACATACCAATCCAAACTTACCTCCACATACCAATCCAAACTTCCCTCCACATACCAATTCAAACTTCCCTCCACATACCAATTCAAACTTCCCTCCATATACCAATCCAAACTCCTCTTCACATATCAATCCAAACTTCCCATCCACATACCAATCCAAACTTCCCTCCACATACCAATCCAAATGTACCTCCACATACTAATCGAAACTTACCTCCACATACCAATCCAAACTTCCCTCCACATACCAATCCAAACTCCTCTTCACATACCTATCCAAACTTCCCTCCACATACCAATCCAAACTCCTCTTTACATACCAATCCAAACTTCCCATCCACATACCAATCCAAACTTCCCTCCACATACCAATCCAAATGTACCTCCACATACTAATCCAAACTTACCTCCACATACCAATCCAAACTTCCCTCCACATACCAATTCAAACTTCCCTCCACATACCAATCCAAAATCCTCTTCACATACCAATCCAAACTTCCCATCCACATACCAATCCAAATGTACCTCCACATACTAATCCAAACTTACCTCCACATAACAATCCAAACTTCCCTCCACATACCAATCCAAACGTACCTCCACATCCCAATCCAAACTTCCCTCCACATACCAATCCAAAATTCCCTCCACATACCAATTCAAACTTCCCTGCACATACCAATCCAAACTCCTCTTCACATACCAATCCAAACTTCCCATCCACATACCAATCCAAACTTCCCTCCACATACCAATCCAAATGTACCTCCACATACTAATCCAAACTTACCTCCACATACCAATCCAAACTTCCCTCCACATACCAATTCAAACTTCCCTCCACATACCAATCCAAACTTCCCTCCACATACCAATCCAAACTTACCTCCACATACCAATCCAAACTTCCCTCCACATACCAATTCAAACTTCCCTCCATATACCAATCCAAACTCCTCTTCACATATCAATCCAAACTTCCCATCCACATACCAATCCAAACTTCCCTCCACATACCAATCCAAATGTACCTCCACATACTAATCGAAACTTACCTCCACATACCAATCCAAACTTCCCTCCACATACCAATCCAAACTCCTCTTCACATACCAATCCAAACTTCCTTCCACATACCAGTCCAAACATCCCTGCACATACCAATCCAAACGTACCTCCACATACCAATCCATACTTCCCTCCACATACCAATTCAAACTTCACTCCACATACCAATCCAAACTCCTCTTCACATACCAATCCAAACTTCCCTCCACATACCAATCCAAACTTCCCATCCACATACCAATCCAAACTTCCCTCCACATACCAATCCAAATGTACCTCCACATACTAATCGAAACTTACCTCCACATACCAATCCAAACTTCCCTCCACATAACAATCCAAACTCCTCTTCACATACCAATCCAAACTTCCTTCCACATACCAGTCCAAACATCCCTGCACATACCAATCCAAACGTACCTCCACATACCAATCCAAACTTCCCTCCCCATACCAATCCAAACTTCCCTCCACATACCAATCCAAACTTCCCTCCACATACCAATTCAAACTTCCCTCCACATACCAATTCAAACTTCCCTGCACATACCAATCTAAACTCCTCTTCACATACCAATCCAAACTTCCCATCCACATACCAATCCAAACTTCCCTCCACATACCAATCCAAATGTACCTCCACATACTAATCCAAACTTACCTCCACATACCAATCCAAACTGCCCTCCATATACCAATCCAAACTCCTCTTCACATATCAATCCAAACTTCCCATCCACATACCAATCCAAACTTCCCTCCACATACCAATCCAAATGTACCTCCACATGCTAATCGAAACTTACCTCCACATACCAATCCAAACTTCCCTCCACATACCAATCCAAACTCCTCTTCACATACCAATCCAAACTTCCTTCCACATACCAGTCCAAACATCCCTGCACATACCAATCCAAACATACCTCCACATACCAATCCAAACTTCCCTCCACATACCAATTCAAACTTCACTCCACATACTAATCCAAACTCCTCTTCACATACCAATCCAAACTTCCCTCCACATACCAATCCAAACTCCTCTTCACATACCAATCCAAACTTCCCATCCACATACCAATCCAAACTTCCCTCCACATACCAATCCAAATGTACCTCCACATACTAATCGAAACTTACCTCCACATACCAATCCAAACTTCCCTCCACATACCAATCCAAACTCCTCTTCACATACCAATCCAAACTTCCTTCCACATACCAGTCCAAACATCCCTGCACATACCAATCCAAACGTACCTCCACATACCAATCCAAACTTCCCTCCCCATACTAATCCAAACTTCCCTCCACATACCAATCCAAACTTCCCTCCACATACCAATTCAAACTTCCCTCCACATACCAATCCAAACTCCTCTTCACATACCAATCCAAACTTCCCATCCACATACCAATCCAAACTTCCCTCCACATACCAATCCAAATTCACCTCCACATACTAATCCAAACTTACCTCCACATACCAATCCAAACTTCCCTCCAAATACCAATTCAAACTTCCCTCCACATACCAATCCAAAATCCTCTTCACATACCAATCCAAACTTCCCATCCACATACCAATCCAAACTTCCCTCCACATACCAATCCAAACTTCCCTCCCCATACCAATCCAAACTTCCCTCCACATACCAATACAATCTTCCTTCCACATACCAGTCCAAACATCCCTGCACATACCAATCCAAACGTACCTCCACATACCAATCCAAACTTCCCTCCACATACCAATTCAAACTTCCCTCCACATACCAATCCAAACTTCCCTCCACATACCAATCCATACTTCCCTCCACATACCAATTCAAACTTCCCTCCACATACCAATCCAAACTGCCCTCCATATACCAATCCAAACTCCTCTTCACATACCAATCCAAACTTCCCATCCACATACCAATCGAAACTTCCCTCCACATACCAATCCAAATGTACCTCCACATACTCATCGAAACTTACCTCCACATACCAATCCAAACTTCCCTCTACATACCAATCCAAACTCCTCTTCACATACCAATCCAAACGTACCTCCACATACCAATCCAAACTTCCCTCCCCATACTAATCCAAACTTCCCTCCACATACCAATCCAAACTTCCCTCCACATACCAATCCAAACTCCTCTTCACATACCAATCCAGACTTCCCTCCACATACCAATCCAAATGTACCTCCACATATTAATCCAAACTTACCTCCACATAACAATCCAAACTTCCCTCCACATACCAATCCAAACGTACCTCCACATACCAATCCAAACTTCCCTCCACATACCAATCCAAACCCCTCTTCACATACCAATCCAAACTTTCCTCCACATACCAATCCAAACTCCTCTTCACATACCAATCCAAACTTCCCATCCACATACCAATCCAGACTTCCCTCCACATACCAATCCAAATGTACTTCCACATATTAATCCAAACTTACCACCACATAACAATCCAAACTTCCCTCCACATACCAATCCAAACTTACCTCCACATACCAATCCAAACTTCCCTCCACATACCAATCCAAACTCCTCTTCACATACCAATCCAAACTTCCCATCCACATACCAATCCAAACTTCCCTCCACATATCAATCCAAACGTACCTCCAGATACTTACCAAAACTTACCACCACATACCAATCCAAACGTACCTCCACATAACAATCCAAACATACCTCCACATACCAATCCAAACTTCCCTCCACATACCAATCCAAACTTCCCTCCACATACGAATCCAAACGTACCTGCACATAGTAATCCAAACTTCCCTCCACATACCAATCCAAACTTCCTTCCACATACCAATCCAAACTTCCCATCCACTTACCAATCCAAACTTCCCATCCACATACCAATACAAACTTCCCTCCACATACCAATCCAAACTTCCCTCCACATACCAATCCAAACTTCCCTCCATATACCAATACAAACTTCCCTCCACATACCAATCCAAACTTCCCTCCACATACCAATCCAAACTTCCCTCCACATACCAATTCAAACTTTCCTCCACATACCAATCCAAACTTCCCTCCACATACCAATCCAAACTTACCTCGACATACCAATCCGAACATCCCTCCACATAGCAATCCAAACTTCCCTCCACATACATATTAAAAATTACCTCCACATAATAATCCAAACTTCCCTCCACATACCAATCCAAACTTCCCTCCACATACCAATCCAAACTTCCCTCCCGCATACCAATCCAAACTTACCTCCACATACCAATCCAAACTTCCCTACACATACCAATCCAAACTTCCCTCCACATACCAATTCAAACTTCCCTCCACATACCAATCCAAAATCCTCTTCACATACCAATCCAAACTTCCCATCCACATACCAATCCAAACTTCCCTCCACATACCAATCCAAACGTACCTCCAGATACTAACCAAAACTTACCACCACATACCAATCCAAACATCCCTCCACATACCAATTCAAACTTCCCTCCACATACCAATCCAAACGTACCTCCACATACCAATCCAAACTTCCCTCCACATACCAATCCAAACTTCCCTCCACATACCAATCCAAACTTCCCATCCACTTACCAATCCAAACTTTCCATCCACATACCAATACAAACTTCCCTCCACATACCTATCCAAACTTCCCTCCACATACCAATCCAAACTTCCCTCCACATACCAATACAAACTTCCCTCCACATACCAATCCAAACTTCCCTCCACATACCAATCCAAACTTCCTTCCACATACCAATTCAAACTTCGCTCCACATACCAATCCAAACTTCCCTCCACATACCAATCCAAACTTCCCTCCACATACCAATCCAAACTTCCCTCCCGCATACCAATCCAAACTTCCCTCCACATACCAATCCAAATGTACCTCCACATATTAATCCAAACTTACCTCCACATACCAATCCAAACTTCCCTCCACATACCAATCCAAACTTCCCTCCACATACCAATTCAAACTTCCCTCCACATACCAATCCAAAATCCTCTTCACATACCAATCCAAACTTCCCATCCACATACCAATCCAAACTTCCCTCCACATACCAATCCAAACTCCTCTTCACATACCAATCCAAACTTCCCATCCACATACCAATCCAAACTTCCCTCCACATACCAATTCAAACGTACCTCCAGATACTAACCAAAACTTACCACCACATACCAATCCAAACATCCCTCCACATACCAATTCAAACTTCCCTCCACATACCAATCCAAACGTACCTCCACATACCAATCCAAACTTCCCTCCACATACCAATCCAAACGTACCTGCACATACCAATCCAAACGTACCTCCACATACCAATCCAAACTTCCCTCCACATACCAATCCAAACTTCCCTCCACATACTGAATCCAAACTTCCTTCCACATACCAATCCAAACTTCCCTCCACATACCAATTCAATCTTCCCTCCACATACCGAATCCAAACTTCCCTCCACATACCAATCCAAACTTCCCTCCACATGCCAATCCAAACTTCCCTCCACATACCAATCCAAACTCCTCTGCACATACCAATCCAAACTTCCCATCCACGTACCAATCCAAACGTACCTCCACATACCAATCCAAACTTCCCTCCATATAGCAATCCAAACTTCCCTCCACATACCAATCCAAACTTCCCTCCACATACCAATCCAAACGTACCTCCACATACCAATCCAAACTTCCCTCCACATACCAATCCAAACTTCCCTCCACATAACAATCCAAACGTACCTCCACATACCAATCCAAACTTCCTTCCACATACCAATCCAAACGTAACTTCACAGACTAATCCAACCTTCCCTCCACATACCAATCCAAACTTCCCATCCACATACCAATCCAAACCTCCTCCACATACTGAATCCAAACTTCCCTCCACATACCAATTCAAATTTACCTCTACATACTAGTCCAAACTTCCCTCCACATACCAATCCAAACTTGCCTCCACATACCAATCCAAACGTACCTCCACATACTAATCCAAACTTCCCTCCACATACCAATCCAAACTTCCCTCCACATACTGAATCCAAACTTCCTTCCACATACCAATCCAAACTTCCCTCCACATACCAATCCAAACTTACCTCCACATCCCAATCCAAACTTCCCTCCACATACCAATCCAAACTTCCCTCCACATACCAATCCAAACTTCCCTCCACATACCAATTCAAACTTCCCTCCACATACCGAATCCAAACTTCCCTCCACATACCAATCCAAACTTCCCTCCACATGCCAATCCAAACTTCCCTCCACATACCAATCCAAACTCCTCTGCACATACCAATCCAAACTTCCCATCCACGTACCAATCCAAACTTCCCTCCACATACCAATCCAAACTTCTCCTAAATGTTGAAATTGAACCTGCATCCACCACTTCCGCTGGGCACTCATCCCACTCGCTCATCACCCTCTGAGTGATGAAGTTGCCCTTAAACATTTCTCCTTTCACCCTTAACCCATGACATTTAGTTCGGGTTTCACTCAATCTCAGTGGAAAAGCTTGCTTGCATTTATCTTATCTATATCCTCAGAATTTTGTATACCTTTATCAAATCTTCCCTCTTTCTCCTATGCTCCAGGGAATAAAGTACCAAGAAACCTTTGCTTATTTCTTCAGGTCTTCAAGACCTGGCAACATCCTTGTAATTTTCTCTGTATTCTTTTAATATTTTGATATCGTTCCTGTAGGTAAGTGACCATTACTCTAAATGTTACCTATGCTTTACACAATGTCAGAATAACATCGCAACTCCTGTGCTCAATAGTTTGATTTATGAAGGCCAATGTGCCAAAGGCTCCCTTTCCAGCCCTGAAGAAGGGTCTCAGTATGAAACATTAACTGTTTATTCCCCTCTGTAGACGCTGCCCGACCTGCTGAGTTCCTCCGGCATTTTGTGTGTTTCTGTGTTGCTCTGGATTTCCAGTATCTGCAGAATCCCTTGTGTTCCCCTGTCTACCTGTGTTGCTACTTTCAAGGAATTATGTAGCTGATTTCCCAGACCCCTCTGGAACCAGGGATGTGAGACTGTGTGTGTCTCGCCAGGTCTCTAATGGACTCAGTGATGAGCCATTTTCTTGTGAAGTATGGAGTTCGGTAAGCGATCCATGGGGTGACGTGCAGCACAGAAGCATTTCCAAGTAGGAAGCCCACAGACACTTGTCAGCTGACTGGTCGTTAGTGTATGTATCCGTGAGGGTGAATGAACAAGACCAGAGTCAAATTCAATCAATACTTTATTAGAGATTGAATATTGATATTTAATCAATTGAAAAGATTGGCTCTAGATTCAGGTACAAATAAATAGTATTCACATCATCATTATAAATTCATTCACAGTAAAATCACCAACATTCTACAAACTTTTTGTTCTGACTGGAATTGATTACAGAGCTATTTACAAAATTGGATTCATTTATCTCATCCCTCTGTGTAACCCTAACCCTACCAAGAGCTCACACCAGCAGAGGTTTAATATTTCAAATTACTTTGAAAAGAAATTGCCTGTTCCCAGCTCAAACATCTCTGTCCCATCGCACACCATAAGACACTGGAATAGAATTAGGTTGCTCGACCCATTGAGGCTGCTCCATCATTCCATCATGGCTGATTTATTATCCCTCTCAACCCCATTCTCCTGCCTTCTCCCCGTAACCTCGGACACCCTTACTAATCAGAAACCTATCAACTGGCTAAAGAAATTCCTCCTCATCTCTGTTCCAAAGGGACGTCATTGTACTCTGAGTCTGTGCCCTCTGGTCCTAGACTCCCCACTATAGGAAACATTCTCTCCATATCCACTCTGTCTAGTCCATTCAATACTCAATAGGTTTCAATGAGAACACCCCTCATTCTTATAAACTTCAGTGAGAATAGGCCCAGAGCCATCAAGGTCTCCTCATACATTAACCCTTTCATTCCCAGGATAATTCTCGTGAACCTTCTTTCAACCCTCTCCAATGCCAGCATATTCTTTCTTGGCTAAGAGGCCCACAGCTGCTAACAATACTCCGTGTCATCTGACCAATGCCTTATAAATATTCAACATTACATCTAGGGTAGACATCAGAGATTAGAGAGAGGATAAGGCTGTTCCAAATGCCCTTTGAAATGTTGGGACCTAAGTGTCCAGTGGGGCTAGAAATTACAAATCTGTAGTTTGTGGTCTACATCCTGGGTGTCTATAGAGTGACGGAGGTTGCCCAGAGTCTCCTTGATGCTGAAGTGGTCCTGAGGTCTCTCTGA
Source organism: Mobula hypostoma (assembly GCF_963921235.1). NCBI lineage: Eukaryota > Metazoa > Chordata > Chondrichthyes > Myliobatiformes > Myliobatidae > Mobula > Mobula hypostoma. The sequence continues at coordinate 59,052,768 of NC_086118.1, forward strand.
TTTGTGGGTAATGGCACAGACTGAAATATTAGCCTTGACAAGGTTCGGTTCAATGGATTAAGTAGCGAGTTGGGAGGGTGTGGCAGGTGGTGTCTCTGATCTCATGCCAACTTTGCTCCAGCGTCTGTCCATATCCATAAATCCCTCGAAGTTGCTGCACAAGTAGATAGGACAGTTAAGATGGCATACTGTGTGTTGGCCTTCAGTTGTTTGGAAATTGTGTTCAAAAGCTGTGAGATATTGCAGCTCTATAAAACCTAGTTAGACCACATTTGTAGTATTCAGCATTCAGTTCTGGTCACTTTATTACAGAAAGGATGTGCAGAGGAAATTTACCAGGACTCTGCTTGGACTGGAGAGCATGTCCTATAAGGATAGGCTAAGCGAGCTAGGGCTTTTCTCTTTGGAGTGAAGGAGGATGAGATGTGACTTGATAGAGGTGTACAAGACGATAAGAGGCATAGCTCGAGTGGACAGCCAGAGACGTTTTCCCAGGGTGGAAGAGAGGGCATAATTTTAAAGTGATTGGAGGAAAGTATAGAGGGGATGTGATAGTTTTTTTTTACACAGAGTGGGGTGGGTGGCTGTAACACGCTGCCAGGGGTGGTGGTAAACAATCCAAAGATTCATAGGCAGGGATGTGGAGGATAGAAAAATGGAGGTCTATGTGGGAGGGAAGGGTTAGATTGATCTTAGTGTAGGTTAAAAGGTTGGCACAACTGTGTGGGCCAAAGGGTGTGTACTGTGCTATAAAATTCTATGTTCTGTTCACATGTGAGTCTTGGGTCTGGGCAGTGAATGGGAGGTAACCTACTGGGAGGAGATGAGATTTGAACTCACCATCCATGTCCTTGGATACTCCGCACTGGCCATCAGCTGTGCTGTTCGGGGGAGAGGGGAGAGTGCCTATTACCAATTGGCCCCTCATGGCCAGGTTATGATGCACGGAGCCAGAGGGAGTGACAGCATCTCATTGGGAGGCTGCATCAGGGAAGCAAAGAGGGGTGTCAGGACTATCAGAGTGATGTCTGGGACAGAGGAAGGAGCAAGGCTCGGTATTTTTCCCTCCCCCTACCCATTCTTGCTGCAAGGGGTTGGGATCGGTTGCACAGACCGTGACCATTCCTAGAGTTATCGCTCAGCCGCTGTGAGGGCCAGGGAGGACACCCTCTCCAATGCAGTGACGTTTTCAGGCACCTGCGCTGCCTCTGGAATCTCAGGAGTGTCTACACCAGTGACATCACAAGGCAACATTCCAATCAATTTCCCATTTTGATTGGTGGATTCTGGGCATGATGTCAGATGGTGAGCGCTGATCCAACTGCAGTAGAAGGAGGAGAGGCACAAACATGGCAGTGTACCCACAGCCTGGGAATCTGGCATAACCCAGTAACCCTAACCAGAGGGACATCTCACAGTGAACTGCACTCCACTAAAGCTCAACACATCACCACCCAGGCCCACCAGTACGACAAGACCTCCTCTACTATTTGGGTCACACACACTAAATCTAAAGTAAGTGCTTATTTAATTTGTCAAAAGTGAGACTCCTTTTACAGAAACTTTTCACTGATATCTTTTGTTCTGTATGGAATTCTGGAGAAGTAGAGCCCTATTGACCAGGACTGACTGGCCTATTGACCAAGACTAGCCCAATGGCTAGAAATGGCCCCTTGACTAGGACTGACTGATTGACTAGGATTGGCCCCTTGACTCAGATTGGACATTGACTAGGACTGACCCGCTGACCAGAACTGACTGATTGACTAGGATTGGCCCCTTGACTAGGATTGGCCCCTTAACTCAGATTGGCCCATTGACCAGGATTGGCCCCTTGACTAGGACTGACCCGCTGACTAGGACTGACTGATTGACCAGGATTGGCCCACTGACCAGAACGAGCCCCTTGACTAGGACTGGCCCGCTGACCAGGACTGACCCGCTGACCAGGACTGACTGATTGACCAGGATTGGCCCACTGACCAGGATTGGCCCACTGACCAGAACGAGCCCCTTGACTAGGATTGGCCCATTGACCAGGATTGGCCCACTGACCAGAACGAGCCCCTTGACTAGGATTGGCCCATTGACCAGGATTGGCCCATTGACCAGAACGAGCCCATTGACCAGGACTGACCCGCTGACCAGGACTGACTGATTGACTAGGATTGGCCCATTGACCAAGACCAGCCCATCCACTAGAACTGGTCTAGAAACCAGAAGCACACATTAATCAGTCCCCGTGCTTTAACAAGATAATGAGCAAGGGCCTCATTCAAGCATGGAGACTGGTTAACATGCTAGCTCTGCTCATTATTAAGAACTTGTTCATTAACTTGAACCAGCATCTGAATTAGAATTAGTCATTTATCTGGAATTAGAATCGGTCAGTTGTCACATCCAGCATGTTGACCACAAATGGCCCACTGACCACAACCAGATCCCATTATCAATAACACCACTGACCAGAACGATCGATTAACCAGATGTGGCCTCTTGACCGGAACTGGTCCAGTAACTCTGAAAGCAAAACCACTCATTTACCATTAACCATTACCAGTCCATTAATTGACTTCAAATATCAAAGTACTTTGATAATAAATTTACTTGAAACTTTAACTAGCACTATCCCAATAATGAGAATTGGCCTCTTGACCAGAACCGGTCAATTAACCTGTTGCCTGTTGACCAGGGATTGGCCAAATCACCAACAGTTACCCATTCACCAGCACTGGCCATTGTCCATAATGGCTCACTGACCAAGACCATCATTTAGTCTTAGACCATGGTTCCCAACCTTTTTTATGGCATGGACCAATACCATCAAGCAAGGTTAGGAACCCCCGACTTAGAACAAAAGTAATCCCTTAACCAGAACAAGATGTTCACTAGGACCACTGAACTAATCAAAACCAGTTCACTGACCAGAACAAACCCATCAATTAGACAAATAGTGACCACTGAGCGGAGCTGGCCGACAAATGGACTGATTAACCTATCGTCCCATCATCCTATGTGGAAACTTATCAGAACCTACCGTTTGATCAGGAAGATCAATTAACCAGAATGGTTTATAGTCCATTTGTACCCAAACACCAGAACTAGATAATTAATTAACAGCAGTTGACCAGGAATAACCCACTAACCAGTACTGGCCTATTGCTTAGCAGAGCCATTGCAGAGAATCAGCATGTTGACTAGATCTGGAACACAGGGCCTTGACTAGAACCATTCCAATAACCAGATTTGTCCCACCAACCACAACAAGCCATTTACCAGCAACGAGCTCATTGACCAGAATTGGCTGATAAAGCAACCAATTGTTAGTTCCAACTCATTGACCAATACCGGCCCATCAACCAGATCAATGCACTGACCAGATTCTCCCACAGAGCAAAACTGATCCAGTAACAGACCCAGACTACAACTAACCGCACCCCCTCACTCGCACCGAGAGCCTGAATTGCTCCATGAACCATAACTGATCCATGAAGCTGAAGTGGGTGATTGACTAGTACTGGTTCAAAGACTGAACCGGTCTATTGATAAAAACTTGTCAATTAACCAATAGTTGCCCATAAAAGTGTACCTATATAACCTTGAATTACAACTTTGGCCAGAACCAATGCATTGTCCTAAAATAAACTGTTGACCAGAACCAGCTCTTTGGTCAATATCAATCCATTAACCATACCATGCCAATTCTATTTAACCACCTTAAACAGAATTGGCTCAGTGACCAGTATTCACTAGTAGTGGTCTAGTAAACAGCAACCACCCATTGGCTAAAATTGCTCAATTAACCAAAACCAGACAAGTGACCATTGAATTCAACTAGTCCGTTTACCTGGACCATAACACTGACAAGGAATGGACAAAAGACCTGGACTGGACTATTGACTTCAACTAGTCCGTTTACCTGGACCAGAACATTGATGAGGACTGAACCAGACCACAGACTAGACTACTGACAGGGACTGACCACTAAGCTGGACTGGATCACTGACCCAGAATGGACTACTAACTGGGACTGTACCAGTGACTCAAATCGTACCACTGAGTGGGTGGGACTGGACCATTGACCTGGACTGAGCCATTGATCGCAACTGGCCAGTGCTGCTTTAGGACCAATCCTAGCCAACTGCCCAGCCGCCAACCTCAGCTGACTGGGGAGCGGTGCCGGGCTACTGCAGGCCGGTCAGCTCCCTCAGCAGGTCACACGTCTTCTTCTCCTTGACTTCGGCCAGCTTCTTGATGCGCTTGTCGCTGAGGGGCCGGACGAAGCTATGTGGCTGTAGGGTGGCCATGCCATTGTGCACGTCGCCCATGACAATGAGCGGCCCCTCCTCGCTGGTCATGTTGGGGCAGGGGCAGTTCCAGTCCATGTTCAGCAGCGTGATCTCCAGCACCTCGCTGCCAAAGAACTGCAGCCCCATCTTTTCGTCCTTGAGCACCCGGTCGACGGTGAAGAGCGCGCGGCCGGAGTCGGTCTCCTCGGCCAGCTCGGTCACGCGCCCCACGATCACGTAGTCGCTCTTGCAGTAGCTGGTGACGATCTTGAAGCGAGGCTTGCAGGCCTTACAGTGCTGGTTCCGGGGGTACGGGCAGATCTCCTCGCACGTCTCCCGGCTCTCGAAGTTGTTCTCGTTGCCGCCACAGCCGCCGTAAATGAACGACTGGCACTGCCGGTGGACGCTGCTGTACGCCCAGCGGGGCTCCCACACCTTGCAGCTGCCCTGCAGCGCCGGCAGGCTGCAGATGTTCACCGGCTCGTCCATGCAGCTCCCCATGCACGCCTCGTAGCTGCCGAAGTGGCCTAGGCCGCCCTCCCCGCCCCCGCCCCGGTCCCCGTTGGCGTTCCTGCTCCCGTTCCCAGCCCCGCAGGCGGTGAAGGTGAAGCAGTTGTTCTTCTTGGCATCATAGAACCAGCGGACGTGCTGCGCGCTCCCGGGACCGCAGGGCTGGCGCTCGGGCCGCCGCAGGCACTCGCGGGCGGGGAGCGCGCCCCCGCCGCCCGCTCCCGCGCCCCCGCCTCCCCCGCCGCTGCTGTTGGTGCTGCCGCCGTCGGGCACCAGCGCCTCGCGCCGGATGACTGAGAAGGGGAAGTGCGCGCTCACGGCGCCGCCGGCGTTGCGCGCCGTGCACGTGTAGGTGCCCGCGTCCTGCAGCTGCGCGTTGTAGATGACCAGCTGGCCGATGTTGGTCACCACCATGTTGCCGCGCACGTGATTGGGTCGCAGAACCACGTGGGGCCCGCCCTCGAGCCGCCGCTCCCACGTGATGTCGGGCCGCGGGCGCCCGCTGACGTCGCACAGGAAGCTGGCGGTGCCGCCCACGTAAATGGACTGGGGCACGGGCGTGGAGAGGAGCGCGGGCGCGAGTACGCCCTGCGCCGTGGTGAGCGCGCTCGCCGGGGTGGGGCGCGGGGTGGTGTGCGGGAGCGGCGACGGCGCGCTGGTGCTGAGGCTGCCGAAGCGGTGGGTGCAGGTGACCACGGTCAGGGTGATACCCTTGGTGCACGCCTCCGCGTCCATGTAGCACTTGTTGTAGTAGGTGAGGCCGTCCGAGGCGCAGGTGAAGTGCGGCTCCTTCTCGCAGCGATCCCGGCACTTGCACACCGGCTGCCCGTCCCAGATGTCGCACTCGGACCCCTGCTGGGCGCACATGAAGCGGTCGCAGCTGGCGCCCCGCGGCATGCCCACCGGACCCTTCCGGCCCTTCAGCGCCATGTAGCGGGCCGCCACGCAGCTCCGGGAGCCGCACACGTTCGGGCAGCACTTCTCGAAGGTCTCGCAGTCCTGCGGAAAGGCAAAAGAGCAGAGGTTGGCGGGGCCGCGCACAGCAGGGCAGGCCTGTGGGTGGTGTTGGGACGGCACGACCACCCCCTCATCAGCCGGGGTTCCGGAGCTCCCTCCGCACGCTCTGCGGCGCTCCCTCCCGCCGAGGGGCGCTCCCTCAGCACTACACTGAGCCAAGGCGAAAGGTGGTTTAGCCCTTCCCGTGACAGATCCTACATAAATGGCGGGGGTGGGGGGGGCGGAGAAGGATTTCTCAGACACGGGTGGGGTGTGAGGGAGAGCGTCTGAGGGCACAGGAGGAGATTGTTCAGTCCATCCAGTGCGTGACATATTGTTCTGGGTGAAACCGGCTGAGCCCCACCCGCCGCTTAATCCCATCAGGGAGTTCCTGTTGTGCCCTCTCGCCCCGCGCCGGAGCCCCCTCCCCCAGGTTAGATTAGGGTTGGGGGAATACAGTACTGAAGCTTCCCTGTCCCCATCCGGAGAGCCGGCGCGAGTGGGGACGCGAATTCTTCCCGTGCCCGATTTCCCTGCTTCAGGCTCTCCCTGACCCGTACCTCCGCCGGGGACAGTCACCCACCACCATAAGTATCTGGTTATGGATGTGCGGGTACACGCAACCAGCCCCACCCCCCAGGAGAAACCCGTCCGATGGATTTATCGGGCTCCCGTCTTCAGTCGGGTCTCTCTCGCTCTCTCCACCTGATACAACGGCGGCCGCGAAAACCGGGTTCTCTTTGGAAACTGTGGTCCGACTCCGTGGCTCCCCCAGGACTGAGTTACAGACGGTAGCAGGCACCCTCCCTCACCGTCTCCCTCCGCACTCTAATCTTAGCGCCTCACAATGTCCTTTTCGTCCCCCCCCCCCACTTTTACTCTCCACCTCAGCTGCGAGCCTGTCGGCGACCCGTTCCCCTCCCCCTCACTCCTCTGCCCCTTCCCCCGTTCACTGGCTGGGGCCGCTAGCCCGAAGCCCAAAGCCCCTTTGTTCCTCCGGCAGTATTTGTATCCGGTTTACGCGGCACACAACGGCTTTAACGATCGCTCCATTGACAGATTAACGTGCTGGAGCCGGGCGAATTGCGGTGTCCGCCGGCGAGCCGTCCTGCGCTGGAAGGAGGTTTCTGGGGACGGTGGAATTGGAAGCCCCGCGCTGCCTCAGCGGGTCCTCTCTTGCCTAAATAAAACCTCCCGTCCCGCCTAATGCGTGTCTCCCGACCCGTTACCAACTTGCACCGGTGGAAAGGGAACCGGCGCGGCGCGGACACGGAACGGCCGGGGTCTCCGCTGGACACCGGTTTCCGCCGCCCGGAGATTTTGGTCAGTACCGAGACTGATTCAAGCACCTGGATAAAGCGCAGCTGTTCAATTATTTTTAATAGACTAATCGGGAGAGGTGGCGCGGGCGGCGAACCACACTTGGCACTCCTCAAATCCTAAATCATCCCAAAGCAGGAGCCCGAGCGGTGTAGCGTCCCGAGAACCGGGACGGAGCGAGCGAAGGAACATTCCCAAACTTTCGGATATTCCCCGCTGTCAGACTCCGGACGGACCCCGGCAGCTGGGAATATCGGGTGGGGAGCGAGGAGTCGGGTCGGGGCGAGTGGCGCGGGGCTGTGAGGATGCAGTCGGGGGCGGCCGTTACCTGGTCCGCCTCACACTCCCGGGAGCAAGTGCTCTGCGCGTCCACCCAGAGGCTGGGGCTCATCTCGTTCGGGCAGATCCCGGCGTGGGAGTATTTGATCCGAGACACCGGCACGTTGTCCACGCAGATCGGGAGGAGCAGCGAGAGAAGGAGGCTCGGCGCGGAGATGCGGTGCATGGCTGTGGCAGCTGGAGGCGGTGAATGGTCAGGGGAGCGACCTATCTGTCATCAATCCTGTACGCTTTCCCTCTGCCGGCGCCCCGCTGCTCTCCCGCTCTCTGGTACCGCTCCTGTCTCGCTCTGGATGGGTAGCCCCGGATTAGTGACTTGCAGCGCCTGGTGAGTTTTGGAAACGCTAACACTTAATGAGATTTCCGATTTCGTTCCCTGTCTATTTATACGCTGCCCCGGAGGACGTGTCTGGGTTAAATCTGGCACTCTCACCCTGGAGCGTCTCACGGTGACAGTAACTAACTGGTGCCGTGACCCTTGGGCCTGGTGCGGGAGCTGAGACGGTGTGTGGAGCATGAGTATACAGTACAGCTACCGGACACCCGGGGTCCGGGTCCAGGCTTCGCGGGGAACGGGGTTCACGTTTTGGAACTTGGGCGGGAACCACAGAGGGACAACCACATGTTGTCGATAATTATCTCCAGGTCTCGTGCTCCCGTTGTTTATTGTTTATTTGTTAGTTATTATTTCTTGTCTTTTGCACTCTCCCAATTCGTCCATCTTCGTCACGTGAGGTTTTCCCTTGGTTCTGTTGTGTTTCGTGATACTTACTGTGAATTCCCGCAAGAAAATGAATCTCAGGGTTGTACATAGTGACATATATGGACTTTGATAATGAATTCACTTTTGAACAGTCTCGCTTCACGGGGCATCTGCCTCCACTGGAAAGACACTTCTGTACTCCGCTCCGGAACGAGTGGTTTATTCCCCGCACCTCCCGCGTGTTTGCTCGGTTCTCCCAGCGCGGGGACGCCCACTTCGCCGAGGAGCTTCATTCTCTTCGCACATCTCCAGCGACTTCCTCGCCATTTGTCCCTGTTTTCCCTGTCATCGGGACAATGAGTTTCAAAGGGAAGACGCTCCGGTAAGGGGGGCGTTTGATGACTCGGGGTCTGTACTCGTTGGAGTTTAGAAGAATGAGGGAGGAGGATCTCACTGAAACCTATCGAATGTTGAAAGGCCTCGATAGAGTGGATGTGGAGAGGATGTTTCCTGTAGTGGGGGAGTCTAGGACCAGAGGACACAGATAGAGTGGATGTGGAGAGGATGTTTTTTTGTAGTGGAAGAGTCTGGGACCAGAGGACACAGATAGAGTGGATGTGGAGAGGATGTTTCCTATAGTGGGGGAGTCTGGGACCAGAGGACACAAATAGTGGATGTGGAGTGGATGTTTCCTATAGTGGGGAAGTCTGGGACCGGAGGACACAGATAGAGTGGATGTGGAGAGGATGTTTCCTATAGTGGGGGAGTCTAGGACCAGAGGACACAGATAGAGCGGATGTGGTGAGGATGTTTCCTATAGTGGGGGAATCTGGGACCAGAGGACACAGATAGAGTGGATGTGGAGAGGATGTTTCCTAACGTGGGGGAGTCTGGGACCAGAGGACCCAGATAGAGTGGATGTGGTGAGGATGTTTCCTATAGTGGGGGAGTCTAGGACCAGAGGACACACATAGAGTGGATGTGGAGAGGATGTTTTCTGTAGTGGGGAGTCTAGGACTAGAGGACACAGATAGAGTGGATGTGGAGAGGATGTTTCCTCTCGTGGGGGAGTCTAGGACCAGAGGGCACAGATAGAGTCGATGTGGAGAGGATGTTTCCTATAGTGGGGGAGTCTACGACCAGAGGACACAGATAGAGTGGATGTGGAGAGGATGTTTCTTATGGTGGAGGAGTCTAGGACCAGAGGACACAGATAGAGTGGATGTGGTAAGGATGTTTCCTATAGTGGGGGAGTCTAGGACCAGAGGACACAGATGGAGAGGATGTTTCCTATAGTGAGGGTGTCTAGGACCAGAGGACACAGATAGAGTGGATGTGGAGAGGATGTTTCCTATAGTGGGGTAGTCTAGGACCAGAGGACACAGATAGAGTGGATGTGGAGAGGATGTTTTCTGTAGTGGGGGAGTCTGGGACCAGAGGACACAGATAGGGTGGATGTGGTAAGGATGTTTCCTATAGTGGGGGAGTCTGGGACCAGAGGACACAGATAGTGGATGTGGAGTGGATGTTTCCTATAGTGGGGGAGTCTAGCACCAGAGGACACAGATAGAGTGGATGTGGTGAGGTTGTTTCCTATAGTGGGGAAGTCTGGGACCGGAGGACACAGATAGAGTGGATGTGGAGAGGATGTTTCCTATAGTGGGGGAGTCTAGGACCAGAGGACACAGATAGAGCGGATGTGGTGAGGATGTTTCCTATAGTGGGGGAATCTGGGACCAGAGGACACAGATAGAGTGGATGTGGAGAGGATGTTTCCTAACGTGGGGGAGTCTGGGACCAGAGGACCCAGATAGAGTGGATGTGGTGAGGATGTTTCCTATAGTGGGGGAGTCTAGGACCAGAGGACACAGATAGAGTGGATGTGGAGAGGATGTTTTCTGTAGTGGGGAGTCTAGGACCAGAGGACACAGATAGAGCGGATGTGGTGAGGATGTTTCCTATAGTGGGGGAGTCTGGGACCAGAGGACACAGATAGTGGATGTGGAGTGGATGTTTCCTATAGTGGGGGAGTCTAGCACCAGAGGACACAGATAGAGTGGATGTGGTGAGGTTGTTTCCTATAGTGGGGAAGTCTGGGACCGGAGGACACAGATAGAGTGGATGTGGAGAGGATGTTTCCTATAGTGGGGGAGTCTAGGACCAGAGGACACAGATAGAGCGGATGTGGTGAGGATGTTTCCTATAGTGGGGGAGTCTGGGACCAGAGGACACAGATAGAGTGGATGTGGAGAGGATGTTTCCTAACGTGGGGGAGTCTGGGACCAGAGGACCCAGATAGAGTGGATGTGGTGAGGATGTTTCCTATAGTGGGGGAGTCTAGGACCAGAGGACACAGATAGAGTGGATGTGGAGAGGATGTTTTCTGTAGTGGGGAGTCTAGGACCAGAGGACACAGATAGAGCGGATGTGGTGAGGATGTTTCCTATAGTGGGGGAATCTGGGACCAGAGGACACAGATAGAGTGGATGTGGAGAGGATGTTTACTAACGTGGGGGAGTCTGGGACCAGAGGACCCAGATAGAGTGGATGTGGTGAGGATGTTTCCTATAGTGGGGGAGTCTAGGACCAGAGGACACAGATAGAGTGGATGTGGAGAGGATGTTTTCTGTAGTGGGGAGTCTAGGACTAGAAGACACAGATAGAGTGGATGTGGAGAGGATGTTTCCTCTCGTGGGGGAGTCTAGGACCAGAGGACACAGATAGAGTGGATGTGGAGAGGATGTTTCCTATGGTGGAGTCTAGGACCAGAGGACACAGATAGAGTGGATGTGGAGTGGGTGTTTCCTATAGTGGGGGAGTCTAGGACCAGAGGACACAGATAGAGTGGATGTGGTGAGGATGTTTCCTACAGTGGGGGAGTCTAGGACTGGAGAGCACAGTCTCAGGATATAAAGACGTCTCTTTAGAACAGAGACGAGAAATTTCTTTAGCAAAGGGACAGTGAATCTGTGGAATTCGTTGTCACGGACGACTAGAGGGCCAAGTCGTGGAGTGTATTTAAAGTGGAGGTTGATAGGTTCTTGATTAGTCAGGACATCAAAGGTTACGGGGAAGAGGCAGGATGGGGCTGAGAGGGACCATGGATCAGCCACGGTGGGGTGCTGCAGCAGACCGGATGGGCTGAATGGCCCATTGTCTGATGGTCTTTTGGACGGGATGAAACCACCCACAGAGGGTGTTGAGTGGGGGTGTTTTGAAATGAGTCGACCCCATCCCGAAGACATCCTTGCGGGAGTTCCTCGGGGCAGTGTCCAGGCCCCGGCCATCGGCTTCACAAATGATCTCCCTTCCGGCAGAAGGTCCGAAGTTGCGGATGTTTACCGAAAAAAATCTAAGTATTCAATTCTGGTCAGCACAGTTTAGTAACTTCAGCAGCCGAGCCCGCGGGAAGCAAGACCTGGACCACGTTCAGACCAGGCCACCAGAAGTCTCACCACGCGATCTTGTATCCACCATTATGAGGAGTGTAGGTGTGGTATGTGCAAGCAAGGCTTTTACCATTGAGACTGGGGAGACTCGAAGTAGAGGTCATAGGTTAAGGGTGAAAGGTGAAATATTTAAGGGGAATCTGAGGCGGGGGGAGATTCTTCACTGAGAATAGTGAGAGGGTGGAACGCGTTGCCAGCGGAAGTGGTAGAAGTAGATTAGATTTCAACATTTAAGAGAAATTTGGATAAGTACATGGGTGGGAGAGCTATGGTCCAGGTATGGGTTGACGGGAGTAGGCAGAATAACAGGACGAACTAGATGGAACGAAGGGCCTGTTTCTGTCTGCGCTATACTGTTATACTTTTCACTTACAACGACAATTACAGAGGCGGGGTCCCCACTATACCATACTGGGAATTACAGAGGCGGGGTCCCCCACTATACATACTGGGAGTTACAGTGGCGGGGTCCCCCACTATACTATACTGGGAGTTACAGTGGCGGGGTCCCCACTATACCATACTGGGAATGACAGTGGAGGGGTCCCCACTATACCATACTGGGAATTAGAGTGGAGGGGTCCCCCACTATACCATACTGGGAATTACAGAGGCGGGGTCCCCACTATACCATACTGGGAATGACAGTGGCGGGGTCCCCACTATACCATACTGGGAATGACAGTGGCGGGGTCCCCACTATACCATACTGGGAATTACAGAGGCGGGGTCCCCCACGATACCATACTGGGAATTACAGAGGCGGGGTCCCCCACGATACCATACTGGGAATTACAGTGGCGGGGTCCTCCACTATACCATACTGGGAATTACAGAGGCGGGGTCTCCACTATACCATACTGGGAATGACCGTTCGCCGGGAACTCGGCCGGGTCAGCCTGGGCCGAGGCTGGTGATTCCGCTGGGGGTGAGGCGCTCCTGGGTCTCCAATCCCTTTCGCCATGTGCAAGGCACGAGTCAGGAGTGTGCCCGAACATTTCCCACCGGCCTGGATGAGTGACGTGACGACTCCCACAAGCTGGGACACCATCCAGGACGGTGCCCCATCCGCCACCGGCCATGGTCACGGGTGTGAAATGTGCGGTTGGAGTCGCCGGGTTGTGCAAGGTCTGCAAAATGTACCGCAAATACTCACCGGGGTTCCTCCAGCACCTCGCAAACCATGGGGCTGACACGTGGCGTGGCGTTTCGGCCCACCAGGTTGTGTCGACATTTAAACTTCTCCAACATCAATCTAACCCCTTCTCTTCCAAAAAGCCCTCCATTTTACTATCATCCATATGCCTAAGAGTTTCTGAAATGTCCCTAACGTGTCTATCATCTTGCACACCTCTATCAAATCATCCTCCTTGGCTGGGTCCATTGGCGTTTACCTGAATGGCGGCGTGGTCTCAATGCAAGGTAAGGTTGTTTAGGGGTTGAGAAGGTGAGTGCCGGGACAATGGTTCCCCAGCCGGGATAGATCGGGGACACTGGAGTATGTTATTGTGGGTGCCGCAGAAGTTCAGCGGATGGTGTACGAAGCGCCCTAAGGGTTTAATTCCGAGTGCCCGTGGTGTTTTGTGGTAAGGGCGGGGGTGGTAGACAAAAATGACCAGTCACCCAGCTCTCCCCTTCTCTCCAGCCCACCCCCCGCCGATCCTTGCTGGGCGAATTCGTTGATTCTGTGGATGCAGCCAATATCCCCGCTCCTGGGGCCTGCGAGAGCCCGGCCCCCAGTTCGGTGGGAAGCCCCGACCCCGCCCGGTTACTAACCGCTGGAGGGACTCACCGGATCGGGCAGTATCTGTGGAAACAGCAGGTTAGCCAATACTTAGTGCGCCCTCTCAGATGTTGCTCGACCCGCCGAGACCCTCCAACGGCTAGACTGGTTGCTCCGGGTTGCGGTGTCTGCGGCCTCTGTGTTTCCCTCATTCCACCCTTTTCTCCCTGTGTTTTTCGTCAATTACCCTCTCCCTGCTCTCCGAGCTATGGCGCTTTCCCAGACAGAGCAGTTTCCCAGAGATTTGAGGCCCTGATTAGGTCGGGGAGGGGGCTGTAAATGGAACCCCATCCCTCCCGGCAGCCCCCAGCACAGCGGCATGTCAGAGTGAATTACAAAGCGGCCCCAGGAGCGCTGAGTCTGGGGTCCCGACATGCGCCCCGTATTGAAGGGTGCCTTTGTCTGCGTCCAGACCTTGACTGTGACCAGCCAGGAGCGGAACTCCCACAACCAGGTCCAGCCGAACAGTGTGGAGCCTCGCTCGCCGGCGCCCTGCAGCGGGACTGTCTGTCAACACGTTACACAATGCGCAGTGTTCTCGCAAAACATCCCACTGCACAGGAGGAAGCCATTGGGCCCATCGAGCCCGTACTGGCTGTTTCTCCCACTGCTGCGCTCGCCCCCTTCGACCTTGTTCTGTGTGCCGCGGTCCCTCTCTCAAGATCCCGCTGTCAGGAGGCTCGTGTTTAAGCGGAGAGGCGTCGGGCAGTTTATTTTACTCAGAGAGCGGCGGGTGTCTGGAACGTGTTGCTGGTAACGGTGGTGGAGGCATTTCATAGGGACGTTTCTCAAGAGCATCATAAGATTGTTAATTTCATTTCCAGTACACAGTGTGAAGGAGAACGAAATAATTGTTACTCTGGGTCCCATGCAACACAAAAAAAAAACGCACAGTAAGGTAAAGAACACAATGATAAAAACAATAAATATAAATAGCTGGTATACAGAGAGATTGGGTGTCTGTCCATAAAGTTTTGTTAGGCTGTACACAAGGTAACTGACTGGAAATAATAAAGTGGTGGTGGAGCTAGTGGGTGGGGGTGTTGATCAGCCTTACTGCTTGGGGAAAGGAACTGATTCTGAGTCTGGTGGTCCCGGCTACGTAGCCTCCTCCCTGATGGGAGTGGGACAGTCAATGAGCAGGGTGGGTGGGACCTTTCGGCATACAGTGCATGCCCTTGCTGGCAGGGAGGCCGATGCCGGTGATGCTTTGGGTAGGTCTGACCACCCGTTGTAGTCTTCCTGTCGGCTGCAGCGCGGTTTCTGCACAATGCGGTGATGCAGTTTGATTAAGAGGCTTTTTGGTTGTCACATGAAAGTGCGGGGAATGGAGGGATATGGGTCATGTGTCGGAAGAGGGGCTTAATTTAGCATCGAGTTTTGCAGCGATATCGCGCGCCGAAGGGCCAATCCCTGTCCCGCCGGCTTCTCCCCAGTCCTTCCCACCGTCAATGTTATCAACCTCCTCTGCTTCTGAACGAACAGCAACTGTGTCAAAGTTTAAAGTAAATTTGTTATCAAAGTATGTAAATGTCACTTAATACTCCTCTGAGATGAATTCTCTTGCAGGCATTCGCAGTAGAACAAAGATATACAATAGAATCGATGACGAAAAGATAGACCGGTGGAAAGCAATACGACGTACGAAAACTGACAAACAACCAATGTGCAAAAGGCAAAAAAAAAACAAGTAAATGAATAAATAAATAAACACTGAGAACACGAGTTGCAGAGTCGTTGAAAGTGAGCCCACAGGTTGTGGAAAGGGCGACCAATTCAGAGTTGAGGTGAGTGAAGTTCTCCCCACTGGTTCAGGAGCCTGATGGTTGAGGGGTGATAACTGTTCCTGAACCTGGTGGTGTGGGACCTGATGGTTGAGGGGTAATAACTGTTCCTGAACCTGGTGGAGTCGGACCTAATGGTTGAGGGGTGATAACTGTTCCTGAACCTGGTGGTGTGGGACCTGATGGTTGAGGGGTAATAACTGTTCCTGAACCTGGTGGTGTGGGACCTGATGGTTGAGGGGTAATAACTGTTCCTGAACCTGGTGGTGTGGGACCTGATGGTTGAGGGGTAATAACTGTTCCTGAACCTGGTGGTGTGGGACCTGATGGTTGAGGGGTAATAACTGTTCCTGAACCTGGTGGTGTGGGACCTGATGGTTGAGGGTGATAACTGTTCCTGAACCTGGTGGTGTGGGACCTGATGGTTGAGGGGTGATAACTGTTCCTGAACCTGGTGGTGTGGGACCTGATGGTTGAGGGTGATAACTGTTCCTGAACCTGGTGGTGTGGGACCTGATGGTTGAGGGGTGATAACTGTTCCTGAACCTGGTGGTGTGGGACCTGATGGTTGTGGGGTGATAACTGTTCCTGAACCTGGTGGTATGGGACCTGATGGTTGAGGGTAATAACTGTCCCTGAACCTGGTGGTGTGGGACCTGATGGTTGAGGGGTGATAACTGTCCCTGAACCTGGTGGTGTGGGACCTGATGGTTGAGGGATGATAACTGTCCCTGAACCTGGTGGTGTGGGACCTGATGGTTGAGGGTAATAACTGTCCCTGAACCTGGTGGTGTGGGACCTGATGGTTGAGGGGTGATAACTGTCCCTGAACCTGGTGGTGTGGGACCTGATGGTTGAATGGTGATAACTGTTCCTGAACCTGGTGGTGTGGGACCTGATGGTTGAGGGGTGATAACTGTTCCTGAACCTGGTGGTGGGGGACCTGATGGTTGAGGGGTGATAACTGTTCCTGAACCTGGTGGTGTGTGACCTGATGGTTGAATGGTGATAACTGTTCCTGAACCTGGTGGTGTGGGACCTGATGGTTGAGGGATGATAACTGTTCCTGAACCTGGTGGTGGGGGACCTGATGGTTGAGGGGTGATAACTGTTCCTGAACCTGGTGGTGTGGGACCTGATGGTTGAATGGTGATAACTGTTCCTGAACCTGGTGGTGTGGGACCTGATGGTTGAATGGTGATAACTGTTCCTGAACCTGGTGGTGTGGGACCTGATGGTTGAGGGATGATAACTGTTCCTGAACCTGGTGGTGGGGGACCTGATGGTTGAGGGGTGATAACTGTTCCTGAACCTGGTGGTGTGGGACCTGATGGTTGAGGGGTGATAACTGTTCCTGAACCTGGTGGTGTGGGACCTGATGGTTGAGGGGTAATAACTGTTCCTGAACCTGGTGGTGGGGGACCTGATGGTTGAGGGGTGATAACTGTTCCTGAACCTGGTGGTGTGGGACCTGATGGTTGAGGGGTGATAACTGTTCCTGAACCTGGTGGTGTGGGACCTGATGGTTGAGGGGTGATAACTGTTCCTGAACCTGGTGGTGTGGGACCTGATGGTTGAGGGGTAATAACTGTTCCTGAACCTGGTGGTGTGGGACCTGATGGTTGAGGGGTAATAACTGTTCCTGAACCTGGTGGTGTGGGACCTGATGGTTGAGTGGTGATAACTGTTCCTGAACCTGGTGGTGTGGGACCTGATGGTTGAGGGATGATAACTGTCCCTGAACCTGGTGGTGTGGGACCTGATGGTTGAGGGTAATAACTGTCCCTGAACCTGGTGGTGTGGGACCTGATGGTTGAGGGGTGATAACTGTCCCTGAACCTGGTGGTGTGGGACCTGATGTTTGAGGGATGATAACTGTTCCTGAACCTGGTGGTGGGGGACCTGATGGTTGAGGGGTGATAACTGTTCCTGAACCTGGTGGTGTGGGACCTAATGGTTGAGTGGTGATAACTGTCCCTGAACCTGGTGGTGTGGGACCTGATGGTTGAGGGATGATAACTGTTCCTGAACCTGGTGGTGTGGGACCTGATGGTTGAGGGGTGATAACTGTTCCTGAACCTGGTGGTGTGGGACCTGATGATTGAGGGGTGATAACTGTTCCTGAACCTGGTGGTGTGGGACCTGATGGTTGAGGGGTGATAACTGTCCCTGAACCTGGTGGTGTGGGACCTGATGGTTGAGTGGTGATAACTGTCCCTGAACCTGGTGGTGTGGGACCTGATGTTTGAGGGATGATAACTGTTCCTGAACCTGGTGGTGTGGGACCTGATGGTTGAGGGGTGATAACTGTTTCTGAACCTGGTGGTGTGGGACCTGATGTTTGAGGGATGATAACTGTTCCTGAACCTGGTGGTGTGGGATCTGATGTTTGAGGGGTGATAACTGTTCCTGAACCTGGTGGTGGGGGACCTGATGGTTGAGGGGTGATAACTGTTCCTGAACCTGGTGGTGTGGGATCTGATGTTTGAGGGGTGATAACTGTTCCTGAACCTGGTGGTGGGGGACCTGATGGTTGAGGGGTGATAACTGTTCCTGAACCTGGTGGTGTGGGACCTGATGGTTGAGGGGTGATAACTGTTCCTGAACCTGGTGGTGTGGGACCTGATGGTTGAGGGGTAATAACTGTCCCTGAACCTGGTGGTGTGGGACCTGATGGTTGAGGGGTAATAACTGTCCCTGAACCTGGTGGTGTGGGACCTGATGGTTGAGGGGTGATAACTGTCCCTGAACCTGGTGGTGTGGGACCTGATGGTTGAGGGTGATAACTGTCCCTGAACCTGGTGGTGTGGGACCTGATGGTTGAGGGGTGATAACTGTCCCTGAACCTGGTGGTGGGGGACCTGATGGTTGTGGGGTGATAACTGTCCCTGAACCTGGTGGTGTGGGACCTGATGGTTGAGGGGTAATAACTGTCCCTGAACCTGGTGGTGTGGGATCTGATGTTTGAGGGGTGATAACTGTCCCTGAACCTGGTGGTGTGGGACCTGATGGTTGAGGGGTAATAACTGTTCCTGAACCTGGTGGTGTGGGACCTGATGGTTGAGGGGTAATATTTGTCCCTGAACCTGGTGGTGTGGGACCTGATGGTTGAGGGTAATAGCTGTTCCTGAACCTGGTGGTGTGGGATCTGATGGTTGAGGGGTAATAATTGTCCCTGAACCTGGTGGTGTGGAACCTGATGATTGAGGGTAATAGCTGTTCCTGAACCTGGTGGTGTGGGATCTGATGGTTGAGGGGTAATAACTGTCCCTGAACCTGGTGGTGTGGAACCTGATTGTTGACGGGTGTTAACTGTCCCTGAACCTGGTGGTGTGGGACCTGATGGCTGAGGGTCTTTGGGAGACGGAGCTGCTTATTCACCAGTCGCAGAGAGAAGAAATTCCTCCTCTGTCCTAAAGTTCCAGAATCTGCCCCCTCCCCCGCCATGGGAAAACATCCACTCAGTATTCCCTGTCACAGCACCCTCCCGGATCCCGTTTCAGTAAGATCCCTCATTCCTCCAGCAATGGAAGGGGGAGTCACCGTCCTCGAGGAGGGTGTGGGGGCATTCTTTCTTACCTGCCTCTCTCGATCCCCCGCCTCCACAAATGTAACTTCCTTCAGCAGCTCCGATCCCGCTCTTCGCCCTCAAGTTTTACGATCGCCTTTTCCTCTGGAAAAGGCCAGAAGGCCTGTTTCTGTGCTGTAGTTTCTATGGTTTCTATGGATCCTTTACTGTGAGGTCGTCGAGTAATCCGATTCCGAATTATTTACCACGTGTACACTGAAATGTGCCGTTTGCGTTAACAACCAACACAATCAAAGGATTTGCTGGGGCGGCCCGCAACTGCGGTCGCACATTCCCGCGCCAACA
Source organism: Mobula hypostoma (assembly GCF_963921235.1). Taxonomy (NCBI): domain Eukaryota; kingdom Metazoa; phylum Chordata; class Chondrichthyes; order Myliobatiformes; family Myliobatidae; genus Mobula; species Mobula hypostoma. The sequence continues at coordinate 59,071,815 of NC_086118.1, forward strand.
ATAGCGTGGCCTTCGTGTTTAGCAGAAAGATCACGAGCCCCTTCCCCCCTACCGCCCACTCACACACAAAGACAATCTTTTAATCCCAGGACAGGCCGTCTTCAGCCTCCAGCGGACCCGTGGATTCACAGACATTTAGGCCTTTATCATCCCCAGCAGACTCGGGGCTCCGGTCAGTGGAGCTCGAATTCCGGACTTCTTATCTGCCTTCCGTACCGAGCCAGGACTCGCCAGTGACCCGAACTCCGGACTCCCCGAGTCCCGCCTCCAGCATACACTCATCATTATCATGTGTCGTGACGTTCACGTGAGCTCCTGCCCTGAGAGAGAACATAAAAGCACACCCTTCGGCCTACCTCGTTCGAGCCACGCTAATATTCTGCCGAGCCCCACCGGCCCTCGGCTGGATTTAGCCCTCATACCACTCCCATCCGTGTACTTCTCCAAACTACTCTTAAATGTTGTAATCAAACACGTAACCACTTCAGCTGGCGGCCCATTGCACACGCTCACCACCCTCTGGCTGAAAAGCTTCCCCCGACCCCCCAGGATCCCCTTAAACAGTTCACCTTTCGCCCTTAACCCATGACTTCCGATTCTAATTTTACCCAACCGCAGTGGAAAGAGCGTGCAGGTGTTTACCCTATCTGTACCCCCCTCATCATTTACTCTGTTTATTCCACTTATACCCCTTGTCATTTACTCTGTTTACCCTAACAATATCCCCCCATTATTTACTCCGTTTACCCTATCTGTACCCCTCATCATTTACTCTGTTTATTCGACTTGTACCCCTTGTCATTTACTCTGTTTGCCTTAACAATACCCCCCATTATTTACTCTGTTTACCCTATCTATACCCCCATTATTTACTCTGTTTACCCTAACAATACCCCCATTATTTACTCTGTTTACCCTATCTATACCCCCATTATTTACTCTGTTTACCCTAACAATACCCCCCATTATTTACTCTGTTTACCCTATCTGTACCCCCCATTATTTACTCTGTTTACCCTAACAATATCCCCCCATTATTTACTCTGTTTACCCTATCTGTACCCCTCATTATTTACTCTGTTTACCCTATCTGTACCCCCCATTATTTACTCTGTTTACCCTATCCGTACCCCTCATCATTTTGTATCCAACCACCTAAGAACTTATTGTATCTATGTGATGACAACCACCACAGCCCTCCTGGGGAGAAAATTCCCAGGACTCTCACCTGCTGAAGAACAGATTATTTCTCCTGTCAGTCCTAATGGAGACCCTTATGTTGGGACAGGGAACTGAGTCCCGGGCAGACGATAGGAGGAAGATCTCTCCCGCACCTACCCTCAGATTCGGGTTTATTATAACTGACAGATGAGATATTTATTGTCTGGCGACAGTAGTACGCCGTACTGCATAAAAATCACTAAGAGTTGCAATAAGGAATATTTAAATATAAGCGGCGCAGAAAGAGAGTTAAATATGGGACTAGTTCCATTAGCATTCTGGGAAATCATCTGTTCTGCATTTCTGAGACTCCAGGCTCCTCCAGTGATGTTCTCCCGGTCCAACTCCCCGAGCCCGAGGAGCCGACCGCAGCTGCTCTCCCACTACCGCAACGGTCTGCTTCCTTGGGTGGGGGGAGTGGGAGGGAGTGGGGGCTTGATCTGAGATTAAGTTTAGTTTTATTTGTCGCGTGTAGAGCAAAACATACCGTGAAATGCCTTGTTTGCCTCAGCGACCAACACAGCTGGAGGATGCGCGAGTGTCGCCGTGCTTCCGATACCAACACGGAATGTCTACAACTCCCAGCCCGCGGGAATCCACCGGAGCACACACAGACAGCGGCGGGAACTGCACCCCCATCGCCGGTTACACTACCGCACCGCCCTTAACTCACTCAGGAGACTACTAGACAGATTATGCAGGAATTTAAGGTGGGGGGTTATATGGGAGGCAGGATTTAAGGGTCGGCACAACATTGTGGGCCGAAGGGCCTGTACTGTGCTGTACTGTTCTATGTTATTTATGACGGTACTCTCTTCCTGTTCTGTACCCGCCTGTAGTTCCCCGTGGTTTTCCATCATCCATCAAGACAGACGAAATGTTTGTTCAATTTCTCTGCCATTTCCCCAGACCAAATGGGACTCGGGTTAGCTTTCGTTCCCCTTTCTCTTCTCACATTTCTGAAGATGTTTTCACGAACTTCACTCAGGGTGGTGCGCGTGTGAACAAGATGCGCGTTCGATTTCAACATTTGAGGGAAGTTTGGTTAATTACATGGATGAGAGGGGTTTGAAGGGTTGTTGTCCAGGTGCAGAATAACAGTTCAGCACCATCTAGATGGGCCGAAGAGCCTCCTCTGTGCTGTAGTGTTCTATGACTCTGTGATACAAACTGTTGTCCAATTTCTTACTCACCCACTCCGGATTCTGTGTTATTTTCTAACTAACGCATCCTTCTCTTTGGCCTAAGGGTGTGATTCTCTCAGGCCTCAAGTTCGACGTTCCAAATCTTTTCATCTTATCCCCGTCGGCTCAGCCAGGGCGGACCGCTTCACCAACTGACCCCTCATGCCTGGGAAGGGAATACAGATTCCACGTTGACCGTGTGGCCATTCTGAGCCACTCTGTCACACCTGACCTAACTCCCCATCTCCCAGAGTTAACCACACGTCATTTCTCTGTTTTATCCAAGCTTTAAATAATATTGTTTTATTTTGAGTACTTTTGCCTGAAGACTCCCAAAACAGTATATCCTCAATTAACCCTTTCTTATAATGTGATGATTGATCTAAGATTAACTTGGATGATAGAGACATGGGGGGTTATGTGGAAGGGAAGGGTTAGAACCTCTTCGTCGAACTCATCTGCCGAAAGCGGAACCTCCCAGTGGCCAAACATGCCAAATCTCGTTCTGACATGTCGGTCCAGGGACTCCTCTTGTGCCAAGACGAGGCCACCTTCAGGGTGGAGGAGTAACACCTTGTATTCCGTCTGGTTAGCCTCCAACCTGATGGCATAAATATCGGTTTCCCTATCGGCTAAAAAAAAAAGTCACCGCGCTTCCTCTATTCCCCACTCTGGTCCCTTCCTTCTTCTCTCCCGCCTATCACCTCCCGTAGCTCTCCTCCTCTTTCCCTTTGTCCCATGGCCCACCCTCCTCCCCATCTCCAGCCCCTTATCCTTCCCCTGCCAACCGGCCGCCTTCTCCTTCCCTGACCAATTTATTCTGTCGTCTCCTCCCTTCCTTTCCAGTACTGAAGAGGGTCTTAGTTGTTGATTCATTTCCATAGATGCTGCCTGACCCGCTGAGTTTCTCCAGTCTTTTGTATGTTTCCAGCATCTGCAGAATCTCTCAAAATCAAACCTATAGTTCTGATGATTTTAAACACCTCCACAACGTCACCTCCCATCCTCCTACGTTCCAAACAATAAAGACCTGGTCTGACCCATCCCTCCCCACCATTCAGGCCCTCACTGTTCCTCTTTCTCGCTATTTTTTTTTAGAACAGAACCGTCGCAAGGTGTTGGGGGCAGTTTGATCCCAGTACCTGTGGGGCGGGTACAGGGTCAGGGCTCCGAAACCCCACACCGACAGGGACTGGAAGCTGCAGGCTCTACGCAGGGGGGATGATTGGGAATCAGAATCAAAATACAGCACAGAAACAGGCTCTTCGGCCCATCTAGTCTGTGCCTAGTCCCATCGACCTGCACCGGGACCATCCATGTACCTGTTCCACACTCCGAGTGAAGAAGCTTCCCCCCACATATCGTGAAATGTGTTGTTTGACAGTACAGTGTCATGCATAAAAATACTGTAAATCACAAAAAGAATAGATAGATAGTACAAAATAGAGAGGAAATAGAGAGGTAGTGTTGATGGAGCGTTCAGAAACCTGATGGCAGGAGCTGTTCCTGAGGCTCTGATGACAGTAATGACAAGTGACTATATCCTGGATGATGTGGACCCTCCATGATGGATGTTGCTTCTTGGAGGCAGTATCTTTTGCAGATGCCCTCGATGGTGGGGGACTAGTGGTGATGATGGAGCTGGGTTGAGTCTACAACCCTCTCAGCGTCCCCCACCCCGCGATCCTGTGCGGGGGTCTCTCCTCACTGGACGCCGATGGGCTGGAGGAGCCCAGCAGGTCAAGGCAGTATCTATGGTTGGGAATAAAGAGTTGAGGTTTCGGGCCGAGACCCCTGATCAGACGGTGATGCAGTGTGACTGGGGGGAGGAGGTTTGGAGGTTAGAGCTTGGAAGTCAGTTTGGGGGTGTTCAAACCTGACGCTTGGAGTTTGTAGCAATGTGTGGGGACAGATGATCGGGGTAAGGGTTAAATTTCAGATGAAGTTCCATCGGGAACTTTCTAATCTTTATCCACAAAAGATGATTTATTTTCATCTTAGTTTTGCGGCGGAATGAAGTAGTTATTGTGCTAATCGTATTAGACTGTCTGCTCACGGCCCGGAGATCAGGAGTAATCCTGTCCGCAGACTCGGATCCTGGGAACCATTGGCCCCGGCTCGGACTCACCCGGATTATCTGTGCCGTCATCTGACACTGGCTGCTGTGCCTTGGCCCGGGCATCGATCACAGGGCGACGGGTCACTCACCGGCCTGAGCAGAAATGGCCAGGGGTTCTGGGGGAGTGTCACACATTCCCACCACCCCTTACACCGGGGGCGGGGGGACTCACAGCGACAAATGGGGAGAGCAAAAGGCCACTCAGCCCATCTAATTGCCACCACCATTCAATGACCAGAACAGATCTGTCTGTCATCTCTCTGCTTTAGTGTCCTTCTGATCAGGCATTTCAGTTCTACTTCTACCACTTCTTTGTTACAACCGCTTCCCCGACCCCGTCCCCATCTTTAAAATTATTTAAATTCTGCTTCCAGCGACATTGGTGGAAGAGACCCCTTCCAAGACACAAAAGCTGATATTTGTGTTGAACTCCACACACACTAAACCTCACTGGGGTCAGTCCCACACACACACTGACCCTCACCGAGGGACGATCCCACACACACACTGACCCTCACTGGGGGGACGGTCCCACACACAGTGACCCTCACTGGGGGACAGTCCCACACACACTGACCCTCACTGGGGGACGGTCCCACACACACACTGACCCTCACTAGGTGACAGTCCTACGCACTCACACACGGACCCTTCATGTGGGATGATCCCCACACATTGACCCTCATGAGGGAATGGTCCTACAGACTGACGCTACTGAGAGTTTGACACAGCGTTCCACATGAATGGGTTGACCTGAACGGTCAGTTTTCACGCTGTGTGGCTCCTTGACTCCAAGACTCTATCTAGACTTGCAAACCCTGGGTAAAGGCTGGGACCACCTGCCTTATCTCTGGCCCTCTGGTTTTAATACAGTGAGTTCTCTGTCGGTCAGAGTTGACCATGGATATGCCATCCTGGCTGTCTGGATACACAAGCCTGGGCAGTACAATATGGAGAGCAAGCTGTTGCCAATGTGGCAAGCTCCCCTTCTCCACACATCTGATGAACCCAAAGGAACGGCAGAGACTGATACAGTTTGGTACCAGTAGTATCACGGGAATTACCAGTCAACATTGAACTCAATGTAGGACTGTCTTAGGGATTCCAGCTCCGGATTTTCCCATGGGGTTTACTCCCAAAGCTTTCCCCATGAGTGGGTACAGCCGCAATGCAGCAGAAGTCTGATATCAGAGTTTTCCTTCTCCTGGATTTAATAAACATTTATATATCAACCCCCACCCCACCACCCCTGCCTCCTGTAGCCACCTCAACCACTCCAAACTATGGGCACCCATGCAAAGTAATCCTATCACCCAACACCTGGTCCAAGCCCTCCATGCCTGGGTGATTCAAGTATTCATGTAGACTAATCTTAACACTGTCAGTAACTCTGCCTCTCTGGCGGTGCGTTCTGCATGTGTCCTCCTCCTCATCTCTTCTCCCTTCAACCTAAATCCGTGACCTCTTCTTTTTTGCTAACTCTAATTTGGGGAGAATGTTTCCTGCAATTTGCTTTACCTATACCCTCATAATTATGCACACCACAATTGTGTCCTCATCCCCCTTAACAGTCACCACTCCAAGTAGAACAGACACATCCTCACACACAAAATTCTGAGGAACACAGCAGGCCAGGCAGCTCCTGTGGAGAAGAGTAAACAGTTGATGTTTTGGGCTGAGGCAGACACCCAGAAACAGACTGTCCAGTCTCTCCTCATTACTGACCTGTGCAGTCTCTCCTCATTACTGACCTGTCCAGTCCCTCCTCATTACTGACCTGTGCAGTCCCTCCTCATTACTGACCTGTCCAGTCCCTCCTCATTACTGACCTGTGCACTCTCCTCATTACTGACCTGTGCAGTCCCTCCTCATTACTGACCTGTCCAGTCTCTCCTCATTACTGAACTGTCCAGTCCCTCCTCATTACTGACCTGTCCAGTCCCTCATTACTGAACTGTCCAGTCTCTCCTCATTACTGACCCTCACTGGGGGACAGTCCCACACACACACTGACCCTCACTGGGAGACGGTCCCACACACACACACTGACCCTCACTGGGAGACGGTCCCACACACACACACACTGACCCTCACGGGGGGACGGTCCAACACACACACTGACCCTCACTGGGGGACAGTCCCACACACACACACTGACCCTACCACGCATGGTCGATGTCCTAGCCTCACAGGAACTCTTTAATGCATCAGTTCATCTTCTTTGGGGTTAAGTTCCATCAATCGTCAGCCTGTCTGTAATGAGGCCTTTGGGCCTGTGGGGGCGCCAGAGTGTTGAGCTCTGAGGTTTATAGAGCACTTGAATTGGTTAATTCTTGTTCAATGAAAGCCCTTAACCATTTAGAGTTTCTTGCATTTTTCTTGAGTGACTCCACTTTGGGATGCAGTCTCCTGGTCATTTTTGTTGAAACAAGGTTATTGTGATCAGTTCGGGGTTTCCAACTTGTAATATTTAAGTGGATGCCTGATTAATGCTAATCACAAGGTCCTAGTTCCCCAGTGAGGGTCAGTGTGTGTGTGGGACTGTCCCCCGCAGTGAGGGTCAGTGTGTGTGTGGGACTGTTCCCCAGTGAGGGTCAGTGTGTGTGTGTGTGTGTGTGTGTGTGTGTGACCGTCCCCCAGTGAGGGTCAGTGTGTATGTGGGACCGTCTCCCAGTGAGGGTCAGTGTGAGTGTGGGACTGTCCCCCAGTGAGGGTCAGTGTGGGACCATCCACCAGTGAGGGTCAGTGTGTGTGGGACCATCCACCAGTGAGGGTCAGTGTGTGTGGGACCATCACCCAGTGAGGGTCAGTATGTGTGGGACTGTCCCCCAGTGAGGGTCAGTGTGTGTGTGTGTGTGAGACTGTCCCCCAGTGAGGGTCAGTGTGTGTGTGTGGACCGTGTCCCAGTGAGGGTCAGTGTGTGTGTGGGACCATTCCCCAGTGAGGGTCAGTGTGTGTGTGGGACTGTCCCCCAGTGAGGGTCAGCGTGTGTGTGGGACCGTCCCCCAGTGAGGGTCAGCGTGTGTGTGGGACCGTCCCCCGGTGAGGGTCAGTGTGTGTGTGGGACCGTTCCCCAGTGAGGGTCAGTGTGTGTGTGTGTGACCGTCCCCCAGTGAGGGTCAGTGTGTGTGTGGGACTGTCCCCCAGTGAGGGTCAGTGTGTGTGTGGGACCGTTCCCCCAGTGAGGGTCAGTGTGTGTGTATCGGACTGTCCCCCAGTGAGGGTCAGTTTGTGTGTGGGACCATTCCCCAGTGAGGGTCAGTGTGTGTGTCGGACTGTCCCCCAGTGAGGGTCAGTGTATGTGTGGGACTGTCCCCCAGTGGGGGTCAGTGTGTGTGTGTGGGACTGTCCCCCAGTGAGGGTCAGTGTGTGTGTGTGTCGGACTGTCCCCCAGTGAGGGTCAGTGTGTGTGTGGGACCGTCCCCCAGTGCGGGTCAGTGTGTGTGTGGGACCGTCCCCCAGTGCGGGTCAGTGTGTGTGTGGGACCGTCTCCCAGTGAGGGTCAGTGTGTGTGTGGGACCGTCTCCCAGTGAGGGTCAGTGTGTGTGTGGGACCGTCCCCCAGTGAGGGTCAGTGTGTGTGTGGGACCGTCACCCAGTGAAGGTCAGTGTGTGTGTGGGACCGTCCCCCAGTGAGGGTCAGTGTGTGTGTGAGACCGTCTCCCAGTGAAGGTCAGTGTGTGTGTGTGGGACCGTCTCCCAGTGAGGGTCAGTGTGTGTGTGGGACCGTCCCCCAGTGAGGGTCAGTGTGTGTGTGGGACCGTCTCCCAGTGAGGGTCAGTGTGTGTGTGGGACCGTCTCCCAGTGAGGGTCAGTGTGAGTGTGAGACCGTCTCCCAGTGAGGGTCAGTGTGTGTGGGACCGTCCCCCAGTGCGGGTCAGTGTGTGTGTGGGACCGTCACCCAGTGAGGGTCAGTGTGTGTGTGAGACCGTCTCCCAGTGAGGGTCAGTGTGTGTGTGGGACCGTTCCCCCAGTGAGGGTCAGTGTGTGTGTATCGGACTGCCCCCAGTGAGGGTCAGTGTGTGTGTGGGACTGTCCCCCAGTGAGGGTCAGTGTGTGTGTGTGACCGTCCCCCAGTGAGGGTCAGTGTGAGTGTGGGTCCGTCCCCCAATGAGGGTCAGTGTGTGTGTGGGACCGTGTCCCAGTGAGGGTCAGTGTGAGTGTGGGACCGTCCCCCAGTGAGGGTCAGTGTGTGTGTGGGACTGTCCCCCAGTGAGGGTCAGTGTGTGTGTGGGACCGTTCCCCCAGTGAGGGTCAGTGTGTGTGTATCGGACTGTCCCCCAGTGAGGGTCAGTGTGTGTGTATCGGACTGTCCCCCAGTGAGGGTCAGTGTGTGTGTATCGGACTGTCCCCCAGTGAGGGTCAGTGTGTGTGTGGGACTGTCCCCCAGTGAGGGTCAGTGTGTGTGTGGGACCGTCCCCCAGTGCGGGTCAGTGTGTGTGTGGGACCGTCCCCCAGTGCGGGTCAGTGTGTGTGTGAGACCGTCTCCCAGTGAGGGTCAGTGTGTGTGGGACCGTCCCCCAGTGCGGGTCAGTGTGTGTGTGGGACCGTCACCCAGTGAAGGTCAGTGTGTGTGTGAGACCGTCTCCCAGTGAGGGTCAGTGTGTGTGTGGGACCGTCCCCCAGTGAGGGTCAGTGTGAGTGTGGGACTGTCCCCCAGTGAGGGTCAGTGTGTGTGTGTGGGACTGTCCCCCAGTGAGGGTCAGTGTGTGTGTGTGGGACTGTCCCCCAGTGAGGGTCAGTGTGTGTGTGGGACCGTTCCCCCAGTGAGGGTCAGTGTGTGTGTATCGGACTGCCCCCAGTGAGGGTCAGTGTGTGTGTGGGACTGTCCCCCAGTGAGGGTCAGTGTGTGTGTGGGACCGTCCCCCAGTGAGGGTCAGTGTGTGTGTGTGGGACTGTCCCCCAGTGAGGGTCAGTGTGTGTGTGGGACCGTTCCCCCAGTGAGGGTCAGTGTGTGTGTATCGGACTGCCCCCAGTGAGGGTCAGTGTGTGTGTCGGACTGTCCCCCAGTGAGGGTCTGTGTTTGTGTGGGACTGTCCCCCAGTGGGGGTCAGTGTGTGTGTGTGTCGGACTGTCCCCCAGTGAGGGTCAGTGTGTGTGTGGGACCGTCCCCCAGTGCGGGTCAGTGTGTGTGTGGGACCGTCCCCCAGTGAGGGTCAGTGTGTGTGTGTGGGACCGTCTCCCAGTGAGGGTCAGTGTGTGTGTGTGTCGGACCGTCCCCCAGTGCGGGTCAGTGTGTGTGTGGGACCGTCTCCCAGTGAAGGTCAGTGTGTGTGTGGGACCGTCCCCCAGTGCGGGTCAGTGTGTGTGGGACTGTCCCCCAGTGAGGGTCAGTGTGTGTGGGACTGTCCCCCAGTGAGGGTCAGTGTGTGTGTGTGGGACCGTCCCCCAGTGCGGGTCAGTGTGTGTGTGGGACCGTCTCCCAGTGAAGGTCAGTGTGTGTGTGTGGGACCGTCCCCCAGTGAGGGTCAGTGTGTGTGGGACTGTCCCCCAGTGAGGGTCAGTGTGTATCGGACTGTCCCCCAGTGAGGGTCAGTGTGTGTGTGTGGGACCGTCCCCCAGTGCGGGTCAGTGTGTGTGTGGGACCGTCTCCCAGTGAAGGTCAGTGTGTGTGTGTGGGACCGTCCCCCAGTGAGGGTCAGTGTGTGTGTGTGGGACCGTCTCCCAGTGAAGGTCAGTGTGTGTGTGTGGGACCGTCTCCCAGTGAAGGTCAGTGTGTGAGTGTGGGACCGTCCCCCAGTGCGGGTCAGTGTGTGTGTGGGACCGTCACCCAGTGAAGGTCAGTGTGTGTGTGGGACCGTCTCCCAGTGAGGGTCAGTGTGTGTGTGAGACCGTCTCCCAGTGAGGGTCAGTGTGTGTGTGAGACCGTCTCCCAGTGAGGGTCAGTGTGTGTGTGAGACCGTCTCCCAGTGAAGGTCAGTGTGTGAGTGTGGGACCGTCCCCCAGTGCGGGTCAGTGTGTGTGTGGGACCGTCACCCAGTGCGGGTCAGTGTGTGTGTGGGACCGTCTCCCAGTGAGGGTCAGTGTGTGTGTGGGACCGTCCCCCAGTGAGGGTCAGCGTGTGTGTGGGACCGTCCCCCGGTGAGGGTCAGTGTGTGTGTGGGACCGTTCCCCAGTGAGGGTCAGTGTGTGTGTGTGTGACCGTCCCCCAGTGAGGGTCAGTGTGAGTGTGGGTCCGTCCCCCAATGAGGGTCAGTGTGTGTGTGGGACCGTGTCCCAGTGAGGGTCAGTGTGAGTGTGGGACCGTCCCCCAGTGAGGGTCAGTGTGTGTGTGGGACTGTCCCCCAGTGAGGGTCAGTGTGTGTGTGGGACCGTTCCCCCAGTGAGGGTCAGTGTGTGTGTATCGGACTGTCCCCCAGTGAGGGTCAGTGTGTGTGTATCGGACTGTCCCCCAGTGAGGGTCAGTGTGTGTGTGGGACTGTCCCCCAGTGAGGGTCAGTGTGTGTGTGGGACCGTCCCCCAGTGCGGGTCAGTGTGTGTGTGGGACCGTCCCCCAGTGCGGGTCAGTGTGTGTGTGAGACCGTCTCCCAGTGAGGGTCAGTGTGTGTGGGACCGTCCCCCAGTGCGGGTCAGTGTGTGTGTGGGACCGTCACCCAGTGAAGGTCAGTGTGTGTGTGAGACCGTCTCCCAGTGAGGGTCAGTGTGTGTGTGGGACCGTTCCCCCAGTGAGGGTCAGTGTGTGTGTATCGGACTGCCCCCAGTGAGGGTCAGTGTGTGTGTGGGACTGTCCCCCAGTGAGGGTCAGTGTGTGTGTGGGACCGTCCCCCAGTGAGGGTCAGTGTGTGTGTGTGGGACTGTCCCCCAGTGAGGGTCAGTGTGTGTGTGGGACCGTTCCCCCAGTGAGGGTCAGTGTGTGTGTATCGGACTGCCCCCAGTGAGGGTCAGTGTGTGTGTCGGACTGTCCCCCAGTGAGGGTCAGTGTATGTGTGGGACTGTCCCCCAGTGGGGGTCAGTGTGTGTGTGTGTCGGACTGTCCCCCAGTGAGGGTCAGTGTGTGTGTGGGACCGTCCCCCAGTGCGGGTCAGTGTGTGTGTGGGACCGTCCCCCAGTGAGGGTCAGTGTGTGTGTGTGGGACCGTCTCCCAGTGAGGGTCAGTGTGTGTGTGTGTCGGACCGTCCCCCAGTGCGGGTCAGTGTGTGTGTGGGACCGTCTCCCAGTGAAGGTCAGTGTGTGTGTGGGACCGTCCCCCAGTGCGGGTCAGTGTGTGTGGGACTGTCCCCCAGTGAGGGTCAGTGTGTGTGGGACTGTCCCCCAGTGAGGGTCAGTGTGTGTGTGTGGGACCGTCCCCCAGTGCGGGTCAGTGTGTGTGTGGGACCGTCTCCCAGTGAAGGTCAGTGTGTGTGTGTGGGACCGTCCCCCAGTGAGGGTCAGTGTGTGTGGGACTGTCCCCCAGTGAGGGTCAGTGTGTATCGGACTGTCCCCCAGTGAGGGTCAGTGTGTGTGTGTGGGACCGTCCCCCAGTGCGGGTCAGTGTGTGTGTGGGACCGTCTCCCAGTGAAGGTCAGTGTGTGTGTGTGGGACCGTCTCCCAGTGAAGGTCAGTGTGTGAGTGTGGGACCGTCCCCCAGTGCGGGTCAGTGTGTGTGTGGGACCGTCACCCAGTGAGGGTCAGTGTGTGTGTGGGACCGTCTCCCAGTGAGGGTCAGTGTGTGTGTGAGACCGTCTCCCAGTGAGGGTCAGTGTGTGTGTGAGACCGTCTCCCAGTGAAGGTCAGTGTGTGAGTGTGGGACCGTCCCCCAGTGCGGGTCAGTGTGTGTGTGGGACCGTCACCCAGTGCGGGTCAGTGTGTGTGTGGGACCGTCTCCCAGTGAGGGTCAGTGTGTGTGTGAGACCGTCTCCCAGTGAAGGTCAGTGTGTGTGTGTGGGACCGTCTCCCAGTGAGGGTCAGTGTGTGAGTGTGGGACCGTCCCCCAGTGAGGGTCAGTGTGTGTGTGGGACCTTCCTCCAGTGGGGGTGAGTGTGTGTGTGTGTCGGACTGACCCCTAGTGAGGGGCAGTGTGTTTGTGTAGGACAGTCCCCCAGTGCGGGTGAGTGTGTGTGTGGGACTGTCCCCCAGTGAGGGTCAGTGTGTGTGTGTGGGACCGTCTCCCAGTGAGGGTCAGTGTGTGTGTGTGTCGGACCGTCCCCCAGTGCGGGTCAGTGTGTGTGTGGGACCGTCTCCCAGTGAAGGTCAGTGTGTGTGTGGGACCGTCCCCCAGTGCGGGTCTGTGTGTGTGGGACTGTCCCCCAGTGAGGGTCAGTGTGTGTGGGACTGTCCCCCAGTGAGGGTCAGTGTGTGTGTGTGGGACCGTCCCCCAGTGCGGGTCAGTGTGTGTGTGGGACCGTCTCCCAGTGAAGGTCAGTGTGTGTGTGTGGGACCGTCCCCCAGTGAGGGTCAGTGTGTGTGGGACTGTCCCCCAGTGAGGGTCAGTGTGTATCGGACTGTCCCCCAGTGAGGGTCAGTGTGTGTGTGTGGGACCGTCCCCCAGTGCGGGTCAGTGTGTGTGTGGGACCGTCTCCCAGTGAAGGTCAGTGTGTGTGTGTGGGACCGTCCCCCAGTGAGGGTCAGTGTGTGTGTGTGGGACCGTCTCCCAGTGAAGGTCAGTGTGTGTGTGTGGGACCGTCTCCCAGTGAAGGTCAGTGTGTGAGTGTGGGACCGTCCCCCAGTGCGGGTCAGTGTGTGTGTGGGACCGTCACCCAGTGAAGGTCAGTGTGTGTGTGGGACCGTCTCCCAGTGAGGGTCAGTGTGTGTGTGAGACCGTCTCCCAGTGAGGGTCAGTGTGTGTGTGAGACCGTCTCCCAGTGAAGGTCAGTGTGTGAGTGTGGGACCGTCCCCCAGTGCGGGTCAGTGTGTGTGTGGGACCGTCACCCAGTGCGGGTCAGTGTGTGTGTGGGACCGTCTCCCAGTGAGGGTCAGTGTGTGTGTGAGACCGTCTCCCAGTGAAGGTCAGTGTGTGTGTGTGGGACCGTCTCCCAGTGAGGGTCAGTGTGTGAGTGTGGGACCGTCCCCCAGTGAGGGTCAGTGTGTGTGTGGGACCGTCCCCCAGTGAGGGTCAGTGTGTGTGTGGGACCGTCTCCCAGTGAGGGTCAGTGTGTGTGTGGGACCGTCCCCCAGTGAGGGTCTGTGTGTTTGTTGGACTGTTCTCTTGTCATTGGGTCCACACCCCTCCTGTCCTGAGCCAAGCTGCTGTGCAGATCAGACATGATGTAGCGGTTTTGAAACCGTCTTGCTGCATCATCACAGACTCCAGGGTCACCACCGGTCCAGGCTGCTGTCTCAGACCAGTGTGAGACCACCACGGGCAGTGGGACGCTGGTGGGTCCAGGTGGTAGGGTATCCGTGTACAGGGCATGGCAGAGCCAGTCTGGTCTCTGCTTCACTTCCCTCCGCTCCTTGCCTATTCCCCTTGCAACTCTCCCCCCTACTCTCCTCCAACCCCTGGGCGGAGGGACAGGTAGTGTGAGGAAACAGTGAACCTGCGGAAAGATGGTCAGATTTAGGAGAATGTGCAAAGAAGACGCGGATGGAGCACAGTGCCCAGAAGTATTCGGTCATGCACTTTGGTAGAAGAAATAAAAGTGTAAACTATTTCCTCTGGAGAGAAAGTTCAGAATTCTGAGTTGCAAAGGGACTTGGGAGACCTCATGCAGGATTCCCTAAAAGTTAACCTGCAGGTTGAGTCGGTGGTAAGGAAGGCAAATGCAATGACAGTATTCATTTTGAGAACTAGAATATGAAAGCAAGGATGTAATGCTGAGACTTTATAAGGAATTCATCAGGCTACTCTTGGAGGATTGTGAGCAATTTTTGGCCCTTAGCTAAGCAAGGATGTGCTGGCGTTGGAGAGAGTCCAGAGGGGGTTCGTGACAATGAAGGGGTTAACATATGAGGAGTGTTTGATGGTTCTGGGCCTTTACTCGCTGGCGTTTAGAAGAATGAGGGGTGATCTCATAGAAAGCTACTGAATATTGAAAGGTCTACATAGACTGGGATGTGCAGAGGACGTTTCCTCGAGTGGGAGAGTCTGGGACCGGAGGGCACAGCCTCAGAATAGAGGGACGTCCATTTAGAGCAGAGACGAGGAGGAATTTCTTTAGCAGAGGGTGGTGTATTTGTAGAATTCATTGTCACAGACAGCTATCATTGGGTATACATTCAGTGGGCTCTTTATTGGGTACAGGAGTGGACCCAGTGAGGTCAGCTGCTGCTAGCCCATCCACTTCAAGGTTTGATGTGTTGTGCGTTCAGGGATGCTCTGCTGCACATCGCTGTTGTGATGTGCAGTGATTTGAGTGGCTGTCGCCTTCCGGTGAACCAGTCTGGTGATTCTCTTCTGACTTCTCTCATCATGTGTGTTTGATCCACAGAACTGGTGTTCAATTCACCACATTTTTTTTTTGTTTTTTGTTCCATTCTCTGTAAACTCCATAGGTTGTTAGGTGTGAAATCCCCAAGGGATCAGCAGTTTCTGAGACACTCAAACCACCCTGTTTGGCACCAACAATTATTCCATGGTCAAAGTCACCTGGATTGTATTCCCCCCCCCATTCTGATGTTTGATCTGAACAACAACTGAGCCTCTTGACCATGCCCGCATGCTTTATGCATTGAGTTGCTGCCTGATGATTGGCTGATTAGATATTTGCATTAATGAGGTGTACAGGTGTACCTGATGAGGAGGCCACTAATTGTATTGAAAACAGGGTTTGATAGATTCTTGATTAGTACAGGGTTCAAAGGTTACAGGGAGAAGGCAGGAGAACGGGGCTCGATCAAATAGCAGACAATGGGTCAAATTACCGAATTCTGCTTGTGGACATGGTCTCCACTCCCGATGCCATATCCCCCATTCACTCCACTCCCTGTCTATTCCCCCTCATTCCACTCCCCACCCTTCCCCCTCCCCTTTCCCTCTTCCTCCCCAACACTCTACCCTCCCCCCTACCACCTTGTTTTGTCTCAGAGGAAGAGGAGATTCCCCTCACTTTGCTTGGGCCCAGCTCCTGAGGAGGATTTCTGGGCCTTGACTCTGATGAGCATTTTCAGCCATGTGGGGTCAGGATCACCCCTTTCCCTGATCTGGGAGATGGGGCAGCACGAAGCTTCAGCGGTCAGTGTCCAGGTGTGTGTCTCACACCTCCACCGTCCTCACGTGCAGCCAGCTTCAGACAGTCCCGGGACAGTGCGGGCAACCCACCCCCAGCAGCCCAGCCAGTCCTCGCCACTGGGAGCAACACCCTGACTGCTGGTCCCCGGCAGAACAAAACTACATCATCAACAGACCCCAGCTGAGAGGTTCTCTGTCTGAAATGTCAAAGGTTTATTCCCCTCAACACACACAAAATGCTGGAGGAACTCAGCAGGCCAGGCAGCATCTATGGAAAAGAGTACAGTCGGCATTTCCCCTCCATAGACACTGCCTGACCTGCTAAGTTCCTCCAGCATTTTGGATCTGGGATCAGCCATGATGGAACGGCAGAGCAGACTTGATGGGCTGAATGGCCTAATTCTGCTCCTGTGCCTTGTGGTCTTATGGACATTGTTCTCAGTCTCTGCATTAAATGCAAACCAAGTTTTATTAGTAACTATAATTAATATTGTGCAGTTATAATTTCTGAAAAGTGAGGTGTATAGAAAAATAGCAATATCTAAATGCACAGGCTGATGGAGTGGTGGTCAGCGGTCAGCTGTCAGCCACTGTACCAGGGTCTGGGAACTCTGCCGCCCCCCCGAGATCACCGAGAACAGGGTGTGAGATAGAAAATTAAAGGTCGTTTCCGGTTTAGTCCCGTCTGTCAAAAGATGAAATAAAAATGTGGGGTGTGTGGGAGGGGAATGGGGGGTGGGGGAGGGCCACTGCCCGCTGGGACCGCTCCTGGCTGAGCCCTGTGCCTGTGGGCAGTGCCAGGAGCATGGGAGAGGGCATGTCGCATTCACATGGACCTGTGTGCAGTCACCGGTGAAGAACAGCAGGGCCGAGGGCGACGGGTGAGCAGCCTGAAGGACAGAGGTGGGCGGGTGGGCAGGGCCAGCAGAAGTCGGCGGGTCTTGGTCGGGGCAGATGGGTGATGGGTGATGGGTGGGACCAGGGCCGTCAGTGGGAGACGCACGACTGGAAGGGACGATGATGTGGGCCCCGTTGGTGGGTCTGAGTCAAAGAGCAGGGCTGTGGTGGGGTTGACAGATGGACGAGGCTGGGAGAGGGAGGGAACTGACGGGACCGGTGTGTGGGGCTCAGGGACAGGTGGACGAGGCTGGGAGAGGGAGGGAGGTGATGGGGCTGGGAGACGGAGGGAACTGACGGGACCGGTGTGTGGGGCTCAGGGACAGGTGGACGAGGCTGGGAGAGGGAGGGAGGTGATGGGGCTGGGAGAGGGAGGGAACTGACGGGACCGGTGTGTGGGGCTCAGGGACAGGTGGACGAGGCTGGGAGAGGGAGGGAACTGACGGGACCGGTGTGTGGGGCTCAGGGTCAGACGGACGAGGCTGGGAGAGGGAGGGAGGTGATGGGGCTGGGAGAGGGAGGGAACTGACGGGACCGGTGTGTGGGGCTCAGGGTCAGATGGACGAGGCTGGGAGAGGGAGGGAGGTGATGGGGCTGGGAGACGGAGGGAACTGACGGGACCGGTGTGTGGGGCTCAGGGTCAGGTGGACGAGGCTGGGAGAGGGAGGGAGGTGATGGGGCTGGGAGAGGGAGGGAACTGACGGGACCGGTGTGTGGGGCTCAGGGACAGGTGGACGAGGCTGGGAGAGGGAGGGAACTGACGGGACCGGTGTGTGGGGCTCAGGGTCAGACGGACGAGGCTGGGAGAGGGAGGGAGGTGATGGGGCTGGGAGAGGGAGGGAACTGACGGGACCTGTGTGTGGGGCTCAGGGTCAGATGGACGAGGCTGGGAGAGGGAGGGAGGTGATGGGGCTGGGAGAGGGAGGGAACTGACGGGACCTGTGTGTGGGGCTCAGGGTCAGATGGACGAGGCTGGGAGAGGGAGGGAGGTGATGGGGCTGGGAGAGGGAGGGAACTGACGGGACCGGTGTGTGGGGCTCAGGGTCAGACGGATGAGGCTGGGAGAGGGAGGGAGGTGATGAGGATGGGAGAGGGAGGGAGGTGATGGGGCTGGGAGAGGGAGGGAACTGACGGGACCTGTGTGTGGGGCTCAGGGTCAGATGGACGAGGCTGGGAGAGGGAGGGAGGTGATGGGGCTGGGAGAGGGAGGGAACTGACGGGACTGGTGTGTGGGGCTCAGGGACAGATGGACGAGGCTGGGAGAGGGAGGGAGGTGATGGGGCTGGAGTTTAGGGCTCAGGGACAGATAGACACAGCTGGGGGAGAGGGAGAGATGTGTGGGGGAGAGGGAGAGATGTGTGGGGGAGGGGAACGGTGTGGGACAGAGACAGTTACGGGCAGCTCCACCACCACCACCTCAACCCCATCCCGAATTGTACTAAACAGACGGTAGACTGAGCTCCCCCAGACCCGAGACGAGAGGTGGTGCTGCCCTCCTCGCTTGACCGGACCTGCAAATGCCGACCTGCCCCACCGCCGTGCCCTCCCCTCTCCACGGGCTGGGACCGGGCCGCTGCTGGCCGCAGTATCGAGAGCAGCAGTCAGTAGATGAGTGTGGCTGCCCCCGGGTTGTAGCAGGGTCTCTCAGTCAGTGCCCCCGGCATCGACAGCACAGACCCCTCACAGCGTAACAGCACCAACTCCAGCTCCTGATAGTCCTGGAGCCTCGTCACATCCTTGTCCTGAAACGGCAAACAGATGTACAACATTCATCAACGATTCACCTTTCACAGGATCACGGCGAGTGGCAAGATGGCAGCACGTGGAGAACGCATCATCGTCATAGTGACAGGCGCGTCAATGTCACAGTGAGGGGTGTGGGGTCTGTCAGTGTCACAGTGAGGGGTGTGGGGTGTGTCAGTAATACAGTGAGGGGTGTGGGGTGTGTCAGTGTCACAGTGAGGGGTGTGGGGTCTGTCAGTGTCACAGTGAGGGGTGTGGGGTGTGTCAGTAATACAGTGACGGGTGTGGGGTGTGTCAGTGTCACGGTGAGGGGTGTGGGGTGTGTCAGTGTCACAGTGAGGGGTGTGGGGTGTGTCAGTAATACAGTGAGGGGTGTGGGGTGTGTCAGTGTCACGGTGAGGGGTGAGGGGTGTGGGGTGTGTCAGTGTCACAGTGAGGGGTGTGGGGTGTGTCAGTAATACAGTGAGGGGTGTGGGGTGTGTCAGTGTCACAGTGAGGGGTGTGGAGTGTGTCAGTGTCACAGTGAGGGGTGTGGGGTGTGTCAGTAATACAGTGAGGGGTGTGGGGTGTGTCAGTGTCATGGTGAGGGGTGTGGGGTGTGTCAGTGTCACAGTGAGGAGTGTGGGGTCTGTCAGTGTCACAGTGAGTGGTGTGGGGTGTGTCAGTGTCATGGTGAGGGGTGTGGGGTGTGTCAGTGTCACAGTGAGGAGTGTGGGGTGTGTCGGTGTCACAGTGAGGGGTGTGGGGTGTCAGTGTCACAGTGAGGGGTGTGGGGTGTGTCAGTAATACAGTGAGGGGTGTGGGGTGTGTCAGTGTCACAGTGAGGGGTGTGGGATCTGTCAGTGTCACAGTGAGGGGTGTGGGATCTGTCAGTGTCACAGTGAGGGGTGTGGGGTGTGTCGGTGTCACAGTGAGGGGTGTGAGGTGTGTCAGTGTCACAGTGAGGGGTGTGGGGTGTCAGTGTCACAGTGAGGGGTGTGGGGTGTGTCAGTAATACAGTGAGGGGTGTGGGGTGTGTCAGTAATACAGTGAGGGGTGTGGAGTGTGTCAGTGTCACAGTGAGGGGTGTGGGGTGTGTCAGTGATACAGTGAGGGGTGTGGGGTGTGTCAGTGTCACAGTGAGGGGTGTGAGGTGTGTCAGTGTCACAGTGAGGGGTGTGGGGTGTCAGTGTCACAGTGAGGGGTGTGGGGTGTGTCAGTAATACAGTGAGGGGTGTGGGGTGTGTCAGTGTTTACAGTGAGGGGTGTGGAGTCTGTCGGTGTCACAGTGAGGGGTGTGGGGTGTGTCAGTGTCACGGTGAGGGGTGTGGGTGTGTCAGTGATACAGTGAGGGGTGTGGGGTGTGTCAGTGTCACGGTGAGGAGTGTGGGGTGTGTCAGTGTCACAGTGAAGGGTGTGGAGTCTGTCGGTGTCACAGTGAGGGGTGTGGGGTGTGTCAGTGTCATGGTGAGCGGTGTGGGGTGTGTCAGTGTTTACAGTGAGGGGTGTGGGGGTGTCAGTGTCACAGTGAGGGGTGTGGGGTGTCAGTGTCATGGTGAGGGGTGTGGGGTCTGGCGTGTCACAGTGAGGGGTGTGGGGTGTGTCGGTGTTTACAGTGAGGGGTGTGGGATCTGTCAGTGTCACAGTGAGGGGTGTGGGGTCTGTCAGTGTCACAGTGAGGGGTGTGGGGTGTGTCAGTAATACAGTGAGGGGTGTGGGGTGTGTCAGTGTCACAGTGAGGGGTGTGGGGTCTGTCAGTGTCACAGTGAGGGGTGTGGGATCTGTCAGTGTCACAGTGAGGGGTGTGGGGTCTGTCAGTGTCACAGTGAGGGGTGTGGGGTGTGTCAGTAATACAGTGAGGGGTGTGGGTGTGTCGGTGTCACAGTGAGGGGTGTGAGGTGTGTCAGTGTCACAGTGAGGGGTGTGGGGTGTCAGTGTCACAGTGAGGGGTGTGGGGTGTGTCAGTGTCATGGTGAGGGGTGTGGGGTGTGTCAGTGATACAGTGAGGGGTGTGGGGTGTGTCAGTGTCATCGTGATGGGTGTGGGGTGTTTCAGTGATACAGTGAGGGGTGTGGGGTGTGTCAGTGTCACAGTGAGGGGTGTGGGGTGTGTCAGTGTCACAGTGAGGGGTGTGGGGTGTGTCGGTGATACAGTGAGGGGTGTGGGGTGTGTCAGTGATACAGTGAGGGGTGTGGGGTGTGTCGGTGATACAGTGAGGGATGTGGGGTGTGTCAGTGTCATGGTGAGGGGTGTGGGGTATATCAGTGTTTACAGTGAGGGGTGTGTCAGTCACAGTGAAGGGTGTGGAGTGTGTCAGTGTCAGGGTGAGGGGTGTGGGGTGTGTCAGTGTTTACAGTGAGGGGTGTGGGCTGTGTCAGTGTTTACAGTGAGGAGTGTGGGGTATGTCAGTGTCACAGTGAGGAGTGTGGGGGTGTCAGTGTCACAGTGAGGGGTGTGGGGTGTCAGTGTCATGGTGAGGGCTGTGGGGTCTGGCGTGTCACAGTGAGGGGTGTGGGGTGTGTCGGTGATACAGTGAGGGGTGTGGGTGTGTCAGTGTCACAGTGAGGGGTGTGGGGTGTGTCGGTGATACAGTGAGGGGTGTGGGGTGTGTCAGTGTTTACAGTGAGGGGTGTGGGGTGTGTTTGTGATACAGTGAGGGGTGTGGGGTGTGTCGGTGATACAGTGAGGGGTGTGGGGTGTGTCAGTGTCATGGTGAGGGGTGTGGGGTGTGTCAGTGATACAGTGAGGGGTGTGGGGTGTGTCAGTGTCATCGTGATGGGTGTGGGGTGTTTCAGTGATACAGTGAGGGGTGTGGGGTGTGTCAGTGTCACAGTGAGGGGTGTGGGGTGTGTCAGTGTCACAGTGAGGGGTGTGGGGTGTGTCGGTGATACAGTGAGGGGTGTGGGGTGTGTCAGTGATACAGTGAGGGGTGTGGGGTGTGTCGGTGATACAGTGAGGGATGTGGGGTGTGTCAGTGTCATGGTGAGGGGTGTGGGGTATATCAGTGTTTACAGTGAGGGGTGTGTCAGTCACAGTGAAGGGTGTGGAGTGTGTCAGTGTCAGGGTGAGGGGTGTGGGGTGTGTCAGTGTTTACAGTGAGGGGTGTGGGCTGTGTCAGTGTTTACAGTGAGGGGTGTGGGGTGTGTCAGTGTCACAGTGAGGAGTGTGGGGGTGTCAGTGTCACAGTGAGGGGTGTGGGGTGTCAGTGTCATGGTGAGGGCTGTGGGGTCTGGCGTGTCACAGTGAGGGGTGTGGGGTGTGTCGGTGATACAGTGAGGGGTGTGGGTGTGTCAGTGTCACAGTGAGGGGTGTGGGGTGTGTCGGTGATACAGTGAGGGGTGTGGGGTGTGTCAGTGTTTACAGTGAGGGGTGTGGGGTGTGTTTGTGATACAGTGAGGGGTGTGGGGTGTGTCGGTGATACAGTGAGGGGTGTGGGGTGTCAGTGTCACGGTGAGGGGTGTGGGGTGTGTCGGTGATACAGTGAGGGGTGTGGGGTGTCAGTGTTTACAGTGAGGGGTGTGGGGTGTCAGTGTCATGGTGAGGGGTGTGGGGTGTGTCGGTGTCACACTGAGGGGTGTGGGGTGTGTCAGTGTTTACAGTGAGGGGTGTGGGCTGTGTCAGTGTCTCAGTGAGGGGTGTGGGGTGTGTCAGTGTCACAGTGAGGAGTGTGGGGGTGTCAGTGTCACAGTGAGGGGTGTGGGGTGTCAGTGTCACACTGAGGGGTGTGGGGTGTGTCAGTGTTTACAGTGAGGGGTGTGGGCTGTGTCAGTGTTTACAGTGAGGGGTGTGGGGTGTCAGTGTCATGGTGAGGGCTGTGGGGTCTGGCGTGTCACAGTGAGGGGTGTGGGGTGTCAGTGATACAGTGAGGGGTGAGGGGTGTGTCGGTGTCACACTGAGGGGTGTATGGTGTATCAGTATCACAGTGAGGGGTGTGGGGTGTCAGTGATACAGTGAGGGCTGTGGGGTGTGTCAGTGTTTACAGTGAGGGGTGTGGGGTGTGTCAGTGATACAGTGAGGGGTGTGGGGTGTTAGTGTCACGGTGAGGGGTGTGGGGTGTGTCAGTGATACAGTGAGGGCTGTGGGGGGGTGTTAGTGTCACGGTGAGGGGTGTGGGGTGTGTCACTGTCACGGTGAGGGGTGTGGGGTGTGTCAGTGATACAGTGAGGGGTGTGGGGTGTGTCAGTGTCACAGTGAGGGGTGTGGGGTGTGTCAGTGTCACGGTGAGGGGTGTGGGGTGTGTCAGTGATACAGTGAGGGGTGTGGGGTGTGTCAGTGTCACAGTGAGGGGTGTGGGGTGTGTCGGTGATACAGTGAGGAGTGTGGGGTATGTCAGTGTCACAGTGAGGAGTGTGGGGTCTGTCAGTGTCACAGTGAGTGGTGTGGGGTCTGTCAGTGTCATGGTGAGGGGTGTGGGGTGTGTCAGTGTCACAGTGAGGAGTGTGGGGTGTGTCGGTGTCACAGTGAGGGGTGTGGGGTGTCAGTGTCACAGTGAGGGGTGTGGGGTGTGTCAGTAATACAGTGAGGGGTGTGGGGTGTGTCAGTGTCACAGTGAGGGGTGTGGGATCTGTCAGTGTCACAGTGAGGGGTGTGGGATCTGTCAGTGTCACAGTGAGGGGTGTGGGGTGTGTCGGTGTCACAGTGAGGGGTGTGAGGTGTGTCAGTGTCACAGTGAGGGGTGTGGGGTGTCAGTGTCACAGTGAGGGGTGTGGGGTGTGTCAGTAATACAGTGAGGGGTGTGGGGTGTGTCAGTAATACAGTGAGGGGTGTGGAGTGTGTCAGTGTCACAGTGAGGGGTGTGGGGTGTGTCAGTGATACAGTGAGGGGTGTGGGGTGTGTCGGTGTCACAGTGAGGGGTGTGAGGTGTGTCAGTGTCACAGTGAGGGGTGTGGGGTGTCAGTGTCACAGTGAGGGGTGTGGGGTGTGTCAGTAATACAGTGAGGGGTGTGGGGTGTGTCAGTGTTTACAGTGAGGGGTGTGGAGTCTGTCGGTGTCACAGTGAGGGGTGTGGGGTGTGTCAGTGTCACGGTGAGGGGTGTGGGTTTGTCAGTGATACAGTGAGGGGTGTGGGGTGTGTCAGTGTCACGGTGAGGAGTGTGGGGTGTGTCAGTGTCACAGTGAAGGGTGTGGAGTCTGTCGGTGTCACAGTGAGGGGTGTGGGGTGTGTCAGTGTCATGGTGAGCGGTGTGGGGTGTGTCAGTGTTTACAGTGAGGGGTGTGGGGGTGTCAGTGTCACAGTGAGGGGTGTGGGGTGTCAGTGTCATGGTGAGGGGTGTGGGGTCTGGCGTGTCACAGTGAGGGGTGTGGGGTGTGTCGGTGTTTACAGTGAGGGGTGTGGGATCTGTCAGTGTCACAGTGAGGGGTGTGGGGTCTGTCAGTGTCACAGTGAGGGGTGTGGGGTGTGTCAGTAATACAGTGAGGGGTGTGGGGTGTGTCAGTGTCACAGTGAGGGGTGTGGGGTCTGTCAGTGTCACAGTGAGGGGTGTGGGGTGTGTCAGTAATACAGTGAGGGGTGTGGGTGTGTCGGTGTCACAGTGAGGGGTGTGAGGTGTGTCAGTGTCACAGTGAGGGGTGTGGGGTGTCAGTGTCACAGTGAGGGGTGTGGGGTGTGTCAGTGTCATGGTGAGGGGTGTGGGGTGTGTCAGTGATACAGTGAGGGGTGTAGGGTGTGTCAGTGTCATCGTGATGGGTGTGGGGTGTTTCAGTGATACAGTGAGGGGTGTGGGGTGTGTCAGTGTCACAGTGAGGGGTGTGGGGTGTGTCAGTGTCACAGTGAGGGGTGTGGGGTGTGTGGGTGATACAGTGAGGGGTGTGGGGTGTGTCAGTGATACAGTGAGGGGTGTGGGGTGTGTCGGTGATACAGTGAGGGATGTGGGGTGTGTCAGTGTCATGGTGAGGGGTGTGGGGTATATCAGTGTTTACAGTGAGCGGTGTGTCAGTCACAGTGAAGGGTGTGGAGTGTGTCAGTGTCAGGGTGAGGGGTGTGGGGTGTGTCAGTGTTTACAGTGAGGGGTGTGGGCTGTGTCAGTGTTTACAGTGAGGGGTGTGGGGTGTGTCAGTGTCACAGTGAGGAGTGTGGGGGTGTCAGTGTCACAGTGAGGGGTGTGGGGTGTCAGTGTCATGGTGAGGGCTGTGGGGTCTGGCGTGTCACAGTGAGGGGTGTGGGGTGTGTCGGTGATACAGTGAGGGGTGTGGGTGTGTCAGTGTCACAGTGAAGGGGTGTGGGGTGTGTCGGTGATACAGTGAGGGGTGTGGGGTGTGTCAGTGTTTACAGTGAGGGGTGTGGGGTGTGTTTGTGATACAGTGAGGGGTGTGGGGTGTGTCGGTGATACAGTGAAGCGTGTGGGGTGTCAGTGTCACGGTGAGGGGTGTGGGGTGTGTCGGTGATACAGTGAGGGGTGTGGGGTGTCAGTGTTTACAGTGAGGGGTGTGGGGTGTCAGTGTCATAGTGAGGGGTGTGGGGTGTGTCGGTGTCACACTGAGGGGTGTGGGGTGTGTCAGTGTTTACAGTGAGGGGTGTGGGCTGTGTCAGTGTCTCAGTGAGGGGTGTGGGGTGTGTCAGTGTCACAGTGAGGAGTGTGGGGGTGTCAGTGTCACAGTGAGGGGTGTGGGGTGTCAGTGTCACACTGAGGGGTGTGGGGTGTGTCAGTGTTTACAGTGAGGGGTGTGGGCTGTGTCAGTGTTTACAGTGAGGGGTGTGGGGTGTGTCAGTGTCACAGTGAGGAGTGTGGGGGTGTCAGTGTCACAGTGAGGGGTGTGGGGTGTGTCAGTGTCACAGTGAGGAGTGTGGGGGTGTCAGTGTCACAGTGAGGGGTGTGGGGTGTCAGTGTCATGGTGAGGGCTGTGGGGTCTGGCGTGTCACAGTGAGGGGTGTGGGGTGTCAGTGATACAGTGAGGGGTGAGGGGTGTGTCGGTGTCACACTGAGGGGTGTGTGGTGTGTCAGTATCACAGTGAGGGGTGTGGGGTGTCAGTGATACAGTGAGGGCTGTGGGGTGTGTCAGTGTTTACAGTGAGGGGTGTGGGGTGTCAGTGTCATGGTGAGGAGTGTGGGGTGTGTCAGTGATACAGTGAGGGGTGTGGGGTGTGTCAGTGATACAGTGAGGGGTGTGGGGTGTTAGTGTCACGGTGAGGGGTGTGGGGTGTGTCAGTGATACAGTGAGGAGTGTGGGGTATGTCAGTGTCACAGTGAGGGGTGTGGGGTGCGTCAGTGTTTACAGTGAGGGGTATGGGGTATGACAGTGATACAGTGAGGGGTGTGGGGTGTGTCAGTGTCACGGTGAGGGGTGTGGGGTGTGTCAGTGTCTTCGTGAGGGGTGTGGGGTGTGTCAGTGTTTACAGTGAGGGGTGTGGGGTGTGTCGGTGATACAGTGAGGGGTGTGGGGTGTGTCAGTGTCACAGTGAGGGGTGTGGGGTGTGTCAGTGTTTACAGTGAGGGGTGTGGGGTGTGTCGGTGATACAGTGAGGGGTGTGGGGTGTGTCTGTGTTCACAGTGAGGGGTGTGGGGTGTGTCAGTGTCACAGTGAGGGGTGTGGGGTGTGTCAGTGATACAGTGAGGGGTGTGGGGTGTCAGTGTCATGGTGAGGGGTGTGGGGTGTGTCGGTGATACAGTGAGGGGTGTGGGGTGTGTCAGTGTTTACAGTGAGGGGTGTGGGGTGTGTCAGTGTCACAGTGAGGGGTGTGGGGGTGTCAGTGTCACAGTGAACGGTGTGGGGTGTCTCAGTGATACAGTGAGGGCTGTGGGGCGTGTCAGTGTTTACAGTGAGGGGTGTGGGGTGTGTCAGTGTCACGGTGAGGGGTGTGGTGTGTGTCAGTGTCACAGTGAGGGGTGTGGGGTGTGTCAGTGTCACAGTGAGGGGTGTGGGTGTGTCAGTGTCACAGTGAGGGGTGTGGGGTGTGTCAGTGTCACGGTGAGGGGTGTGGGGTCTGTCAGTGTCACAGTGAGGGGTGTGGGGTGTGTCAGTGTCACAGTGAGGAGTGTGGGGTGTGTCAGTGTCACGGTGAGGGGTGTGGGGTGTGTTTGTGATACAGTGAGGGGTGTGGGGTGTGTCGGTGATACAGTGAGGGGTGTGGGGTGTGTCAGTGTCATGGTGAGGGGTGTGGGGTGTCAGTGTCACGGTGAGGGGTGTGGGGTGTGTCGGTGATACAGTGAGGGGTGTGGGGTGTGTCGGTGATACAGTGAGGGGTGTGGGGGGTGTCAGTGTCACGGTGAGGGGTGTGGGGTGTGTCGGTGATACAGTGAGGGGTGTGGGGTGTGTCGGTGTCACAGTGAGGGGTGTGGGGTCTGTCAGTGTCACAGTGAGGGGTGTGGGGTGTGTCAGTGATACAGTGAGGGGTGTGGGGTGTGTCAGTGTCATGGTGAGGGGTGTGGGGTATATCAGTGTTTACAGTGAGGGGTGTGTCGGTGATACAGTGAGGGATGTGGGGTGTGTCAGTGTCAGGGTGAGGGGTGTGGGGTGTGTCAGTGTTTACAGTGAGGGGTGTGGGCTGTGTCAGTGTTTACAGTGAGGGGTGTGGGGTGTGTCAGTGTCACAGTGAGGAGTGTGGGGTGTGTCAGTGTCACAGTGAGGGGTGTGGGGTGTCAGTGTCATGGTGAGGGCTGTGGGGTCTGGCGTGTCACAGTGAGGGGTGTGGGGTGTCAGTGATACAGGGAGGGGTGTGGGGTGTGTCAGTGATACAGTGAGGGGTGAGGGGTGTGTCGGTGTCACAGTGAGGGGTGTGGGGTGTGTCAGTATCACAGTGAGGGCTGTGGGGTGTGTCAGTGTTTACAGTGAGGGGTGTGGGGTGTGTCAGTGATACAGTGAGGGGTGTGGGGTGTCAGTGTCATGGTGAGGAGTGTGGGGTGTGTCAGTGATACAGTGAGGGGTGTGGGGTGTGTCAGTGATACAGTGAGGGGTGTGGGGTGTTAGTGTCACGGTGAGGGGTGTGGGGTGTGTCAGTGTCACGGTGAGGGGTGTGGGGTGTGTCAGTCATACAGTGAGGGGTGTGGGGTGTGTCAGTGTCACAGTGAGGGGTGTGGGGTGTGTCAGTGTCACGGTGAGGGGTGTGGGGTGTGTCAGTGATACAGTGAGGGGTGTGGGGTGTGTCAGTGTCACAGTGAGGAGTGTGGGGTATGTCAGTGTCACAGTGAGGGGTGTGGGGTGTGTCAGTGTCACAGTGAACGGTGTGGGGTGTGTCGGTGTCACAGTGAGGGGTTTGGAGTGTGTCAGTGATACAGTGAGGGGTGTGGGGTGTGTCAGTGTCACGGTGAGGGGTGTGGGGTGTGTCAGTGTCTTCGTGAGGGGTGTGGGGTGTGTCAGTGTTTACAGTGAGGGGTGTGGGGTGTGTCGGTGATACAGTGAGGGGTGTGGGGTGTGTCAGTGTCACAGTGAGGGGTGTGGGGTGTCAGTGTCACAGTGAGGAGTGTGGGGTGTGTCGGTGATACAGTGAGGGGTGTGGGGTGTCAGTGTCACAGTGAGGGGTGTGGGGTGTGTCAGTGTCTTCGTGAGGGGTGTGGGGTGTGTCGGTGATACAGTGAGGAGTGTGGAGTGTGTCAGTGATACAGTGAGGGGTGTGGGGTGTGTCAGTGTCACAGTGAGGGGTGTGGGTTGTGTCAGTGTTTACAGTGAGGGGTGTGGGGTGTGTCAGTGTCACAGTGAGGGGTGTGGGTGTGTCAGTGTCACAGTGAGGGGTGTGGGGTGTGTCAGTGTCATGGTGAGGGGTGTGGTGTGTCAGTGTCACAGTGAGGGGTGTGGGGTGTGTCGGTGATACAGTGAGGAGTGTGGAGTGTGTCAGTGATACAGTGAGGGGTGTGTCAGTGTCACAGTGAGGGGTGTGGGGTGTGTCAGTGTCACAGTGAGGGGTGTGGGGTGTGTCAGTGATACAGTGAGGGGTGTGGGGTGTCAGTGTCACAGTGAACGGTATGGGGTGTCTCAGTGATACAGTGAGGGGTGTGGGGCGTGTCAGTGTTTACAGTGAGGGGTGTGGGGTGTGTCAGTGTCACGGTGAGGGGTGTGGGTTGTGTCAGTGTTTACAGTGAGGGGTGTGGGGTGTGTCAGTGTCACAGTGAGGGGTGTGGGTGTGTCAGTGTCACAGTGAGGGGTGTGAGCTGTGTCGGTGATACAGTGAGGGGTGTGGGGTGTGTCAGTGTCACAGTGAGGGGTGTGGGGTGTGTCAGTGTCTTCGTGAGGGGTGTGGGGTGTGTCAGTGTTTACAGTGAGGGGTGTGGGGTGTGTCGGTGATACAGTGAGGGGTGTGGGGTGTGTCAGTGTCACAGTGAGGGGTGTGGGGTGTGTCAGTGATACAGTGAGGGGTGTGGGGTGTGTCAGTGACACAGTGAACGGTGTGGGGTGTGTCAGTGTTACAGTGGGGGGTGTGGGGTGTGTCAGTGTCACAGTGAGGGGTGTGGGGTGTGTCAGTGTCATGGTGAGGGGTGTGGGGTGTGTCAGTGATACAGTGAGGGGTGTGGGGTGTGTCAGTGTCACAGTGAGGGGTGTGGGGTGTGTCGGTGATACAGTGAGGGGTGTGGGGTGTGTCAGTGTTTACAGTGAGGGGTGTGGGGTGTGTTTGTGATACAGTGAGGGGTGTAGGGTGTGTCAGTGTCATGGTGAGGGGTGTGGGGTGTGTCAGTGTCACAGTGAGGGGTGTGGGGTGTGTTTGTGATACAGTGAGGGGTGTGGGGTGTGTCAGTGTCATGGTGAGGGGTGTGGGGTGTGTCAGTGATACAGTGAGGGGTGTGGGGTGTGTCAGTGTCATGGTGAGGGGTGTGGGGTGTCAGTGTCACAGTGAGGGGTGTGGGCTGTGTCGGTGATACAGTGAGGGGTGTGGGGTGTGTCGGTGATACAGTGAGGGGTGTGGGGTGTGTCAGTGTTTACAGTGAGGGGTGTGGGGTG
This sequence comes from Mobula hypostoma, assembly GCF_963921235.1. Lineage (NCBI taxonomy): Eukaryota > Metazoa > Chordata > Chondrichthyes > Myliobatiformes > Myliobatidae > Mobula > Mobula hypostoma. Next base: position 59,100,909 of record NC_086118.1, read on the forward strand.
TGTCAGTGTCATGGTGAGGGGTGTGGGCTGTGTCAGTGTCACAGTGAGGGGTGTGGGGTGTGTCAGTATCACGGTGAGGGCTGTGGGGTGTGTCAGTGTTTACAGTGAGGGGTGTGGGGTGTGTCAGTGTCATGGTGAGGGGTGTGGGGTGTGTCAGTGTCACACTGAGGGGTGTGGGGTGTGTCAGTGATACAGTGAGGGGTGTGGGGTGTGTCAGTATCACGGTGAGGGCTGTGGGGTGTGTCAGTGTTTACAGTGAGGGGTGTGGGGTGTGTCAGTGTCATGGTGAGGGGTGTGGGGTGTGTCAGTGTCACACTGAGGGGTGTGGGGTGTGTCAGTGATACAGTGAGGGGTGTGGGGTGTGTCAGTATCACGGTGAGGGCTGTGGGGTGTGTCAGTGTTTACAGTGAGGGGTGTGGGGTGTGTCAGTGTCATGGTGAGGGGTGTGGGGTGTGTCAGTGTCACACTGAGGGGTGTGGGGTGTGTCAGTGATACAGTGAGGAGTGTGGGGGTGTCAGTGATACAGTGAGGAGTGTGGGGGTGTCAGTGATACAGTGAGGGGTGTGGGGTGTGTCAGTGTCACAGTGAGGGGTGAGGGGTGTGTCGGTGATACAGTGAGGAGTGTGGGGTGTGTCAGTGATACAGTGAGGGGTGTGGGGTGTGTCAGTGTCATGGTGAGGGGTGTGGGGTATGTCAGTGTTTACAGTGAGGGGTGTGGGGTGTGTCAGTGATACAGTGAGGGGTGTGGGGTGTGTCAGTGTCACGGTGAGGGGTGTGGGGTGTGTCAGTGATACAGTGAGGGATGTGGGGTGTGTCAGTGTTTACAGTGAGGGGTGTGGGGTGTGTTTGTGATACAGTGAGGGGTGTGGGGTGTGTTTGTGATACAGTGAGAGGTGTGGGGTGTGTCGGTGATACAGTGAGGGGTGTAGGGTGTGTCAGTGTCATGGTGAGGGGTGTGGGGTGTGTCAGTGATACAGTGAGGGGTGTCGGGTGTGTCAGTGATACAGTGAGGGGTGTGGGCTGTGTCAGTGTCATGGTGAGGGGTGTGGGGTGTCAGTGTCACAGTGAGGGGTGTGGGCTGTGTCGGTGATACAGTGAGGGGTGTGGGGTGTGTTTGTGATACAGTGAGGGGTGTGGGGTGTGTCGGTGATACAGTGAGGGGTGTGGGGTGTGTCAGTGATACAGTGAGGGGTGTGGGGTGTGTTTGTGATACAGTGAGGGGTGTGGGGTGTGTCAGTGTCACAGTGAGGGTGTGGGGTGTGTCAGTGTCACAGTGACGGGTGTGGGGTGTGTCAGTGTCACAGTGAGGGGTGTGGGGTTTGTCAGTGTCACAGTGAGGGGTGTGGGGTGTGTCAGTGTCACAGTGAATGGTGTGGGGTGTGTCAGTGTCACAGTGAGGGGTGTGGGGTGTGTCGTTGATACAGTGAGGGGTGTGGGCTGTGTCAGTGTCACAGTGAGGGGTGTGGGGTGTGTCAGTGTCACAGTGAATGGTGTGGGGTGTGTCGGTGATACAGTGAGGGGTGTGGGGTGTGTCAGTGATACAGTGAGGGGTGTGGGGTGTGTCAGTGTTTGCAGTGAGGGGTGTGGGGTGTGTCAGTGATACAGTGAGGGGTGTGGGGTGTGTCAGTGTCACAGTGAGGGGTGTGGGCTGTGTCAGTGTCACAGTGAGGGGTGTGGGGTGTGTCAGTGTCACGGTGAGGGGTGTGGGGTGTGTCAGTGTTTACAGTGAGGGGTGTGGGGTGTGTCAGTGTCAGGGTGAGGGGTGTGGGGTGTGTCAGTGTCACAGTGAGGGGTGTGGGGTGTGTCGGTGATACAGTGAGGAGTGTGGGGTGTGTCAGTGATACAGTGAGGGGTGTGGGGTGTGTCAGTGTCACAGTGACGGGTGTGGGGTGACAGTCTCACACTGAGGGGTGTGGGGTGTGTCAGTGATACAGTGAGGGGTGTGGGGTCTGTCAGTGTCACAGTGAGGGGTGTGGGGTGTTTCAGTGATACAGTGAGGAGTGTGGGGTGTGTCAGTGTCACGGTGAGCGGTGTGGGGTGTGTCAGTGTCATGGTGAGGGGTGTGGGGTGTGTCAGTGATACAATGAGGGGTGTGGGGTGTGTCAGTGTCACAGTGAGGGTGTGGGGTGTGTCAGTGTCACAGTGAGGGGTGTGGGGTGTTTCAGTGATACAGTGAGGGGTGTGGGGTCTGTCAGTGTCACAGTGAGGGGTGTGGGGTCTGTCAGTGTCACAGTGAGGGGTGTGGGGTGTGTCAGTGTCACAGTGAGGGGTGTGGGGTCTGTCAGTGTCACAGTGAGGGGTGTGGGGTGTGTCAGTAATACAGTGAGGGGTGTGGGGTGTGTCAGTGTCACGGTGAGGGGTGTGGGGTGTGTCAGTGTCACGGTGAGGGGTGTGGGGTGTGTCAGTATCACAGTGAGGGGTGTGGGGTGTGTCAGTGATACAGTGAGGGGTGTGGGGTGTGTCAGTGTCATGGTGAGGGGTGTGGGGTGTGTCAGTGATACAGTGAGGGGTGTGGGGTCTGTCAGTGTCACAGTGAGGGGTGTGGGGTGTGTCAGTGATACAGTGAGGGGTGTGGGGTGTGTCAGTGTCACAGTGAGGGGTGTGGGTTGTGTCAGTGATACAGTGAGGGGTGTGGGCTGTGTCGGTGTCACAGTGAGGGGTGTGGGGTGTGTCAGTGTTTACAGTGAGGGGTGTGGGGTGTGTCAGTGTCACGGTGAGGAGTGTGGGGTGTGTAAGTGTCATGGTGAGGGGTGTGGGGTGTGTCAGTGATACAGTGAGGGGTGTGGGGTGTGTCAGTGTCACAGTGAGGGTGTGGGGTGTGTCAGTGTCACAGTGAGGGGTGTGGGGTGTTTCAGTGATACAGTGAGGGGTGTGGGGTGTGTCGGTGTCACAGTGAGGGGTGTGGGGTGTGTCAGTGTTTACAGTGAGGGGTGTGGGGTGTGTCAGTGTCACGGTGAGGGGTGTGGGGTGTGTCAGTGTCACAGTGAGGGGTGTGGGGTGTGTCAGTGATACAGTGAGGGGTGTGGGGTGTGTCAGTGTCACAGTGAGGGTGTGGGGTGTGTCAGTGTCACACTGAGGGGTGTGGGGTGTGTCGGTGATACAGTGAGGAGTGTGGGGTGTGTCAGTGTCACAGTGAGGGGTGTGGGGTGTGTTTGTGATACAGTGAGGGGTGTGGGGTGTCAGTGTCATGGTGAGGGGTGTGGGGTGTGTCGGTGATACAGTGAGGGGTGTGGGGTGTGTCAGTGTCACAGTGAGGGGTGTGGGGTGTGTCAGTGATACAGTGAGGGGTGTGGGGTGTCAGTGTCATGGTGAGGGGTGTGGGGTGTGTCGGTGATACAGTGAGGGGTGTGGGGTGTGTCAGTGTCACAGTGAGGGGTGTGGGGTGTGTTTGTGATACAGTGAGGGGTGTGGGGTGTCAGTGTCATGGTGAGGGGTGTGGGGTGTGTCGGTGATACAGTGAGGGGTGTGGGGTGTGTCAGTGTCACAGTGAGGGGTGTGGGGTGTGTCAGTGTCATGGTGAGGGGTGTGGGGTGTGTCAGTGTCACAGTGAGGGGTGTGGGGTGTGTCAGTGTCACGGTGAGGGGTGTGGGGTGTGTCAGTGTCACAGTGAGGGGTGTGGGGTGTGTCAGTGATACAGTGAGGGGTGTGGGGTGTGTCAGTGTCACAGTGAGGGGTGTGGGGTGTGTCAGTGTCACAGTGAGGGGTGTGGGGTGTGTCGGTGATACAGTGAGGAGTGTGGGGTGTGTCAGTGTCACAGTGAGGGGTGTGGGGTGTGTTTGTGATACAGTGAGGGGTGTGGGGTGTGTCAGTGTCATGGTGAGGGGTGTGGGGTGTGTCGGAGATACAGTGAGGGGTGTGGGGTGTGTCAGTGTCACAGTGAGGGGTGTGGGGTGTGTCAGTGATACAGTGAGGGGTGTGGGGTGTCAGTGTCATGGTGAGGGGTGTGGGGTGTGTCGGTGATACAGTGAGGGGTGTGGGGTGTGTCAGTGTCACAGTGAGGGGTGTGGGGTGTGTCGGTGATACAGTGAGGGGTGTGGGGTGTGTCAGTGTCACAGTGAGGGGTGTGGGGTGTGTCGGTGATACAGTGAGGGGTGTGGGGTGTGTCAGTGATACAGTGAGGGGTGTGGGGTGTGTCAGTGTTTGCAGTGAGGGGTGTGGGGTGTGTCAGTGATACAGTGAGGGGTGTGGGGTGTGTCAGTGTCACAGTGAGGGGTGTGGGGCTGTGTCAGTGTCACAGTGAGGGGTGTGGGGTGTGTCAGTGTCATGGTGAGGGGTGTGGGGTGTGTCAGTGTTTACAGTGAGGGGTGTGGGGTGTGTCAGTGTCATGGTGAGGGGTGTGGGGTGTGTCAGTGTCACAGTGAGGGGTGTGGGGTGTGTCGGTGATACAGTGAGGAGTGTGGGGTGTGTCAGTGATACAGTGAGGGGTGTGGGGTGTGTCAGTGTCACAGTGACGGGTGTGGGGTGACAGTCTCACACTGAGGGGTGTGGGGTGTGTCAGTGATACAGTGAGGGGTGTGGGGTCTGTCAGTGTCACAGTGAGGGGTGTGGGGTGTTTCAGTGATACAGTGAGGAGTGTGGGGTGTGTCAGTGTCACGGTGAGCGGTGTGGGGTGTGTCAGTGTCATGGTGAGGGGTGTGGGGTGTGTCAGTGATACAATGAGGGGTGTGGGGTGTGTCAGTGTCACAGTGAGGGTGTGGGGTGTGTCAGTGTCACAGTGAGGGGTGTGGGGTGTTTCAGTGATACAGTGAGGGGTGTGGGGTCTGTCAGTGTCACAGTGAGGGGTGTGGGGTGTGTCAGTGTCACAGTGAGGGGTGTGGGGTCTGTCAGTGTCACAGTGAGGGGTGTGGGGTGTGTCAGTAATACAGTGAGGGGTGTGGGGTGTGTCAGTGTCACGGTGAGGGGTGTGGGGTGTGTCAGTGTCACAGTGAGGGGTGTGGGGTGTGTCAGTATCACAGTGAGGGGTGTGGGGTGTGTCAGTGATACAGTGAGGGGTGTGGGGTGTGTCAGTGTCATGGTGAGGGGTGTGGGGTGTGTCAGTGATACAGTGAGGGGTGTGGGGTCTGTCAGTGTCACAGTGAGGGGTGTGGGGTGTGTCAGTGATACAGTGAGGGGTGTGGGGTGTGTCAGTGTCACAGTGAGGGGTGTGGGTTGTGTCAGTGATACAGTGAGGGGTGTGGGCTGTGTCGGTGTCACAGTGAGGGGTGTGGGGTGTGTCAGTGTTTACAGTGAGGGGTGTGGGGTGTGTCAGTGTCACGGTGAGGAGTGTGGGGTGTGTAAGTGTCATGGTGAGGGGTGTGGGGTGTGTCAGTGATACAGTGAGGGGTGTGGGGTGTGTCAGTGTCACAGTGAGGGTGTGGGGTGTGTCAGTGTCACAGTGAGGGGTGTGGGGTGTTTCAGTGATACAGTGAGGGGTGTGGGGTGTGTCGGTGTCACAGTGAGGGGTGTGGGGTGTGTCAGTGTTTACAGTGAGGGGTGTGGGGTGTGTCTGTGTCACAGTGAGGGGTGTGGGGTGTGTCAGTGTCACAGTGAGGGGTGTGGGGTGTGTCAGTGATACAGTGAGGGGTGTGGGGTGTGTCAGTGTCACAGTGAGGGTGTGGGGTGTGTCAGTGTCACACTGAGGGGTGTGGGGTGTGTCGGTGATACAGTGAGGAGTGTGGGGTGTGTCAGTGTCACAGTGAGGGGTGTGGGGTGTGTTTGTGATACAGTGAGGGGTGTGGGGGTGTCAGTGTCATGGTGAGGGGTGTGGGGTGTGTCGGTGATACAGTGAGGGGTGTGGGGTGTGTCAGTGTCACAGTGAGGGGTGTGGGGTGTGTCAGTGATACAGTGAGGGGTGTGGGGTGTGTCAGTGTCATGGTGAGGGGTGTGGGGTGTGTCGGTGATACAGTGAGGGGTGTGGGGTGTGTCAGTGTCACAGTGAGGGGTGTGGGGTGTGTTTGTGATACAGTGAGGGGTGTGGGGTGTCAGTGTCATGGTGAGGGGTGTGGGGTGTGTCGGTGATACAGTGAGGGGTGTGGGGTGTGTCAGTGTCACAGTGAGGGGTGTGGGGTGTGTCAGTGTCATGGTGAGGGGTGTGGGGTGTGTCAGTGTCACAGTGAGGGGTGTGGGGTGTGTCAGTGTCAGGGTGAGGGGTGTGGGGTGTGTCAGTGTCACAGTGAGGGGTGTGGGGTGTGTCAGTGATACAGTGAGGGGTGTGGGGTGTGTCAGTGTCACAGTGAGGGGTGTGGGGTGTGTCAGTGATACAGTGAGGGGTGTGGGGTGTGTCAGTGTCACAGTGAGGGGTGTGGGGTGTGTCAGTGATACAGTGAGGGATGTGGGGTGTGTCGGTGATACAGTGAGGGATGTGGGGTGTGTCAGTGATACAGTGAGGAGTGTGGGGTGTGTCAGTGTCAGGGTGAGGGGTGTGGGGTGTGTCAGTGTCACAGTGAGGGGTGTGGGGTGTGTCAGTGATACAGTGAGGGGTGTGGGGTGTGTCAGTGTCACAGTGAGGGGTGCGGGGTGTGTCAGTGTCACAGTGAGGGGTGTGGGTGTGTCAGTGATACAGTGAGGGGTGTGGGGTGTGTCAGTGTCACAGTGAGGGGTGTGGGGTGTGTCAGTGTCACAGTGAGGGGTGTGGGGTGTGTCAGTGTCACAGTGAGGGGTGTGGGGTGTGTCAGTGTCACAGTGAGGGGTGTGGGGTGTGTCAGTGATACAGTGAGGGGTGTGGGGTGTGTCAGTGTCACAGTGAGGGGTGTGGGGTGTGTCAGTGTCACGGTGAGGGGTGTGGGGTGTGTCAGTGATACAGTGAGGGGTGTGGGGTGTGTCAGTGTCATGGTGAGGGGTGTGGGGTGTGTCAGTGATACAGTGAGGGGTGTGGGGTGTGTCAGTGTCACAGTGAGGGGTGTGGGGTGTGTCAGTGTCACAGTGAGGGGTGTGGGGTTGTCAGTGTAGTGAGGGGTGGTGTCAGTGGTGAGTGTCAGTGTAAGTGGGGTGGGTGTGTCAGTGGGGTTGAGGGTGGGGGTGGTGGGCAGGGGTGTGGGGTGTGTCAGTGATACAGTGAGGGGTGTGGGGTGTGTCAGTGTCACAGTGAGGGGTGTGGGGTGTGTCAGTGATACAGTGAGGGGTGTGGGGTGTGTCAGTGTCACAGTGAGGGCTGTGGGGTGTGTCAGTGTCACGGTGAGGGGTGTGGGGTGTGTCAGTGATACAGTGAGGGGTGTGGGGTGTCAGTGTCATGGTGAGGGGTGTGGGGTGTGTCAGTGATACAGTGAGGGGTGTGGGGTGTGTCAGTGTCACAGTGACGGGTGTGGGGTGTGTCAGTGTCACAGTGAGGGGTGTGGGGTGTGTCAGTGTCATGGTGAGGGGTGTGGGGTGTGTCAGTGATACAGTGAGGGGTGTGGGGTGTGTCAGTGTCATGGTGAGGGGTGTGGGGTGTGTCAGTGATACAGTGAGGGGTGTGGGGTGTGTCAGTGTCATGGTGAGGGGTGTGGGGTGTGTCAGTGATACAGTGAGGGGTGTGGGGTGTGTCAGTGTCATGGTGAGGGGTGTGGGGTGTCAGTGTCACAGTGAGGGGTGTGAGCTGTGTCGGTGATACAGTGAGGGGTGTGGGGTGTGTCACTGTCACAGTGAGGGGTGTGGGGTGTGTCAGTGTCACAGTGAGGGGTGAGGGCTGTGTCAGTGTTTACAGTGAGGGGTGAGGGGTGTGTCAGTGTCATGGTGAGGGGTGTGGGGTGTGTCAGTGTTTACAGTGAGGGGTGTGGGGTGTGTCAGTGTCATGGTGAGCGGTGTGGGGTGTGTCAGTGTTTACAGTGAGGGGTGTGGGGTGTGTCAGTGTCACAGTGAGGGGTGTGGGGTGTGTCAGTGTCATGGTGAGGGGTGCGGGGTGTGTCAGTGTCACAGTGAGGGGTGTGGGGTGTGTTTGTGATACAGTGAGGGGTGTGGGGTGTGTCAGTGTCATGGTGAGGGGTGTGGGGTGTGTCAGTGATACAGTGAGGGGTGTGGGGTGTGTCAGTGTCACAGTGAGGGGTGTGGGGTGTGTCAGTGATACAGTGAGGGGTGTGGGGTGTGTCAGTGTCACAGTGAGGAGTGTGGGGTGTGTCAGTGTCACAGTGAGGGGTGAGGGGTGTGTCAGTGATACAGTGAGGGATGTGGGGTGTGTCAGTGATACAGTGAGGAGTGTGGGGTGTGTCAGTGTCAGGGTGAGGGGTGTGGGGTGTGTCAGTGTCACAGTGAGGGGTGTGGGGTGTGTCAGTGTCACAGTGAAGGGTGTGGGGTGTGTTTGTGATACAGTGAGGGGTGCGGGGTGTGTCGGTGATACAGTGAGGGGTGCGGGGTGTGTCAGTGTCACAGTGAGGGGTGTGGGGTGTGTTTGTGATACAGTGAGGGGTGTGGGGTGTGTCAGTGTCACGGTGAGGGGTGTGGGGTGTGTCAGTGATACAGTGAGGGGTGTGGGGTGTGTCAGTGTCACAGTGAGGGGTGTGGGGTGTGTCGGTGATACAGTGAGGGTGAGGGGTGTGTCAGTGTCACAGTGAGGGCTGTGGGGTGTGTCAGTGTCACGGTGAGGGGTGTGGGGTGTGTCAGTGATACAGTGAGGGGTGTGGGGTGTCAGTGTCATGGTGAGGGGTGTGGGGTGTGTCAGTGATACAGTGAGGGGTGTGGGGTGTGTCAGTGTCACAGTGACGGGTGTGGGGTGTGTCAGTGTCACAGTGAGGGGTGTGGGGTGTGTCAGTGTCATGGTGAGGGGTGTGGGGTGTGTCAGTGATACAGTGAGGGGTGTGGGGTGTGTCAGTGTCATGGTGAGGGGTGTGGGGTGTGTCAGTGATACAGTGAGGGGTGTGGGGTGTGTCAGTGTCATGGTGAGGGGTGTGGGGTGTGTCAGTGATACAGTGAGGGGTGTGGGGTGTGTCAGTGTCATGGTGAGGGGTGTGGGGTGTCAGTGTCACAGTGAGGGGTGTGAGCTGTGTCGGTGATACAGTGAGGGGTGTGGGGTGTGTCACTGTCACAGTGAGGGGTGTGGGGTGTGTCAGTGTCACAGTGAGGGGTGAGGGCTGTGTCAGTGTTTACAGTGAGGGGTGAGGGGTGTGTCAGTGTCATGGTGAGGGGTGTGGGGTGTGTCAGTGTTTACAGTGAGGGGTGTGGGGTGTGTCAGTGTCATGGTGAGCGGTGTGGGGTGTGTCAGTGTTTACAGTGAGGGGTGTGGGGTGTGTCAGTGTCACAGTGAGGGGTGTGGGGTGTGTCAGTGTCATGGTGAGGGGTGCGGGGTGTGTCAGTGTCACAGTGAGGGGTGTGGGGTGTGTTTGTGATACAGTGAGGGGTGTGGGGTGTGTCAGTGTCATGGTGAGGGGTGTGGGGTGTGTCAGTGATACAGTGAGGGGTGTGGGGTGTGTCAGTGTCACAGTGAGGAGTGTGGGGTGTGTCAGTGATACAGTGAGGGGTGTGGGGTGTGTCAGTGTCACAGTGAGGAGTGTGGGGTGTGTCAGTGTCACAGTGAGGGGTGTGGGGTGTGACAGTGATACAGTGAGGGGTGTGGGGTGTGTCAGTGTCACAGTGAGGAGTGTGGGGTGTGTCAGTGTCACAGTGAGGGGTGAGGGCTGTGTCGGTGATACAGTGAGGGGTGTGGGGTGTCAGTGTCACAGTGAGGGGTGCGGGGTGTGTCAGTGATACAGTGAGGGGTGTGGGGTGTGTCAGTGTCACAGTGAGGAGTGTGGGGTGTGTCAGTGACACAGTGAGGGGCGTGGGGTGTGTCAGTGTCACAGTGAGGGGTGAGGGCTGTGTCGGTGATACAGTGAGGGGTGTGGGGTGTCAGTGTCACAGTGAGGGGTGCGGGGTGTGTCAGTGTCACGGTGAGGGGTGAGGGCTGTGTCGGTGATACAGTGAGGGGTGTGGGGTGTCAGTGTCACAGTGAGGGGTGTGGGGTGTGTCAGTGATACAGTGAGGGATGTGGGGTGTGTCAGTAATACAGTGAGGGTGTGGGGTGTGTCAGTGTTTACAGTGAGGGGTGTGGGGTGTCAGTGTCACAGTGAGGGGTGTGGGGTGTGTCAGTGATACAGTGAGGGGTGTGGGGTGTGTCAGTGTCACAGTGAGGGGTGTGGGGTGTGTCAGTGTCACAGTGAGGGGTGTGGGGTGTCAGTGTCACAGTGAGGGGCGTGGGGTGTGTCAGTGTCACAGTGAGGGGTGAGGGCTGTGTCGGTGATACAGTGAGGGGTGTGGGGTGTCAGTGTCACAGTGAGGGGTGTGGGGTGTGTCAGTGATACAGTGAGGGGTGTGGGGTGTGTCAGTAATACAGTGAGGGTGTGGGGTGTGTCAGTGTTTACAGTGAGGGGTGTGGGGTGTGTCAGTGTCACAGTGAGGGGTGTGGGGTGTGTCAGTGTTTACAGTGAGGGGTGTGGGGTGTGTCAGTGTCATGGTGAGGGGTGTGGGGTGTGTCGGTGTCACACTGAGGGGTGTGGGGTGTGTCAGTGTCATGGTGAGGGGTGTGGGGTGTGTCAGTGTTTACAGTGAGGGGTGTGGGGTGTGTCAGTGTCATGGTGAGCGGTGTGGGGTGTGTCAGTGTTTACAGTGAGGGGTGTGGGGTGTGTCAGTGTCACAGTGAGGGGTGTGGGGGGTGTCAGTGTCATGGTGAGGGGTGCGGGCTGTGTCAGTGTCACAGTGAGGGGTGTGGGGTGTGTTTGTGATACAGTGAGGGGTGTGGGGTGTGTCAGTGTCACAGTGAGGGGTGAGGGCTGTGTCGGTGATACAGTGAGGGGTGTGGGGTGTGTCAGTGTCACAGTGAGGGGTGTGGGGGGTGTCAGTGATACAGTGAGGGGTGTGGGCTGTGTCGGTGATACAGTGAGGGGTGTGGGGTGTGTCAGTGATACAGTGAGGGGTGTGGGGTGTGTCAGTGTCACAGTGAGGAGTGTGGGGTGTGTCAGTGTCACAGTGAGGGGTGAGGGCTGTGTCGGTGATACAGTGAGGGGTGTGGGGTGTGTCAGTGTCAGGGTGAGGGGTGTGGGGTGTGTCGGTGTCACACTGAGGGGTGTTGGGTGTGTCAGTATCACAGTGAGGGCTGTGGGGTGTGTCAGTGTTTACAGTGAGGGGTGTGGGGTGTGTCAGTGATACAGTGAGGGGTGTGGGGTGTTAGTGTCACGGTGAGGAGTGTGGGGTGTGTCAGTGTCAGGGTGAGCGGTGTGGGGTGTGTCAGTGTTTACAGTGAGGGGTGTGGGGTGTGTCAGTGTCACAGTGAGGGGTGTGGGGTGTGTCGGTGATACAGTGAGGGGTGTGGGGTGTGTCAGTGTCACAGTGAGGGGTGTGGGGTGTGTCGGTGATACAGTGAGGGGTGTGGGGTGTGTCGGTGATACAGTGAGGGGTGTGGGGTGTGTCGGTGATACAGTGAGGGGTGTGAGGTGTGTCGGTGATACAGTGAGGGGTGTGGGATCTGTCAGTGTTTAAAGTGAGGGGTGTGGGGTGTGTCGGTGTCACTGTGAGGGGTGTGGGGGGTGTCAGTGTCACAGTGAGGGGTGTGGGGTGTGTCAGTGATACAGTGAGGGGTGAGGGGTGTGTCAGTGATACAGTGAGGGGTGTGGGGTGTGTCAGTGATAAAGTGAGGGGTGTGGGGTGTGTCAGTGTTTACAGTGAGGGGTGAGGGGTGTGTCAGTGATACAGTGAGGGGTGAGGGGTGTGTCAGTGATACAGTGAGGGGTGTGGGGTGTCAGTGTCACAGTGAGGGGTGTGGGGTGTGTCAGTGATACAGTGAGGGGTGTGGGGTGTGTCAGTGTTTACAGTGAGGGGTGTGGGGTGTGTCAGTGATACAGTGAGGGGTGAGGGGTGTGTCAGTGATACAGTGAGGGGTGTGGGGTGTGTCAGTGATACAGTGAGGGGTGTGGGGTATGTCAGTGTTTACAGTGAGGGGTGTGGGGTGTGTCAGTGATACAGTGAGGGGTGAGGGGTGTGTCAGTGATACAGTGTGGGGTGTGGGGTGTGTCAGTGATACAGTGAGGGGTGAGGGGTGTGTCAGTGATACAGTGAGGGGTGTGGGGTGTCAGTGTCACAGTGAGGGGTGTGGGGTGTGTCAGTGATACAGTGAGGGGTGTGGGGTGTCTCAGTGATACAGTGAGGGGTGTGGGGTGTGTCAGTGTCACAGTGAGGGGTGTGGGGTGTGTCAGTGTCACAGTGAGGGGTGTGGGGTGTCAGTGTCACAGTGAGGGGTGTGGGGTGTCAGTGTCAGAGTGAGGGGTGTGTCGGTGATACAGTGAGGGGTGTGGGGTGTGTCAGTGTCACAGTGAGGGGTGTGGGGTGTGTCAGTGTCACAGTGAGGGGTGTGGGGTGTGTCAGTGTCACAGTGAGGGGTGTGGGGTGTCAGTGTCACAGTGAGGGGTGTGGGGTGTGTCAGTGTCACAGTGAGGGGTGTGGGGTGTGTCAGTGTCACAGTGAGGGGTGTGGGGTGTGTCAGTGTCACAGTGAGGGGTGTGGGGTGTCAGTGTCACAGTGAGGGGTGTGGGGTGTGTCAGTGTCACAGTGAGGGGTGTGGGGTGTCAGTGTCACAGTGAGGGGTGTGGGGTGTCAGTGTCACAGTGAGGGGTGTGTCGGTGATACAGTGAGGGGTGTGGGGTGTGTCAGTGTCACAGTGAGGGGTGTGGGGTGTGTCAGTGTCACAGTGAGGGGTGTGGGGTGTGTCAGTGTCACAGTGAGGGGTGTGGGGTGTGTCAGTGTTTACAGTGAGGGGTGTGGGGTGTGTCAGTGATACAGTGAGGGGTGTGGGGTGTGTCGGTGATACAGTGAGGGGTGTGGGGTGTGTCAGTGTCACAGTGAGGGGTGTGGGGTGTGTCAGTGTCACAGTGAGGAGTGTGGGGTGTGTCAGTGATACAGTGAGGGATGTGGGGTATGTCAGTGTTTACAGTGAGGGGTGTGGGGTGTGTCAGTGATACAGTGAGGGGTGAGGGGTGTGTCAGTGATACAGTGTGGGGTGTGGGGTGTGTCAGTGATACAGTGAGGGGTGAGGGGTGTGTCAGTGATACAGTGAGGGGTGTGGGGTGTCAGTGTCACAGTGAGGAGTGTGGGGTGTGTCAGTGATACAGTGAGGGGTGTGGGGTGTCTCAGTGATACAGTGAGGGGTGTGGGGTGTGTCAGTGTCACAGTGAGGGGTGTGGGGTGTGTCAGTGTCACAGTGAGGGGTGTGGGGTGTCAGTGTCACAGTGAGGGGTGTGTCGGTGATACAGTGAGGGGTGTGGGGTGTGTCAGTGTCACAGTGAGGGGTGTGGGGTGTGTCAGTGTCACAGTGAGGGGTGTGGGGTGTCAGTGTCACAGTGAGGGGTGTGTCGGTGATACAGTGAGGGGTGTGGGGTGTGTCAGTGTCACAGTGAGGGGTGTGGGGTGTGTCAGTGTTTACAGTGAGGGGTGTGGGGTGTGTCAGTGATACAGTGAGGGGTGTGGGGTGTGTCGGTGATACAGTGAGGGGTGTGGGGTGTGTCAGTGTCACAGTGAGGGGTGTGGGGTGTGTCAGTGTCACAGTGAGGAGTGTGGGGTGTGTCAGTGATACAGTGAGGAGTGTGGGGTATGTCAGTGTCACGGTGAGGGGTGTGGGGTGTGTCAGTGTCACAGTGAGGAGTGTGGGGTGTGTCAGTGATACAGTGAAGGGTGTGGGGTGTGTCAGTGTCACGGTGAGGGGTGTGGGGTGTGTCAGTGTCACAGTGAGGGGTGTGGGGTGTGTCGGTGATACAGTGAGGGGCGTGGGGTGTGTCAGTGTCACAGTGAGGGATGTGGGGTGTGTCAGTGTTTACAGTGAGGGGTGTGGGGTGTGTCAGTGTCACAGTGAGGGGTGTGGGGTGTGTCAGTGATACAGTGAGGGGTGTGGGGTGTCAGTGTCATGGTGAGCGGTGTGGGGTGTGTCAGTGTCACAGTGAGGGGTGTGGGGTGTGTCAGTGTCACGGTGAGGGGTGTGGGGTGTGTCAGTGATACAGTGAGGGGTGTGGGGTGCGTCAGTGTTTACAGTGAGGGGTGTGGGGTGTGTCAGTGTCACACTGAGGGGTGTGGGGTGTGTCGGTGATACAGTGAGGGGTGTGGGGTGCGTCAGTGTTTACAGTGAGGGGTGTGGGGTGTGTCAGTGATACAGTGAGGGGTGTGGGGTGTGTCAAAGTCACAGTGAGGGGTGTGGGGTGTGTCAGTAATACAGTGAGGGGTCTGGGGTGTGTCAGTGTCACAGTGAGGGGTGTGGGGTGTGTCAGTGTCACGGTGAGGGGTGTGAGGTGTGTCAGTGATACAGTGAGGGGTGTGGGGTGTGTCAGTGTCACGGTGAGGGGTGTGGGGTGTGTCAGTAATACAGTGAGGGGTGTGGGGTGTGTCAGTGTCACAGTGAGGGGTGTGGGGTGTGTCAGTGTCATGGTGAGGGGTGTGGGGTGTGTCAGTGATACAGTGAGGGGTGTGGGGTGCGTCAGTGTTCACAGTGAGGGGTGTGGGGTGTGTGTGTCACAGTGATGGGTGTGGGGTCTGTCAGTGTCACAGTGAGGGGTGTGGGGTGTGTCAGTGTCACGGTGAGGGGTGTGGGGTGTGTCAGTGATACAGTGAGGGGTGTGGGGTGTGTCAGTGTCACGGTGAGGGGTGAGGGGTGTGTCGGTGATACAGTGAGGGGCGTGGGGTGTGTCAGTGTTACAGTGAGGGGTGTGGGGTGTCAGTGTCATGGTGAGGGGTGTGGGGTGTGTCAATGATACAGTGAGGGGTGAGGGGTGTGTCAGTGATACAGTGAGGGGTGTGGGGTGTGTCAGTGATACAGTGAGGGGTGTGGGGTGTGTCTGTGTTACAGTGAGGGGTGTGGGGTGTGTCAGTGTCACAGTGAGGGGTGTGGGGTGTGTCGGTGATACAGTGAGGGGTGTGGGGTGTGTCAGTGTCACAGTGAGGGGTGTGGGGTGTGTCAGTGTCACAGTGAATGGTGTGGGGTGTGTCGGTGATACAGTGAGGGGTGTGGGGTGTGTCAGTGATACAGTGAGGGGTGTGGGGTGTGTCAGTGTTTGCAGTGAGGGGTGTGGGGTGTGTCAGTGATACAGTGAGGGGTGTGGGGTGTGTCAGTGTCACAGTGAGGGGTGTGGGGTGTGTCAGTGTCACAGTGAGGGGTGTGGGGTGTGTCAGTGTCATGGTGAGGGGTGTGGGGTGTGTCAGTGTTTACAGTGAGGGGTGTGGGGTGTGTCAGTGTCATGGTGAGGGGTGTGGGGTGTGTCAGTGTCACAGTGAGGGGTGTGGGGTGTGTCGGTGATACAGTGAGGAGTGTGGGGTGTGTCAGTGATACAGTGAGGGGTGTGGGGTGTGTCAGTGTCACAGTGACGGGTGTGGGGTGACAGTCTCACACTGAGGGGTGTGGGGTGTGTCAGTGATACAGTGAGGGGTGTGGGGTCTGTCAGTGTCACAGTGAGGGGTGTGGGGTGTTTCAGTGATACAGTGAGGAGTGTGGGGTGTGTCAGTGTCACGGTGAGCGGTGTGGGGTGTGTCAGTGTCATGGTGAGGGGTGTGGGGTGTGTCAGTGATACAATGAGGGGTGTGGGGTGTGTCAGTGTCACAGTGAGGGTGTGGGGTGTGTCAGTGTCACAGTGAGGGGTGTGGGGTGTTTCAGTGATACAGTGAGGGGTGTGGGGTCTGTCAGTGTCACAGTGAGGGGTGTGGGGTCTGTCAGTGTCACAGTGAGGGGTGTGGGGTGTGTCAGTGTCACAGTGAGGGGTGTGGGGTCTGTCAGTGTCACAGTGAGGGGTGTGGGGTGTGTCAGTAATACAGTGAGGGGTGTGGGGTGTGTCAGTGTCACGGTGAGGGGTGTGGGGTGTGTCAGTGTCACAGTGAGGGGTGTGGGGTGTGTCAGTATCACAGTGAGGGGTGTGGGGTGTGTCAGTGATACAGTGAGGGGTGTGGGGTGTGTCAGTGTCATGGTGAGGGGTGTGGGGTGTGTCAGTGATACAGTGAGGGGTGTGGGGTCTGTCAGTGTCACAGTGAGGGGTGTGGGGTGTGTCAGTGATACAGTGAGGGGTGTGGGGTGTGTCAGTGTCACAGTGAGGGGTGTGGGTTGTGTCAGTGATACAGTGAGGGGTGTGGGGTGTGTCGGTGTCACAGTGAGGGGTGTGGGGTGTGTCAGTGTTTACAGTGAGGGGTGTGGGGTGTGTCAGTGTCACGGTGAGGAGTGTGGGGTGTGTAAGTGTCATGGTGAGGGGTGTGGGGTGTGTCAGTGATACAGTGAGGGGTGTGGGGTGTGTCAGTGTCACAGTGAGGGGTGTGGGGTGTGTCAGTGTCACAGTGAGGGGTGTGGGGTGTTTCAGTGATACAGTGAGGGGTGTGGGGTGTGTCGGTGTCACAGTGAGGGGTGTGGGGTGTGTCAGTGTTTACAGTGAGGGGTGTGGGGTGTGTCAGTGTCACGGTGAGGGGTGTGGGGTGTGTCAGTGTCACAGTGAGGGGTGTGGGGTGTGTCAGTGATACAGTGAGGGGTGTGGGGTGTGTCAGTGTCACAGTGAGGGTGTGGGGTGTGTCAGTGTCACACTGAGGGGTGTGGGGTGTGTCGGTGATACAGTGAGGAGTGTGGGGTGTGTCAGTGTCACAGTGAGGGGTGTGGGGTGTGTTTGTGATACAGTGAGGGGTGTGGGGTGTCAGTGTCATGGTGAGGGGTGTGGGGTGTGTCGGTGATACAGTGAGGGGTGTGGGGTGTGTCAGTGTCACAGTGAGGGGTGTGGGGTGTGTCAGTGATACAGTGAGGGGTGTGGGGTGTCAGTGTCATGGTGAGGGGTGTGGGGTGTGTCGGTGATACAGTGAGGGGTGTGGGGTGTGTCAGTGTCACAGTGAGGGGTGTGGGGTGTGTTTGTGATACAGTGAGGGGTGTGGGGTGTCAGTGTCATGGTGAGGGGTGTGGGGTGTGTCGGTGATACAGTGAGGGGTGTGGGGTGTGTCAGTGTCACAGTGAGGGGTGTGGGGTGTGTCAGTGTCATGGTGAGGGGTGTGGGGTGTGTCAGTGTCACAGTGAGGGGTGTGGGGTGTGTCAGTGTCAGGGTAGGGGTGTGGGGTGTGTCAGTGTCACAGTGAGGGGTGTGGGGTGTGTCAGTGATACAGTGAGGGGTGTGGGGTGTGTCAGTGTCACAGTGAGGGGTGTGGGGTGTGTCAGTGATACAGTGAGGGATGTGGGGTGTGTCGGTGATACAGTGAGGGATGTGGGGTGTGTCAGTGATACAGTGAGGAGTGTGGGGTGTGTCAGTGTCAGGGTGAGGGGTGTGGGGTGTGTCAGTGTCACAGTGAGGGGTGTGGGGTGTGTCAGTGTCACAGTGAAGGGTGTGGGGTGTGTTTGTGATACAGTGAGGGGTGCGGGGTGTGTCGGTGATACAGTGAGGGGTGTGGGGTGTGTCACTGTCACGGTGAGGGGTGCGGGGTGTGTCAGTGTCACAGTGAGGGGTGTGGGGTGTGTTTGTGATACAGTGAGGGGTGTGGGGTGTGTCAGTGTCACGGTGAGGGGTGTGGGGTGTGTCAGTGATACAGTGAGGGGTGTGGGGTGTGTCAGTGTCACAGTGAGGGGTGTGGGGTGTGTCGGTGATACAGTGAGGGTGAGGGGTGTGTCAGTGTCACAGTGAGGGCTGTGGGGTGTGTCAGTGTCACGGTGAGGGGTGTGGGGTGTGTCAGTGATACAGTGAGGGGTGTGGGGTGTCAGTGTCATGGTGAGGGGTGTGGGGTGTGTCAGTGATACAGTGAGGGGTGTGGGGTGTGTCAGTGTCACAGTGACGGGTGTGGGGTGTGTCAGTGTCACAGTGAGGGGTGTGGGGTGTGTCAGTGTCACAGTGAGGGGTGTGGGGTGTGTCAGTGTCATGGTGAGGGGTGTGGGGTGTGTCAGTGATACAGTGAGGGGTGTGGGGTGTGTCAGTGTCATGGTGAGGGGTGTGGGGTGTGTCAGTGATACAGTGAGGGGTGTGGGGTGTGTCAGTGTCATGGTGAGGGGTGTGGGGTGTGTCAGTGATACAGTGAGGGGTGTGGGGTGTGTCAGTGTCATGGTGAGGGGTGTGGGGTGTCAGTGTCACAGTGAGGGGTGTGAGCTGTGTCGGTGATACAGTGAGGGGTGTGGGGTGTGTCACTGTCACAGTGAGGGGTGTGGGGTGTGTCAGTGTCACAGTGAGGGGTGAGGGCTGTGTCAGTGTTTACAGTGAGGGGTGAGGGGTGTGTCAGTGTCATGGTGAGGGGTGTGGGGTGTGTCAGTGTTTACAGTGAGGGGTGTGGGGTGTGTCAGTGTCATGGTGAGCGGTGTGGGGTGTGTCAGTGTTTACAGTGAGGGGTGTGGGGTGTGTCAGTGTCACAGTGAGGGGTGTGGGGTGTGTCAGTGTCATGGTGAGGGGTGCGGGGTGTGTCAGTGTCACAGTGAGGGGTGTGGGGTGTGTTTGTGATACAGTGAGGGGTGTGGGGTGTGTCAGTGTCATGGTGAGGGGTGTGGGGTGTGTCAGTGATACAGTGAGGGGTGTGGGGTGTGTCAGTGTCACAGTGAGGAGTGTGGGGTGTGTCAGTGATACAGTGAGGGGTGTGGGGTGTGTCAGTGTCACAGTGAGGAGTGTGGGGTGTGTCAGTGTCACAGTGAGGGGTGTGGGGTGTGTCAGTGATACAGTGAGGGGTGTGGGGTGTGTCAGTGTCACAGTGAGGAGTGTGGGGTGTGTCAGTGTCACAGTGAGGGGTGAGGGCTGTGTCGGTGATACAGTGAGGGGTGTGGGGTGTCAGTGTCACAGTGAGGGGTGCGGGGTGTGTCGGTGATACAGTGAGGGGTGTGGGGTGTGTCAGTGTCACAGTGAGGAGTGTGGGGTGTGTCAGTGTCACAGTGAGGGGCGTGGGGTGTGTCAGTGTCACAGTGAGGGGTGAGGGCTGTGTCGGTGATACAGTGAGGGGTGTGGGGTGTCAGTGTCACAGTGAGGGGTGTGGGGTGTGTCAGTGTCACGGTGAGGGGTGAGGGCTGTGTCGGTGATACAGTGAGGGGTGTGGGGTGTCAGTGTCACAGTGAGGGGTGTGGGGTGTGTCAGTGATACAGTGAGGGATGTGGGGTGTGTCAGTAATACAGTGAGGGTGTGGGGTGTGTCAGTGTTTACAGTGAGGGGTGTGGGGTGTCAGTGTCACAGTGAGGGGTGTGGGGTGTGTCAGTGATACAGTGAGGGGTGTGGGGTGTGTCAGTGTCACAGTGAGGGGTGTGGGGTGTGTCAGTGTCACAGTGAGGGGCGTGGGGTGTGTCAGTGTCACAGTGAGGGGTGAGGGCTGTGTCGGTGATACAGTGAGGGGTGTGGGGTGTCAGTGTCACAGTGAGGGGTGTGGGGTGTGTCAGTGATACAGTGAGGGGTGTGGGGTGTGTCAGTAATACAGTGAGGGTGTGGGGTGTGTCAGTGTTTACAGTGAGGGGTGTGGGGTGTGTCAGTGTCACAGTGAGGGGTGTGGGGTGTGTCAGTGTTTACAGTGAGGGGTGTGGGGTGTGTCAGTGTCATGGTGAGGGGTGTGGGGTGTGTCGGTGTCACACTGAGGGGTGTGGGGTGTGTCAGTGTCATGGTGAGGGGTGTGGGGTGTGTCAGTGTTTACAGTGAGGGGTGTGGGGTGTGTCAGTGTCATGGTGAGCGGTGTGGGGTGTGTCAGTGTTTACAGTGAGGGGTGTGGGGTGTGTCAGTGTCACAGTGAGGGGTGTGGGGGGTGTCAGTGTCATGGTGAGGGGTGCGGGCTGTGTCAGTGTCACAGTGAGGGGTGTGGGGTGTGTTTGTGATACAGTGAGGGGTGTGGGGTGTGTCAGTGTCACAGTGAGGGGTGAGGGCTGTGTCGGTGATACAGTGAGGGGTGTGGGGTGTGTCAGTGTCACAGTGAGGGGTGTGGGGTGTGTCAGTGATACAGTGAGGGGTGTGGGCTGTGTCGGTGATACAGTGAGGGGTGTGGGGTGTGTCAGTGATACAGTGAGGGGTGTGGGGTGTGTCAGTGTCACAGTGAGGAGTGTGGGGTGTGTCAGTGTCACAGTGAGGGGTGAGGGGTGTGTCGGTGATACAGTGAGGGGTGTGGGGTGTGTCAGTGTCATGGTGAGGGGTGTGGGGTGTGTCGGTGTCACACTGAGGGGTGTTGGGTGTGTCAGTATCACAGTGAGGGCTGTGGGGTGTGTCAGTGTTTACAGTGAGGGGTGTGGGGTGTGTCAGTGATACAGTGAGGGGTGTGGGGTGTTAGTGTCACGGTGAGGAGTGTGGGGTGTGTCAGTGTCAGGGTGAGCGGTGTGGGGTGTGTCAGTGTTTACAGTGAGGGGTGTGGGGTGTGTCAGTGTCACAGTGAGGGGTGTGGGGTGTGTCGGTGATACAGTGAGGGGTGTGGGGTGTGTCAGTGTCACAGTGAGGGGTGTGGGGTGTGTCGGTGATACAGTGAGGGGTGTGGGGTGTGTCGGTGATACAGTGAGGGGTGTGGGGTGTGTCGGTGATACAGTGAGGGGTGTGGGATCTGTCAGTGTTTAAAGTGAGGGGTGTGGGGTGTGTCGGTGTCACAGTGAGGGGTGTGGGGTGTGTCAGTGTCACAGTGAGGGGTGTGGGGTGTGTCAGTGATACAGTGAGGGGTGTGGGGTGTGTCAGTGTCACAGTGAGGGGTGTGGGGTGTGTCAGTGATACAGTGAGGGGTGTGGGGTGTGTCAGTGTTTACAGTGAGGGGTGTGGGGTGTGTCAGTGATACAGTGAGGGGTGTGGGGTGTGTCAGTGATACAGTGAGGGGTGTGGGGTGTGTCAGTGTCACAGTGAGGGGTGTGGGGTGTGTCAGTGATACAGTGAGGGGTGTGGGGTGTGTCAGTGTCACAGTGAGGGGTGTGGGGTGTGTCAGTGATACAGTGAGGGGTGTGGGGTGTGTCAGTGATACAGTGAGGGGTGTGGGGTGTGTCAGTGTTTACAGTGAGGGGTGTGGGGTGTGTCAGTGATACAGTGAGGGGTGTGGGGTGTGTCAGTGATACAGTGAGGGGTGTGGGGTGTGTCAGTGTCACAGTGAGGGGTGTGGGGTGTGTCAGTGATACAGTGAGGGGTGTGGGGTGTGTCAGTGTCACAGTGAGGGGTGTGGGGTGTGTCAGTGATACAGTGAGGGGTGTGGGGTGTGTCAGTGATACAGTGAGGGGTGTGGGGTGTGTCAGTGTCACAGTGAGGGGTGTGGGGTGTGTCAGTGTCACAGTGAGGGGTGTGGGGTGTGTCAGTGTCACAGTGAGGGGTGTGGGGTGTCAGTGTCAGTGAGGGGTGTGGGGTGTGTCGGTGATACAGTGAGGGGTGTGGGGTGTGTCAGTGTCACAGTGAGGGGTGTGGGGTGTGTCAGTGTCACAGTGAGGGGTGTGGGGTGTGTCAGTGTCACAGTGAGGGGTGTGGGGTGTCAGTGTCACAGTGAGGGGTGTGGGGTGTGTCAGTGTCACAGTGAGGGGTGTGGGGTGTGTCAGTGTCACAGTGAGGGGTGTGGGGTGTGTCAGTGTCACAGTGAGGGGTGTGGGGTGTGTCAGTGTCACAGTGAGGGGTGTGGGGTGTGTCAGTGTCAGGGTAGGGGTGTGGGGTGTGTCAGTGTCACAGTGAGGGGTGTGGGGTGTGTCAGTGATACAGTGAGGGGTGTGGGGTGTGTCAGTGTCACAGTGAGGGGTGTGGGGTGTGTCAGTGATACAGTGAGGGATGTGGGGTGTGTCGGTGATACAGTGAGGGATGTGGGGTGTGTCAGTGATACAGTGAGGAGTGTGGGGTGTGTCAGTGTCAGGGTGAGGGGTGTGGGGTGTGTCAGTGTCACAGTGAGGGGTGTGGGGTGTGTCAGTGTCACAGTGATGGGTGTGGGGTGTGTTTGTGATACAGTGAGGGGTGCGGGGTGTGTCGGTGATACAGTGAGGGGTGCGGGGTGTGTCAGTGTCACAGTGAGGGGTGTGGGGTGTGTTTGTGATACAGTGAGGGGTGTGGGGTGTGTCAGTGTCACGGTGAGGGGTGTGGGGTGTGTCAGTGATACAGTGAGGGGTGTGGGGTGTGTCAGTGTCACAGTGAGGGGTGTGGGGTGTGTCGGTGATACAGTGAGGGGTGTGGGGTGTGTCAGTGTCACAGTGAGGGCTGTGGGGTGTGTCAGTGTCACGGTGAGGGGTGTGGGGTGTGTCAGTGATACAGTGAGGGGTGTGGGGTGTCAGTGTCATGGTGAGGGGTGTGGGGTGTGTCAGTGATACAGTGAGGGGTGTGGGGTGTGTCAGTGTCACAGTGACGGGTGTGGGGTGTGTCAGTGTCACAGTGAGGGGTGTGGGGTGTGTCAGTGTCATGGTGAGGGGTGTGGGGTGTGTCAGTGATACAGTGAGGGGTGTGGGGTGTGTCAGTGTCATGGTGAGGGGTGTGGGGTGTGTCAGTGATACAGTGAGGGGTGTGGGGTGTGTCAGTGTCATGGTGAGGGGTGTGGGGTGTGTCAGTGATACAGTGAGGGGTGTGGGGTGTGTCAGTGTCATGGTGAGGGGTGTGGGGTGTCAGTGTCACAGTGAGGGGTGTGAGCTGTGTCGGTGATACAGTGAGGGGTGTGGGGTGTGTCACTGTCACAGTGAGGGGTGTGGGGTGTGTCAGTGTCACAGTGAGGGGTGAGGGCTGTGTCAGTGTTTACAGTGAGGGGTGAGGGGTGTGTCAGTGTCATGGTGAGGGGTGTGGGGTGTGTCAGTGTTTACAGTGAGGGGTGTGGGGTGTGTCAGTGTCATGGTGAGCGGTGTGGGGTGTGTCAGTGTTTACAGTGAGGGGTGTGGGGTGTGTCAGTGTCACAGTGAGGGGTGTGGGGTGTGTCAGTGTCATGGTGAGGGGTGCGGGGTGTGTCAGTGTCACAGTGAGGGGTGTGGGGTGTGTTTGTGATACAGTGAGGGGTGTGGGGTGTGTCAGTGTCATGGTGAGGGGTGTGGGGTGTGTCAGTGATACAGTGAGGGGTGTGGGGTGTGTCAGTGTCACAGTGAGGAGTGTGGGGTGTGTCAGTGATACAGTGAGGGGTGTGGGGTGTGTCAGTGTCACAGTGAGGAGTGTGGGGTGTGTCAGTGTCACAGTGAGGGGTGTGGGGTGTGTCAGTGATACAGTGAGGGGTGTGGGGTGTGTCAGTGTCACAGTGAGGAGTGTGGGGTGTGTCAGTGTCACAGTGAGGGGTGAGGGCTGTGTCGGTGATACAGTGAGGGGTGTGGGGTGTCAGTGTCACAGTGAGGGGTGCGGGGTGTGTCAGTGATACAGTGAGGGGTGTGGGGTGTGTCAGTGTCACAGTGAGGAGTGTGGGGTGTGTCAGTGTCACAGTGAGGGGCGTGGGGTGTGTCAGTGTCACAGTGAGGGGTGAGGGCTGTGTCGGTGATACAGTGAGGGGTGTGGGGTGTCAGTGTCACAGTGAGGGGTGCGGGGTGTGTCAGTGTCACGGTGAGGGGTGAGGGCTGTGTCGGTGATACAGTGAGGGGTGTGGGGTGTCAGTGTCACAGTGAGGGGTGTGGGGTGTGTCAGTGATACAGTGAGGGATGTGGGGTGTGTCAGTAATACAGTGAGGGTGTGGGGTGTGTCAGTGTTTACAGTGAGGGGTGTGGGGTGTCAGTGTCACAGTGAGGGGTGTGGGGTGTGTCAGTGATACAGTGAGGGGTGTGGGGTGTGTCAGTGTCACAGTGAGGGGTGTGGGGTGTGTCAGTGTCACAGTGAGGGGTGTGGGGTGTCAGTGTCACAGTGAGGGGCGTGGGGTGTGTCAGTGTCACAGTGAGGGGTGAGGGCTGTGTCGGTGATACAGTGAGGGGTGTGGGGTGTCAGTGTCACAGTGAGGGGTGTGGGGTGTGTCAGTGATACAGTGAGGGGTGTGGGGTGTGTCAGTAATACAGTGAGGGGTGTGGGGTGTGTCAGTGTTTACAGTGAGGGGTGTGGGGTGTGTCAGTGTCACAGTGAGGGGTGTGGGGTGTGTCAGTGTTTACAGTGAGGGGTGTGGGGTGTGTCAGTGTCATGGTGAGGGGTGTGGGGTGTGTCGGTGTCACACTGAGGGGTGTGGGGTGTGTCAGTGTCATGGTGAGGGGTGTGGGGTGTGTCAGTTTTTACTGTGAGGGGTGTGGGGTGTGTCAGTGTCAGGGTGAGCGGTGTGGGGTGTGTCAGTGTTTACAGTGAGGGGTGTGGGGTGTGTCAGTGTCACAGTGAGGGGTGTGGGGGGTGTCAGTGTCATGGTGAGGGGTGCGGGCTGTGTCAGTGTCACAGTGAGGGGTGTGGGGTGTGTTTGTGATACAGTGAGGGGTGTGGGGTGTGTCAGTGTCACAGTGAGGGGTGAGGGCTGTGTCGGTGATACAGTGAGGGGTGTGGGGTGTGTCAGTGTCACAGTGAGGGGTGTGGGGGGTGTCAGTGATACAGTGAGGGGTGTGGGCTGTGTCGGTGATACAGTGAGGGGTGTGGGGTGTGTCAGTGATACAGTGAGGGGTGTGGGGTGTGTCAGTGTCACAGTGAGGAGTGTGGGGTGTGTCAGTGTCACAGTGAGGGGTGAGGGCTGTGTCGGTGATACAGTGAGGGGTGTGGGGTGTGTCAGTGTCATGGTGAGGGGTGTGGGGTGTGTCGGTGTCACACTGAGGGGTGTTGGGTGTGTCAGTATCACAGTGAGGGCTGTGGGGTGTGTCAGTGTTTACAGTGAGGGGTGTGGGGTGTGTCAGTGATACAGTGAGGGGTGTGGGGTGTTAGTGTCACGGTGAGGAGTGTGGGGTGTGTCAGTGTCAGGGTGAGCGGTGTGGGGTGTGTCAGTGTTTACAGTGAGGGGTGTGGGGTGTGTCAGTGTCACAGTGAGGGGTGTGGGGTGTGTCGGTGATACAGTGAGGGGTGTGGGGTGTGTCAGTGTCACAGTGAGGGGTGTGGGGTGTGTCGGTGATACAGTGAGGGGTGTGGGGTGTGTCGGTGATACAGTGAGGGGTGTGGGGTGTGTCAGTGATACAGTGAGGGGTGTGGGGTGTGTCGGTGATACAGTGAGGGGTGTGGGGTGTGTCAGTGTTTAAAGTGAGGGGTGTGGGGTGTGTCGGTGTCACTGTGAGGGGTGTGGGGGGTGTCAGTGTCACAGTGAGGGGTGTGGGGTGTGTCAGTGATACAGTGAGGGGTGTGGGGTGTGTCAGTGATACAGTGAGGGGTGTGGGGTGTGTCAGTGATACAGTGAGGGGTGTGGGGTGTGTCAGTGTTTACAGTGAGGGGTGTGGGGTGTGTCAGTGATACAGTGAGGGGTGTGGGGTGTGTCAGTGATACAGTGAGGGGTGTGGGGTGTCAGTGTCACAGTGAGGGGTGTGGGGTGTGTCAGTGATACAGTGAGGGGTGTGGGGTGTGTCAGTGTTTACAGTGAGGGGTGTGGGGTGTGTCAGTGATACAGTGAGGGGTGTGGGGTGTGTCAGTGTCACAGTGAGGGGTGTGGGGTGTGTCAGTGATACAGTGAGGGGTGTGGGGTGTGTCAGTGTTTACAGTGAGGGGTGTGGGGTGTGTCAGTGATACAGTGAGGGGTGTGGGGTGTGTCAGTGATACAGTGAGGGGTGTGGGGTGTGTCAGTGATACAGTGAGGGGTGTGGGGTGTGTCAGTGATACAGTGAGGGGTGTGGGGTGTGTCAGTGTCACAGTGAGGGGTGTGGGGTGTGTCAGTGATACAGTGAGGGGTGTGGGGTGTGTCAGTGATACAGTGAGGGGTGTGGGGTGTGTCAGTGTCACAGTGAGGGGTGTGGGGTGTGTCAGTGTCACAGTGAGGGGTGTGGGGTGTCAGTGTCACAGTGAGGGGTGTGGGGTGTCAGTGTCAGAGTGAGGGGTGTGTCGGTGATACAGTGAGGGGTGTGGGGTGTGTCAGTGTCACAGTGAGGGGTGTGGGGTGTCAGTGTCACAGTGAGGGGTGTGGGGTGTGTCAGTGTCACAGTGAGGGGTGTGGGGTGTCAGTGTCACAGTGAGGGGTGTGGGGTGTGTCAGTGTCACAGTGAGGGGTGTGGGGTGTGTCAGTGTCACAGTGAGGGGTGTGGGGTGTGTCAGTGTCACAGTGAGGGGTGTGGGGTGTCAGTGTCACAGTGAGGGGTGTGGGGTGTGTCAGTGTCACAGTGAGGGGTGTGTCGGTGATACAGTGAGGGGTGTGGGGTGTGTCGGTGATACAGTGAGGGGTGTGGGGTGTGTCAGTGTCACAGTGAGGGGTGTGGGGTGTCAGTGTCACAGTGAGGGGTGTGGGGTGTGTCAGTGTCACAGTGAGGGGTGTGGGGTGTGTCAGTGTTTACAGTGAGGGGTGTGGGGTGTGTCAGTGATACAGTGAGGGGTGTGGGGTGTGTCGGTGATACAGTGAGGGGTGTGGGGTGTGTCAGTGTCACAGTGAGGGGTGTGGGGTGTGTCAGTGTCACAGTGAGGAGTGTGGGGTGTGTCAGTGATACAGTGAGGGATGTGGGGTGTGTCAGTGTTTACAGTGAGGGGTGTGGGGTGTGTCAGTGATACAGTGAGGGGTGAGGGGTGTGTCAGTGATACAGTGAGGGGTGTGGGGTGTGTCAGTGATACAGTGAGGGGTGTGGGGTGTGTCAGTGATACAGTGAGGGGTGTGGGGTGTGTCAGTGTCACAGTGAGGGGTGTGGGGTGTGTCAGTGATACAGTGAGGGGTGTGGGGTGTGTCAGTGATACAGTGAGGGGTGTGGGGTGTGTCAGTGTCACAGTGAGGGGTGTGGGGTTGTCAGTGTCACAGTGAGGGGTGTGGGGTGTCAGTGTCACAGTGAGGGGTGTGTCGGTGATACAGTGAGGGGTGTGGGGTGTGTCAGTGTCACAGTGAGGGGTGTGGGGTGTGTCAGTGTCACAGTGAGGGGTGTGGGGTGTCAGTGTCACAGTGAGGGGTGTGTCAGTGATACAGTGAGGGGTGTGGGGTGTGTCAGTGTCACAGTGAGGGGTGTGGGGTGTGTCAGTGTTTACAGTGAGGGGTGTGGGGTGTGTCAGTGATACAGTGAGGGGTGTGGGGTGTGTCGGTGATACAGTGAGGGGTGTGGGGTGTGTCAGTGTCACAGTGAGGGGTGTGGGGTGTGTCAGTGTCACAGTGAGGAGTGTGGGGTGTGTCAGTGATACAGTGAGGAGTGTGGGGTATGTCAGTGTCACGGTGAGGGGTGTGGGGTGTGTCAGTGTCACAGTGAGGAGTGTGGGGTGTGTCAGTGATACAGTGAAGGGTGTGGGGTGTGTCAGTGTCACGGTGAGGGGTGTGGGGTGTGTCAGTGTCACAGTGAGGGGTGTGGGGTGTGTCGGTGATACAGTGAGGGGCGTGGGGTGTGTCAGTGTCACAGTGAGGGATGTGGGGTGTGTCAGTGTTTACAGTGAGGGGTGTGGGGTGTGTCAGTGTCACAGTGAGGGGTGTGGGGTGTGTCAGTGATACAGTGAGGGGTGTGGGGTGTCAGTGTCATGGTGAGGGGTGTGGGGTGTGTCAGTGTCACAGTGAGGGGTGTGGGGTGTGTCAGTGTCACGGTGAGGGGTGTGGGGTGTGTCAGTGATACAGTGAGGGGTGTGGGGTGCGTCAGTGTTTACAGTGAGGGGTGTGGGGTGTGTCAGTGTCACACTGAGGGGTGTGGGGTGTGTCGGTGATACAGTGAGGGGTGTGGGGTGCGTCAGTGTTTACAGTGAGGGGTGTGGGGTGTGTCAGTGATACAGTGAGGGGTGTGGGGTGTGTCAAAGTCACAGTGAGGGGTGTGGGGTGTGTCAGTAATACAGTGAGGGGTCTGGGGTGTGTCAGTGTCACAGTGAGGGGTGTGGGGTGTGTCAGTGTCACGGTGAGGGGTGTGGGGTGTGTCAGTGATACAGTGAGGGGTGTGGGGTGTGTCAGTGTCACGGTGAGGGGTGTGGGGTGTGTCAGTAATACAGTGAGGGGTGTGGGGTGTGTCAGTGTCACAGTGAGGGGTGTGGGGTGTGTCAGTGTCATGGTGAGGGGTGTGGGGTGTGTCAGTGATACAGTGAGGGGTGTGGGGTGCGTCAGTGTTCACAGTGAGGGGTGTGGGGTGTGTCAGTGTCACAGTGATGGGTGTGGGGTCTGTCAGTGTCACAGTGAGGGGTGTGGGGTGTGTCA
This sequence comes from Mobula hypostoma, assembly GCF_963921235.1. Lineage (NCBI taxonomy): Eukaryota > Metazoa > Chordata > Chondrichthyes > Myliobatiformes > Myliobatidae > Mobula > Mobula hypostoma. The sequence continues at coordinate 59,128,839 of NC_086118.1, forward strand.
GTGTCACAGTGAGGGGTGTGGGGTGTGTCAGTGATACAGTGAGGGGTGTGGGGTGTGTCAGTGTCACGGTGAGGGGTGTGGGGTGTGTCGGTGATACAGTGAGGGGCGTGGGGTGTGTCAGTGTTACAGTGAGGGGTGTGGGGTGTCAGTGTCATGGTGAGGGGTGTGGGGTATATCAGTGTTTACAGTGAGGGGTGTGTCAGTCACAGTGAAGGGTGTGGAGTGTGTCAGTGTCAGGGTGAGGGGTGTGGGGTGTGTCAGTGTTTACAGTGAGGGGTGTGGGCTGTGTCAGTGTTTACAGTGAGGGGTGTGGGGTGTGTCAGTGTCACAGTGAGGAGTGTGGGGGTGTCAGTGTCACAGTGAGGGGTGTGGGGTGTCAGTGTCATGGTGAGGGCTGTGGGGTCTGGCGTGTCACAGTGAGGGGTGTGGGGTGTGTCGGTGATACAGTGAGGGGTGTGGGGTGTGTCAGTGTCACAGTGAGGGGTGTGGGGTGTGTCGGTGATACAGTGAGGGGTGTGGGGTGTGTCAGTGTTTACAGTGAGGGGTGTGGGGTGTGTTTGTGATACAGTGAGGGGTGTGGGGTGTGTCGGTGATACAGTGAGGGGTGTGGGGTGTGTCAGTGTCACGGTGAGGGGTGTGGGGTGTGTCGGTGATACAGTGAGGGGTGTGGGGTGTCAGTGTTTACAGTGAGGGGTGTGGGGTGTCAGTGTCATAGTGAGGGGTGTGGGGTGTGTCGGTGTCACAGTGAGGGGTGTGGGGTGTGTCAGTGTTTACAGTGAGGGGTGTGGGGTGTGTCAGTGTCTCAGTGAGGGGTGTGGGGTGTGTCTGTGTCACAGTGAGGTGTGTGGGGTGTGTCAGTGTCACAGTGAGGGGTGTGGGGTGTCAGTGTCACACTGAGGGGTGTGGGGTGTGTCAGTGTTTACAGTGAGGGGTGTGGGGTGTGTCAGTGTTTACAGTGAGGGGTGTGGGGTGTGTCAGTGTCACAGTGAGGAGTGTGGGGTGTGTCAGTGTCACAGTGAGGGGTGTGGGGTGTGTCAGTGTCACAGTGAGGGGTGTGGGGTGTGTCAGTGTCACAGTGAGGGGTGTGGGGTGTGTCAGTGTCATGGTGAGGGGTGTGGGGTGTGTCAGTGTCACAGTGAGGGGTGTGGGGTGTGTCAGTGATACAGTGAGGGGTGAGGGGTGTGTCGGTGTCACACTGAGGGGTGTGGGGTGTGTCAGTATCACAGTGAGGGGTGTGGGGTGTCAGTGATACAGTGAGGGCTGTGGGGTGTGTCAGTGTTTACAGTGAGGGGTGTGGGGTGTGTCAGTGTCATGGTGAGGGGTGTGGGGTGTGTCAGTGATACAGTGAGGGGTGTGGGGTGTGTCAGTGATACAGTGAGGGGTGTGGGGTGTGTCAGTGTCACGGTGAGGGGTGTGGGGTGTGTCAGTGATACAGTGAGGGGTGTGGGGTGTGTCAGTGTCACAGTGAGGGGTGTGGGGTGTGTCAGTGTTACAGTGAGGGGTGTGGGGTGTGTCAGTGATACAGTGAGGGGTGTGGGGTGTGTCAGTGTCACAGTGAGGGGTGTGGGGTGTGTCAGTGTCAGTGTGAGGGGTGTGGGGTGTGTCAGTGTTTACAGTGAGGGGTGTGGGGTGTGTCAGTGTCACAGTGAGGGGTGTGGGGTGTGTCAGTGATACAGTGAGGGGTGTGGGGTGTGTCAGTGTCATGGTGAGGGGTGTGGGGTGTGTCGGTGATACAGTGAGGGGTGTGGGGTGTGTCAGTGTTACAGTGAGGGGTGTGGGGTGTGTCAGTGTCACAGTGAGGGGTGTGGGGTGTGTCAGTGTCACAGTGAGGGGTGTGGGGTGTGTCAGTGATACAGTGAGGGGTGTGGGGTGTGTCAGTGTTTACAGTGAGGGGTGTGGGGTGTGTCAGTGTCACAGTGAGGGGTGTGGGGTGTGTCAGTGTCACAGTGAGGGGTGTGGGGTGTGTCAGTGTCACAGTGAGGGGTGTGGGGTGTGTCAGTGTCACAGTGAGGGGTGTGGGGTGTGTCAGTGTCACAGTGAGGGGTGTGGGGTGTGTCAGTGTCACAGTGAGGGGTGTGGGGTGTGTCAGTGTCACAGTGAGGGGTGTGGGGTGTGTCAGTGATACAGTGAGGGGTGTGGGGTGTGTCAGTGATACAGTGAGGGGTGTGGGGTGTGTCAGTGTCATGGTGAGGGGTGTGGGGTGTGTCAGTGTCACAGTGAGGGGTGTGGGGTGTGTCAGTGATACAGTGAGGGGTGTGGGGTGTGTCAGTGATACAGTGAGGGGTGTGGGGTGTGTCAGTGTCACAGTGAGGGGTGTGGGGTGTGTCAGTGATACAGTGAGGGGTGTGGGGTGTGTCGGTGTCACAGTGAGGGGTGTGGGGTGTGTCAGTGTCACAGTGAGGGGTGTGGGGTGTGTCAGTGTCACAGTGAGGGGTGTGGGGTGTGTCAGTGTCACAGTGAGGGGTGTGGGGTGTGTCAGTGATACAGTGAGGGGTGTGGGGTGTGTCAGTGTCACAGTGAGGGGTGTGGGGTGTGTCAGTGTCACAGTGAGGGGTGTGGGGTGTGTCAGTGTCACAGTGAGGGGTGTGGGGTGTGTCAGTGTCATGGTGAGGGGTGTGGGGTGTGTCAGTGATACAGTGAGGGGTGTGGGGTGTGTCAGTGTCACAGTGAGGGGTGTGGGGTGTGTCAGTGTGTTACAGTGAGGGGTGTGTCGTGTACAGTGAGGGGTGTGGGGTGTGTCAGTGTCAGGGTGAGGGGTGTGGGGTGTGTCAGTGTTACAGTGAGGGGTGTGGGGTGTGTCAGTGTTACAGTGAGGGGTGTGGGGTGTGTCAGTGTCACAGTGAGGGGTGTGGGGTGTGTCAGTGTCACAGTGAGGGGTGTGGGGTGTCAGTGTCATGGTGAGGGGTGTGGGGTGTGTCAGTGTCACAGTGAGGGGTGTGGGGTGTGTCAGTGATACAGTGAGGGGTGTGGGGTGTGTCAGTGATACAGTGAGGGGTGTGGGGTGTGTCGGTGTCACAGTGAGGGGTGTGGGGTGTGTCAGTATCACAGTGAGGGCTGTGGGGTGTGTCAGTGTTTACAGTGAGGGGTGTGGGGTGTGTCAGTGATACAGTGAGGGGTGTGGGGTGTCAGTGTCATGGTGAGGGGTGTGGGGTGTGTCAGTGATACAGTGAGGGGTGTGGGGTGTGTCAGTGATACAGTGAGGGGTGTGGGGTGTTAGTGTCACGGTGAGGGGTGTGGGGTGTGTCAGTGTCACGGTGAGGGGTGTGGGGTGTGTCAGTGATACAGTGAGGGGTGTGGGGTGTGTCAGTGTCACAGTGAGGGGTGTGGGGTGTGTCAGTGTCACGGTGAGGGGTGTGGGGTGTGTCAGTGATACAGTGAGGGGTGTGGGGTGTGTCAGTGTCACGGTGAGGGGTGTGGGGTGTGTCAGTGTCACAGTGAGGGGTGTGGGGTGTGTCAGTGTCACAGTGAGGGGTGTGGGGTGTGTCAGTGTCACAGTGAGGGGTGTGGGGTGTGTCAGTGATACAGTGAGGGGTGTGGGGTGTGTCAGTGTCACGGTGAGGGGTGTGGGGTGTGTCAGTGTCTTCAGTGAGGGGTGTGGGGTGTGTCAGTGTTACAGTGAGGGGTGTGGGGTGTGTCGGTGATACAGTGAGGGGTGTGGGGTGTGTCAGTGTCACAGTGAGGGGTGTGGGGTGTGTCAGTGTCACAGTGAGGGGTGTGGGGTGTGTCGGTGATACAGTGAGGGGTGTGGGGTGTGTCAGTGTCACAGTGAGGGGTGTGGGGTGTGTCAGTGTCTTCGTGAGGGGTGTGGGGTGTGTCAGTGATACAGTGAGGGGTGTGGGGTGTGTCAGTGATACAGTGAGGGGTGTGGGGTGTGTCAGTGTCACAGTGAGGGGTGTGGGGTGTGTCAGTGTTTACAGTGAGGGGTGTGGGGTGTGTCAGTGTCACAGTGAGGGGTGTGGGGTGTGTCAGTGTCACAGTGAGGGGTGTGGGGTGTGTCAGTGTCATGGTGAGGGGTGTGTGGTGTGTCAGTGTCACAGTGAGGGGTGTGGGGTGTGTCAGTGATACAGTGAGGAGTGTGGGTGTGTCAGTGATACAGTGAGGGGTGTGGGGTGTGTCAGTGTCACAGTGAGGGGTGTGGGGTGTGTCAGTGTCACAGTGAGGGGTGTGGGGTGTGTCAGTGATACAGTGAGGGGTGTGGGGTGTGTCAGTGTCACAGTGAGGGGTGTGGGGTGTGTCAGTGATACAGTGAGGGGTGTGGGGTGTGTCAGTGTTTACAGTGAGGGGTGTGGGGTGTGTCAGTGTCACGGTGAGGGGTGTGGGGTGTGTCAGTGTTTACAGTGAGGGGTGTGGGGTGTGTCAGTGTCACAGTGAGGGGTGTGGGGTGTGTCAGTGTCACAGTGAGGGGTGTGGGGTGTGTCGGTGATACAGTGAGGGGTGTGGGGTGTGTCAGTGTCACAGTGAGGGGTGTGGGGTGTGTCAGTGTCTTCGTGAGGGGTGTGGGGTGTGTCAGTGTTTACAGTGAGGGGTGTGGGGTGTGTCGGTGATACAGTGAGGGGTGTGGGGTGTGTCAGTGTCACAGTGAGGGGTGTGGGGTGTGTCAGTGTCTCAGTGAGGGGTGTGGGGTGTGTCAGTGTCACAGTGAGGAGTGTGGGGGTGTCAGTGTCACAGTGAGGGGTGTGGGGTGTGTCAGTGTCACACTGAGGGGTGTGGGGTGTGTCAGTGTTTACAGTGAGGGGTGTGGGCTGTGTCAGTGTTTACAGTGAGGGGTGTGGGGTGTGTCAGTGTCACAGTGAGGAGTGTGGGGTGTGTCAGTGTCACAGTGAGGGGTGTGGGGTGTGTCAGTGTCACAGTGAGGAGTGTGGGGTGTGTCAGTGTCACAGTGAGGGGTGTGGGGTGTCAGTGTCATGGTGAGGGGTGTGGGGTGTGTCAGTGTCACAGTGAGGGGTGTGGGGTGTCAGTGATACAGTGAGGGGTGAGGGGTGTGTCGGTGTCACACTGAGGGGTGTGTGGTGTGTCAGTATCACAGTGAGGGGTGTGGGGTGTGTCAGTGATACAGTGAGGGCTGTGGGGTGTGTCAGTGTTTACAGTGAGGGGTGTGGGGTGTCAGTGTCATGGTGAGGAGTGTGGGGTGTGTCAGTGATACAGTGAGGGGTGTGGGGTGTGTCAGTGATACAGTGAGGGGTGTGGGGTGTGTCAGTGTCACGGTGAGGGGTGTGGGGTGTGTCAGTGATACAGTGAGGAGTGTGGGGTATGTCAGTGTCACAGTGAGGGGTGTGGGGTGCGTCAGTGTTTACAGTGAGGGGTATGGGGTATGACAGTGATACAGTGAGGGGTGTGGGGTGTGTCAGTGTCACGGTGAGGGGTGTGGGGTGTGTCAGTGTCTTCGTGAGGGGTGTGGGGTGTGTCAGTGTTTACAGTGAGGGGTGTGGGGTGTGTCAGTGTCACAGTGAGGGGTGTGGGGTGTGTCAGTGATACAGTGAGGGGTGTGGGGTGTCAGTGTCATGGTGAGGGGTGTGGGGTGTGTCGGTGATACAGTGAGGGGTGTGGGGTGTGTCAGTGTTTACAGTGAGGGGTGTGGGGTGTGTCAGTGTCACAGTGAGGGGTGTGGGGTGTCAGTGTCACAGTGAACGGTGTGGGGTGTCTCAGTGATACAGTGAGGGCTGTGGGGCGTGTCAGTGTTTACAGTGAGGGGTGTGGGGTGTGTCAGTGTCACGGTGAGGGGTGTGGGGTGTGTCAGTGTCACAGTGAGGGGTGTGGGGTGTGTCAGTGTCACAGTGAGGGGTGTGGGTGTGTCAGTGTCACAGTGAGGGGTGTGGGGTGTGTCAGTGTCACGGTGAGGGGTGTGGGGTGTGTCAGTGTCACAGTGAGGGGTGTGGGGTGTGTCAGTGTCACAGTGAGGAGTGTGGGGTGTGTCAGTGTCACGGTGAGGGGTGTGGGGTGTGTTTGTGATACAGTGAGGGGTGTGGGGTGTGTCGGTGATACAGTGAGGGGTGTGGGGTGTGTCAGTGTCATGGTGAGGGGTGTGGGGTGTGTCAGTGTCACGGTGAGGGGTGTGGGGTGTGTCGGTGATACAGTGAGGGGTGTGGGGTGTGTCGGTGATACAGTGAGGGGTGTGGGGGGTGTCAGTGTCACGGTGAGGGGTGTGGGGTGTGTCGGTGATACAGTGAGGGGTGTGGGGTGTGTCGGTGTCACAGTGAGGGGTGTGGGGTCTGTCAGTGTCACAGTGAGGGGTGTGGGATCTGTCAGTGTCACAGTGAGGGGTGTGGGGTCTGTCAGTGTCACAGTGAGGGGTGTGGGGTGTGTCAGTAATACAGTGAGGGGTGTGGGGTGTGTCGGTGTCACAGTGAGGGGTGTGGGGTGTGTCAGTGTCACAGTGAGGGGTGTGGGGTGTCAGTGTCACAGTGAGGGGTGTGGGGTGTGTCAGTGTCATGGTGAGGGGTGTGGGGTGTGTCAGTGATACAGTGAGGGGTGTGGGGTGTGTCAGTGTCATGGTGAGGGGTGTGGGGTATATCAGTGTTTACAGTGAGGGGTGTGGGGTGTGTCGGTGATACAGTGAGGGATGTGGGGTGTGTCAGTGTCAGGGTGAGGGGTGTGGGGTGTGTCAGTGTTTACAGTGAGGGGTGTGGGCTGTGTCAGTGTTTACAGTGAGGGGTGTGGGGTGTGTCAGTGTCACAGTGAGGAGTGTGGGGTGTGTCAGTGTCACAGTGAGGGGTGTGGGGTGTGTCAGTGTCATGGTGAGGGGTGTGGGGTGTGTCAGTGTCACAGTGAGGGGTGTGGGGTGTCAGTGATACAGGGAGGGGTGTGGGGTGTGTCAGTGATACAGTGAGGGGTGTGGGGTGTGTCGGTGTCACAGTGAGGGGTGTGGGGTGTGTCAGTGATCACAGTGAGGGCTGTGGGGTGTGTCAGTGTTTACAGTGAGGGGTGTGGGGTGTGTCAGTGATACAGTGAGGGGTGTGGGGTGTGTCAGTGTCACGGTGAGGAGTGTGGGGTGTGTCAGTGATACAGTGAGGGGTGTGGGGTGTGTCAGTGATACAGTGAGGGGTGTGGGGTGTGTCAGTGTCACGGTGAGGGGTGTGGGGTGTGTCAGTGTCACGGTGAGGGGTGTGGGGTGTGTCAGTGATACAGTGAGGGGTGTGGGGTGTGTCAGTGTCACAGTGAGGGGTGTGGGGTGTGTCAGTGTCACGGTGAGGGGTGTGGGGTGTGTCAGTGATACAGTGAGGGGTGTGGGGTGTGTCAGTGTCACAGTGAGGGGTGTGGGGTATGTCAGTGTCACAGTGAGGGGTGTGGGGTGTGTCAGTGTCACAGTGAGGGGTGTGGGGTGTGTCGGTGTCACAGTGAGGGGTGTGGGGTGTGTCAGTGATACAGTGAGGGGTGTGGGGTGTGTCAGTGTCACGGTGAGGGGTGTGGGGTGTGTCAGTGTCTTCGTGAGGGGTGTGGGGTGTGTCAGTGTTTACAGTGAGGGGTGTGGGGTGTGTCGGTGATACAGTGAGGGGTGTGGGGTGTGTCAGTGTCACAGTGAGGGGTGTGGGGTGTGTCAGTGTCACAGTGAGGAGTGTGGGGTGTGTCGGTGATACAGTGAGGGGTGTGGGGTGTGTCAGTGTCACAGTGAGGGGTGTGGGGTGTGTCAGTGTCTTCGTGAGGGGTGTGGGGTGTGTCGGTGATACAGTGAGGAGTGTGGGGTGTGTCAGTGATACAGTGAGGGGTGTGGGGTGTGTCAGTGTCACAGTGAGGGGTGTGGGGTGTGTCAGTGTTTACAGTGAGGGGTGTGGGGTGTGTCAGTGTCACAGTGAGGGGTGTGGGGTGTGTCAGTGTCACAGTGAGGGGTGTGGGGTGTGTCAGTGTCATGGTGAGGGGTGTGGGGTGTGTCAGTGTCACAGTGAGGGGTGTGGGGTGTGTCGGTGATACAGTGAGGAGTGTGGAGTGTGTCAGTGATACAGTGAGGGGTGTGTCAGTGTCACAGTGAGGGGTGTGGGGTGTGTCAGTGTCACAGTGAGGGGTGTGGGGTGTGTCAGTGATACAGTGAGGGGTGTGGGGTGTGTCAGTGTCACAGTGAGGGGTGTGGGGTGTGTCAGTGATACAGTGAGGGGTGTGGGGTGTGTCAGTGTTTACAGTGAGGGGTGTGGGGTGTGTCAGTGTCACGGTGAGGGGTGTGGGGTGTGTCAGTGTTTACAGTGAGGGGTGTGGGGTGTGTCAGTGTCACAGTGAGGGGTGTGGGGTGTGTCAGTGTCACAGTGAGGGGTGTGAGCTGTGTCGGTGATACAGTGAGGGGTGTGGGGTGTGTCAGTGTCACAGTGAGGGGTGTGGGGTGTGTCAGTGTCTTCGTGAGGGGTGTGGGGTGTGTCAGTGTTTACAGTGAGGGGTGTGGGGTGTGTCGGTGATACAGTGAGGGGTGTGGGGTGTGTCAGTGTTCACAGTGAGGGGTGTGGGGTGTGTCAGTGATACAGTGAGGGGTGTGGGGTGTGTCAGTGACACAGTGAGGGGTGTGGGGTGTGTCAGTGTTACAGTGAGGGGTGTGGGGTGTGTCAGTGTCACAGTGAGGGGTGTGGGGTGTGTCAGTGTCATGGTGAGGGGTGTGGGGTGTGTCAGTGATACAGTGAGGGGTGTGGGGTGTGTCAGTGTCACAGTGAGGGGTGTGGGGTGTGTCGGTGATACAGTGAGGGGTGTGGGGTGTGTCAGTGTTTACAGTGAGGGGTGTGGGGTGTGTTTGTGATACAGTGAGGGGTGTGGGGTGTGTCAGTGTCATGGTGAGGGGTGTGGGGTGTGTCAGTGTCACAGTGAGGGGTGTGGGGTGTGTTTGTGATACAGTGAGGGGTGTGGGGTGTGTCAGTGTCATGGTGAGGGGTGTGGGGTGTGTCAGTGATACAGTGAGGGGTGTGGGGTGTGTCAGTGTCATGGTGAGGGGTGTGGGGTGTGTCAGTGTCACAGTGAGGGGTGTGGGCTGTGTCGGTGATACAGTGAGGGGTGTGGGGTGTGTCGGTGATACAGTGAGGGGTGTGGGGTGTGTCAGTGTTTACAGTGAGGGGTGTGGGGTGTGTCAGTGTCATGGTGAGGGGTGTGGGGTGTGTCAGTGTCACAGTGAGGGGTGTGGGGTGTGTCAGTATCACAGTGAGGGCTGTGGGGTGTGTCAGTGTTTACAGTGAGGGGTGTGGGGTGTGTCAGTGTCATGGTGAGGGGTGTGGGGTGTGTCAGTGTCACAGTGAGGGGTGTGGGGTGTGTCAGTGATACAGTGAGGGGTGTGGGGTGTGTCAGTATCACAGTGAGGGCTGTGGGGTGTGTCAGTGTTTACAGTGAGGGGTGTGGGGTGTGTCAGTGTCATGGTGAGGGGTGTGGGGTGTGTCAGTGTCACAGTGAGGGGTGTGGGGTGTGTCAGTGATACAGTGAGGGGTGTGGGGTGTGTCAGTGTCACGGTGAGGGGTGTGGGGTGTGTCAGTGTTTACAGTGAGGGGTGTGGGGTGTGTCAGTGTCATGGTGAGGGGTGTGGGGTGTGTCAGTGTCACAGTGAGGGGTGTGGGGTGTGTCAGTGATACAGTGAGGAGTGTGGGGTGTGTCAGTGATACAGTGAGGAGTGTGGGGGTGTCAGTGATACAGTGAGGAGTGTGGGGGTGTCAGTGATACAGTGAGGGGTGTGGGGTGTGTCAGTGTCACAGTGAGGGGTGTGGGGTGTGTCGGTGATACAGTGAGGAGTGTGGGGTGTGTCAGTGATACAGTGAGGGGTGTGGGGTGTGTCAGTGATACAGTGAGGGGTGTGGGGTGTGTCAGTGTCATGGTGAGGGGTGTGGGGTATGTCAGTGTTTACAGTGAGGGGTGTGGGGTGTGTCAGTGATACAGTGAGGGGTGTGGGGTGTGTCAGTGTCACGGTGAGGGGTGTGGGGTGTGTCAGTGATACAGTGAGGGATGTGGGGTGTGTCAGTGTTTACAGTGAGGGGTGTGGGGTGTGTTTGTGATACAGTGAGAGGTGTGGGGTGTGTCGGTGATACAGTGAGGGGTGTGGGGTGTGTCAGTGTCATGGTGAGGGGTGTGGGGTGTGTCAGTGATACAGTGAGGGGTGTGGGGTGTGTCAGTGATACAGTGAATGGTGTGGGGTGTGTCAGTGTCATGGTGAGGGGTGTGGGGTGTGTCAGTGTCACAGTGAGGGGTGTGGGGTGTGTCGGTGATACAGTGAGGGGTGTGGGGTGTGTCAGTGATACAGTGAGGGGTGTGGGGTGTGTCAGTGAAACAGTGAGGGGTGTGGGGTGTGTCAGTGATACAGTGAGGGGTGTGGGGTGTGTCAGTGATACAGTGAGGGGTGTGGGGTGTGTCAGTGTCAGGGTGAGGGGTGTGGGGTGTGTCAGTGTCACAGTGAGGGTGTGGGGTGTGTCAGTGATACAGTGAGGGGTGTGGGGTGTGTCAGTGTCACAGTGAGGGGTGTGGGGTGTGTCAGTGATACAGTGAGGGGTGTGGGGTGTGTCAGTGTTACAGTGAGGGGTGTGGGGTGTGTCAGTGTCATGGTGAGGGGTGTGGGGTGTGTCAGTGTCATGGTGAGGGGTGTGGGGTGTGTCAGTGATACAGTGAGGGGTGTGGGGTGTGTCGGTGATACAGTGAGGGGTGTGGGGTGTGTCAGTGTCACAGTGAGGGGTGTGGGGTGTGTCAGTGTCATGGTGAGGGGTGTGGGGTGTGTCAGTGATACAGTGAGGGGTGTGGGGTGTGTCAGTGATACAGTGAGGGGTGTGGGGTGTGTCAGTGTTTGCAGTGAGGGGTGTGGGGTGTGTCAGTGATACAGTGAGGGGTGTGGGGTGTGTCAGTGTCACAGTGAGGGGTGTGGGGTGTGTCAGTGTCACAGTGAGGGGTGTGGGGTGTGTCAGTGTCACAGTGAGGGGTGTGGGGTGTGTCAGTGTCACAGTGAGGGGTGTGGGGTGTGTCAGTGTCACAGTGAGGGGTGTGGGGTGTGTCAGTGTCACAGTGAGGGGTGTGGGGTGTGTCAGTGATACAGTGAGGGGTGTGGGGTGTGTCAGTGTCACAGTGAGGGGTGTGGGGTGTGTCAGTGTCACAGTGAGGGGTGTGGGGTGTGTCAGTGATACAGTGAGGGGTGTGGGGTGTGTCAGTGATACAGTGAGGGGTGTGGGGTGTGTCAGTGTTTACAGTGAGGGGTGTGGGGTGTGTCAGTGATACAGTGAGGGGTGTGGGGTGTGTCAGTGTCACAGTGAGGGGTGTGGGGTGTGTCAGTGTCACAGTGAGGGGTGTGGGGTGTGTCAGTGTCACAGTGAGGGGTGTGGGGTGTGTCAGTGTTTACAGTGAGGGGTGTGGGGTGTGTCAGTGTCATGGTGAGGGGTGTGGGGTGTGTCAGTGTCACAGTGAGGGGTGTGGGGTGTGTCAGTGTCACAGTGAGGGGTGTGGGGGGTGTCAGTGTCATGGTGAGGGGTGTGGGGTGTGTCAGTGTCACAGTGAGGGGTGTGGGGTGTGTCAGTGTCACAGTGAGGGGTGTGGGGTGTGTCAGTGATACAGTGAGGGGTGTGGGGTGTGTTTGTGATACAGTGAGGGGTGTGGGGTGTGTCAGTGTCACAGTGAGGGGTGTGGGGTGTGTCAGTGTCACAGTGAGGGTGTGGGGTGTGTCAGTGTTTACAGTGAGGGGTGTGGGGTGTGTCGGTGATACAGTGAGGAGTGTGGGGTGTGTCAGTGATACAGTGAGGGGTGTGGGGTGTGTCAGTGTCACACTGAGGGGTGTGGGGTGTGTCAGTGTTTACAGTGAGGGGTGTGGGGTGTGTCAGTGTCACAGTGAGGGGTGTGGGGTGTGTCAGTGTCACAGTGAGGGTGTGGGGTGTGTCAGTGATACAGTGAGGGGTGTGGGGTGTGTCAGTGTTTACAGTGAGGGGTGTGGGGTGTGTTTGTGATACAGTGAGGGGTGTGGGGTGTTAGTGTCACGGTGAGGGGTGTGGGGTGTGTCAGTGTCATGGTGAGGGGTGTGGGGTGTGTCAGTGATACAGTGAGGGGTGTGGGGTGTGTCAGTGTTTACAGTGAGGGGTGTGGGGTGTGTCAGTGATACAGTGAGGGGTGTGGGGTGTGTCAGTGTCACAGTGAGGGGTGTGGGGTGTGTCAGTGTCATGGTGAGGGGTGTGGGGTGTGTCAGTGATACAGTGAGGGGTGTGGGGTGTGTCAGTGTCATGGTGAGGGGTGTGGGGTGTGTCGGTGTCACAGTGAGGGGTGTGGGGTGTGTCAGTATCACAGTGAGGGGTGTGGGGTGTGTCAGTGTTTACAGTGAGGGGTGTGGGGTGTGTCAGTGTCATGGTGAGGGGTGTGGGGTGTGTCAGTGTTTACAGTGAGGGGTGTGGGGTGTGTCAGTGTCACAGTGAGGGGTGTGGGGTGTGTCAGTGTTTACAGTGAGGGGTGTGGGGTGTGTCAGTATCACAGTGAGGGCTGTGGGGTGTGTCAGTGTTTACAGTGAGGGGTGTGGGGTGTCAGTATCACAGTGAGGGGTGTGGGGTGTGTCAGTGTCACAGTGAGGGGTGTGGGGTGTGTCGGTGTCACAGTGAGGGGTGTGGGGGGTGTCAGTGTCACAGTGAGGGGTGTGGGGTGTGTCAGTGATACAGTGAGGGGTGTGGGGTGTGTCAGTGATACAGTGAGGGGTGTGGGGTGTGTCAGTGTCATGGTGAGGGGTGTGGGGTGTGTCGGTGATACAGTGAGGGGTGTGGGGTGTGTCGGTGATACAGTGAGTGGTGTGGGGTGTCAGTGTCACAGTGAGGAGTGTGGGGTGTGTCAGTGATACAGTGAGGGGTGTGGGCTGTGTCGGTGTCACAGTGAGGGTGTGGGGTGTGTCAGTGTTTACAGTGAGGGGTGTGGGGTGTGTCAGTGTCACAGTGAGGGGTGTGGGGTGTGTCAGTGTCACAGTGAGGGGTGTGGGGTGTGTCGGTGATACAGTGAGTGGTGTGGGGTGTCAGTGTCACAGTGAGGAGTGTGGGGTGTGTCAGTGATACAGTGAGGGGTGTGGGGTGTGTCAGTGTTTACAGTGAGGGGTGAGGGCTGTGTCGGTGTCACAGTGAGGGTGTGGGGTGTGTCAGTGTTTACAGTGAGGGGTGTGGGGTGTGTCAGTGTCACAGTGAGGGGTGTGGGCTGTGTCAGTGTCACAGTGAGGGGTGTGGGGTTTGTCAGTATCACAGTGAGGGCTGTGGGGTGTGTCAGTGTTTACAGTGAGGGCTGTGGGGTGTGTCAGTGTTTACAGTGAGGGGTGTGGGGTGTGTCAGTGTCATGGTGAGGGGTGTGGGGTGTGTCAGTGATACAGTGAGGGATGTGGGGTGTGTCAGTGTCATGGTGAGGGGTGTGGGGTGTGTCGGTGATACAGTGAGGGGTGTGGGGTGTGTCAGTGTCACAGTGAGGGGTGTGGGGTGTGTCAGTGTCACAGTGAGGAATGTGGGGTGTGTCGGTGATACAGTGAGGGGTGTGGGGTGTGTCAGTGTCACAGTGAGGGGTGTGGGGTGTGTCAGTGTCACAGTGAGGAGTGTGGGGTGTGTCAGTGTTACAGTGAGGGGTGTGGGGTGTGTCAGTGTCACAGTGAGGGGTGTGGGGTGTGTCAGTGTTACAGTGAGGGGTGTGGGGTGTGTCAGTGTCATGGTGAGGGGTGTGGGGTGTGTTGGTGATACAGTGAGGGGTGAGGGGTGTGTCGGTGTCACAGTGAGGGGTGTGGGGTGTGTCGGTGTTTACAGTGAGGGGTGTGGGGTGTGTCAGTGTTTACAGTGAGGGGTGTGGGGTGTGTCAGTGTCATGGTGAGGGGTGTGGGGTGTGTCAGTGATACAGTGAGGGATGTGGGGTGTGTCAGTGTCATGGTGAGGGGTGTGGGGTGTGTCGGTGATACAGTGAGGGGTGTGGGGTGTGTCAGTGTCACAGTGAGGGGTGTGGGGTGTGTCAGTGTCACAGTGAGGAGTGTGGGGTGTGTCAGTGTTACAGTGAGGGGTGTGGGGTGTGTCAGTGTCACAGTGAGGGGTGTGGGGTGTGTCAGTGTTACAGTGAGGGGTGTGGGGTGTGTCAGTGTCACAGTGAGGGGTGTGGGGTGTGTCAGTGTTTACAGTGAGGGGTGAGGGGTGTGTCGGTGTCACAGTGAGGGGTGAGGGGTGTGTCAGTGATACAGTGAGGAGTGTGGGGTGTGTCAATGTCACGATGAGGGATGTGGGGTGTGTCAGTGTTTACAGTGAGGGGTGTGGGGTGTGTCGGTGATACAGTGAGGGGTGTGGGGTGTGTCAGTGTCACAGTGAGGGGTGTGGGGTGTGTCAGTGTCATGGTGAGGGATGTGGGGTGTGTCAGTGTTTACAGTGAGGGGTGTGGGGTGTGTCAGTGTCACAGTGAGGGGTGTGGGGTGTGTCAGTGTCACAGTGAGGGGTGTGGGGTGTGTCAGTGTTTACAGTGAGGGGTGTGGGGTGTGTCAGTGTCATGGTGAGGGGTGTGGGGTGTGTCAGTGATACAGTGAGGGATGTGGGGTGTGTCAGTGTCATGGTGAGGGGTGTGGGGTGTGTCGGTGATACAGTGAGGGGTGTGGGGTGTGTCAGTGTCACAGTGAGGGGTGTGGGGTGTGTCAGTGTCACAGTGAGGAGTGTGGGGTGTGTCAGTGTTACAGTGAGGGGTGTGGGGTGTGTCAGTGTCACAGTGAGGGGTGTGGGGTGTGTCAGTGTTACAGTGAGGGGTGTGGGGTGTGTCAGTGTCACAGTGAGGGGTGTGGGGTGTGTTGGTGATACAGTGAGGGGTGAGGGGTGTGTCGGTGTCACAGTGAGGGGTGAGGGGTGTGTCAGTGATACAGTGAGGAGTGTGGGGTGTGTCAATGTCACGATGAGGGATGTGGGGTGTGTCAGTGTTTACAGTGAGGGGTGTGGGGTGTGTCGGTGATACAGTGAGGGGTGTGGGGTGTGTCAGTGTCACAGTGAGGGGTGTGGGGTGTGTCAGTGTCACAGTGAGGGGTGTGGGGTGTGTCAGTGTCATGGTGAGGGATGTGGGGTGTGTCAGTGTTTACAGTGAGGGGTGTGGGGTGTGTCAGTGTCACAGTGAGGGGTGTGGGGTGTGTCAGTGTCAGGGTGAGGGGTGTGGGGTGTGTTTGTGATACACTGAGGGGTGTGGGGTGTGTCGGTGATACAGTGAGGGGTGTGGGGTGTGTCAGTGTCACAGTGAGGGGTGTGGGGTGTGTCAGTGTCATGGTGAGGGATGTGGGGTGTGTCAGTGTTTACAGTGAGGGGTGTGGGGTGTGTCAGTGTCACAGTGAGGGGTGTGGGGTGTGTCAGTGTCACAGTGAGGGGTGTGGGGTGTGTTTGTGATACACTGAGGGGTGTGGGGTGTGTCGGTGATACAGTGAGGGGTGTGGGGTGTGTCACTGTCACAGTGAGGGGTGTGGGGTGTGTCGGTGATACAGTGAGGGGTGTGGGGTGTGTCACTGTCACAGTGAGGGGTGTGGGGTGTCAGTGTCACAGTGAGGGGTGTGGGGTGTGTCAGTGTCATGGTGAGGGGTGTGGGGTGTGTCAGTGTCACAGTGAGGGGTGTGGGGTGTGTCAGTCATACAGTGAGGGGTGTGGGGTGTGTCAGTGTCATGGTGAGGGGTGTGGGGTGTGTCGGTGATACAGTGAGGGGTGTGGGGGGTGTCAGTGTCACAGTGAGGGGTGTGGGGTGTGTCGGTGATACAGTGAGGGGTGTGGGGTGTGTCAGTGTTTACAGTGAAGGGTGTGGGGTGTGTCAGTGTCACAGTGAGGGGTGTGGGGTGTGTCGGTGATACAGTGAGGGGTGTGGGGTGTGTCAGTGTTTACAGTGAAGGGTGTGGGGTGTGTCAGTGTTTACAGTGAGGGGTGTGGGGTGTGTCAGTGTCATGGTGAGGGGTGTGGGGTGTGTCAGTGTCACAGTGAAGGGTGTGGGGTGTGTCAGTGTCACAGTGAGGGGTGTGGGGTGTGTCGGTGATACAGTGAGGGGTGTGGGGTGTGTCAGTGTTTACAGTGAAGGGTGTGGGGTGTGTCAGTGTTTACAGTGAGGGGTGTGGGGTGTGTCAGTGTCATGGTGAGGGGTGTGGGGTGTGTCAGTGTCACAGTGAGGGGTGTGGGGTGTGTCAGTGATACAGTGAGGAGTGTGGAGTGTGTCAGTGTCACAGTGAGGGGTGTGGGGTGTGTCGGTGATACAGTGAGGAGTGTGGAGTGTGTCAGTGTCACAGTGAGGGGTGTGGGGTGTGTCGGTGTCACAGTGAGGGGTGTGGGGTGTGTCAGTGTCACAGTGAGGGGTGTGGGGTGTGTCAGTGATACAGTGAGGGGTGTGGGGTGTGTCAGTGTCATGGTGAGGGGTGTGGGGTGTGTCAGTGTCACAGTGAGGGGTGTGGGGTGTGTCAGTGTTTACAGTGAGGGGTGTGGGGTGTGTCGGTGATACAGTGAGGGGTGTGGGGTGTGTCAGTGTCATGGTGAGGGGTGTGGGGTGTGTCAGTGTATACAGTGAGGGGTGTGGGGTGTGTCAGTGTCATGGTGAGGGGTGTGGGGTGTGTCAGTGTTTACAGTGAGGGGTGTGGGGTGTGTCAGTGTCACAGTGAGGGGTGTGGGCTGTGTCGGTGATACAGTGAGGGGTGTGGGGTGTGTCAGTGTTTACAGTGAGGGGTGTGGGGTGTGTCAGTGATACAGTGAGGGGTGTGGGGTGTGTCAGTGTCACAGTGAGGGGTGTGGGGCGTGTCAGTGTTTACAGTGAGGGGTGTGGGGTGTGTCAGTGTCATGGTGAGGGGTGTGGGGTGTGTCAGTGTATACAGTGAGGGGTGTGGGGTGTGTCAGTGTCATGGTGAGGGATGTGGGGTGTGTCAGTGTTTACAGTGAGGGGTGTGGGGTGTGTCAGTGTCACAGTGAGGGGTGTGGGGTGTGTCAGTGTCACAGTGAGGGGTGTGGGGTGTGTTTGTGATACACTGAGGGGTGTGGGGTGTGTCGGTGATACAGTGAGGGGTGTGGGGTGTGTCACTGTCACAGTGAGGGGTGTGGGGTGTGTCGGTGATACAGTGAGGGGTGTGGGGTGTGTCAGTGTCACAGTGAGGGGTGTGGGGTGTGTCTGTGTCACAGTGAGGGGTGTGGGGTGTGTCAGTGTCATGGTGAGGGGTGTGGGGTGTGTCAGTGTCACAGTGAGGGGTGTGGGGTGTGTCAGTCATACAGTGAGGGGTGTGGGGTGTGTCAGTGTCATGGTGAGGGGTGTGGGGTGTGTCGGTGATACAGTGAGGGGTGTGGGGGGTGTCAGTGTCACAGTGAGGGGTGTGGGGTGTGTCGGTGATACAGTGAGGGGTGTGGGGTGTGTCAGTGTTTACAGTGAAGGGTGTGGGGTGTGTCAGTGTCACAGTGAGGGGTGTGGGGTGTGTCGGTGATACAGTGAGGGGTGTGGGGTGTGTCAGTGTTTACAGTGAGGGGTGTGGGGTGTGTCAGTGTTTACAGTGAGGGGTGTGGGGTGTGTCAGTGTCATGGTGAGGGGTGTGGGGTGTGTCAGTGTCACAGTGAAGGGTGTGGGGTGTGTCAGTGTCACAGTGAGGGGTGTGGGGTGTGTCGGTGATACAGTGAGGGGTGTGGGGTGTGTCAGTGTTTACAGTGAAGGGTGTGGGGTGTGTCAGTGTTTACAGTGAGGGGTGTGGGGTGTGTCAGTGTCATGGTGAGGGGTGTGGGGTGTGTCAGTGTCACAGTGAGGGGTGTGGGGTGTGTCAGTGATACAGTGAGGAGTGTGGGGTGTGTCAGTGTCACAGTGAGGGGTGTGGGGTGTGTCGGTGATACAGTGAGGAGTGTGGAGTGTGTCAGTGTCACAGTGAGGGGTGTGGGGTGTGTCGGTGTCACAGTGAGGGGTGTGGGGTGTGTCAGTGTCACAGTGAGGGGTGTGGGGTGTGTCAGTGATACAGTGAGGGGTGTGGGGTGTGTCAGTGTCATGGTGAGGGGTGTGGGGTGTGTCAGTGTCACAGTGAGGGGTGTGGGGTGTGTCAGTGTTTACAGTGAGGGGTGTGGGGTGTGTCGGTGATACAGTGAGGGGTGTGGGGTGTGTCAGTGTCATGGTGAGGGGTGTGGGGTGTGTCAGTGTATACAGTGAGGGGTGTGGGGTGTGTCAGTGTCATGGTGAGGGGTGTGGGGTGTGTCAGTGTTTACAGTGAGGGGTGTGGGGTGTGTCAGTGTCACAGTGAGGGGTGTAGGGTGTGTCGGTGATACAGTGAGGGGTGTGGGGTGTGTCAGTGTTTAGAGTGAGGGGTGTGGGGTGTGTCAGTGATACAGTGAGGGGTGTGGGGTGTCTCAGTGTCACAGTGAGCGGTGTGGGGCGTGTCAGTGTTTACAGTGAGGGGTGTGGGGTGTGTCAGTGTCATGGTGAGGGGTGTGGGGTGTGTCAGTGTATACAGTGAGGGGTGTGGGGTGTGTCAGTGTCATGGTGAGGGGTGTGGGGTGTGTCAGTGTTTACAGTGAGGGGTGTGGGGTGTGTCAGTGTCACAGTGAGGGGTGTGGGGTGTGTCGGTGATACAGTGAGGGGTGTGGGGTGTGTCGGTGATACAGTGAGGGGTGTGGGGTGTGTCAGTGTCATGGTGAGGGGTGTGGGGTGTGTCAGTGATACAGTGAGGGGTGTGGGGTGTGTCAGTGTCACAGTGACGGGTGTGGGGGTGTCAGTGTCACAGTGAGGGGTGTGGGGTGTGTCAGTGTTTACAGTGAGGGGTGTGGGGTGTGTCAGTGTCACAGTGAGGGTGTGGGGTCTGTCAGTGATACAGTGAGGGGTGTGGGGTGTGTCAGTGTTTACAGTGAGGGGTGTGGGGTGTGTCGGTGATACAGTGAGGGGTGTGGGGTGTGTCAGTGTTTACAGTGAGGGGTGTGGGGTGTGTCGGTGATACAGTGAGGGGTGTGGGGTGTGTCAGTGTCACAGTGAGGGGTGTGGGGTGTGTCAGTGTCACAGTGAGGGGTGTGGGGTGTGTCAGTGATACAGTGAGAGGTGTGGGTTGTGTCAGTGTCACAGTGAACGGTGTGGGGTGTGTCGGTGATACAGTGAGGGGTGTGGGGTGTGTCAGTGTCACGGTGAGGAGTGTGGGGAGTGTCAGTGTCATCGTGATGGGTGTGGGGTGTTTCAGTGATACAGTGAGGGGTGTGGGCTGTGTCAGTATCACAGTGAGGGCTGTGGGGTGTGTCAGTGTTTACAGTGAGGGGTGTGGGTTGTGTCAGTGTCACGGTGAGGGGTGTGGGGTGTGTCAGTGTCACAGTGAGGGGTGTGGGGTGTGTCAGTGATACAGTGAGGGGTGTGGGGTGTGTCAGTGTCACAGTGAGGGGTGTGGGGTGTGTCGGTGTCACAGTGAGGGGTGTGGGGTGTGTCAGTGATACAGTGAGGGGTGTGGGGTGTGTCAGTGTTTACAGTGTGGGGTGTGTCAGTGTCACAGTGAGGGGTGTGGGGTGTGTCGGTGATACAGTGAGGAGTGTGGGGTGTGTCAGTGTCACAGTGAGGGGTGTGGGGTGTGTCAGTGATACAGTGAGGGTAAGGGGTGTGTCAGTGTCACAGTGAGGGCTGTGGGGTGTGTCAGTGTCACGGTGAGGGGTGTGGGGTGTGTCAGTGTCTTCGTGAGTGGTGTGGGGTGTGTCAGTGTTTACAGTGAGGGGTGTGGGGTGTGTCAGTGATACAGTGAGGGGTGTGGGGTGTGTCGGTGATACAGTGAGGAGTGTGGAGTGTGTCAGTGATACAGTGACGGGTGTGGGGTGTGTTGGGGTCACGGTGAGGGGTGTGGGGTGTGTCGGTGTCACGGTGAGGAGTGTGGGGTGTGTCAGTGATACAGTGAGGGTGTGGGGTGTGTCAGTGTTTACAGTGAGGGGTGTGGGGTGTGTCAGTGTCACAGTGAGGGGTGTGGGGTGTGTCGGTGATACAGTGAGGAGTGTGGAGTGTGTCAGTGATACAGTGAGGGGTGTGGGGTGTGTTGGGGTCACGGTGAGGGGTGTGGGGTGTGTCGGTGTCACGGTGAGGAGTGTGCGGTGTGTCAGTGATACAGTGAGGGGTGTGGGGTGTGTCGGTGTCACAGTGAGGGGTGTGGGGTGTGTCAGTGATACAGTGAGGGGAGTGGGGTGTGTCAGTGTCACAGTGAACGGTGTGGGGTGTGTCGGTGATACAGTGAGGAGTGTGGGGTGTGTCAGTGATACAGTGAGGGGTGTGGGGTGTGTCACTGTCACAGTGAGGGGTGTGGGGTGTGTTAGTGTTTACAGTGAGGGGTGTGGGGTGTGTTAGTGTTTACAGTGAGGGGTGTGGGGTGTGTCGGTGATACAGTGAGGGGTGTGGGGTGTGTCAGTGTTTACAGTGAGGGGTGTGGGGTGTGTCAGTGATACAGTGAGGGGTGTGGGGTGTGTCAGTGTCACGGTGAGGGGTGTGGGGTGTCAGTGTCATGGTGAGGGGTGTGGGGTGTGTCAGTGTCACAGTGAGGGGTGTGGGGTGTGTCAGTGATACAGTGAGGGGTGTCGCCTGTGTCAGTGTCACAGTGAGGGGTGTGGGGTGTGTCAGTGATACAGTGAGGGTGAGGGGTGTGTCAGTGTCACAGTGAGGGCTGTGGGGTGTGTCAGTGTCACGGTGAGGGGTGTGGGGTGTGTCAGTGTCTTCGTGAGGGGTGTGGGGTGTGTCAGTGTCACAGTGAGGGGTGTGGGGTGTGTCAGTGATACAGTGAGGGGTGTGGGGTGTGTCGGTGATACAGTGAGGAGTGTGGAGTGTGTCAGTGATACAGTGACGGGTGTGGGGTGTGTTGGGGTCACGGTGAGGGGTGTGGGGTGTGTCGGTGTCACGGTGAGGAGTGTGGGGTGTGTCAGTGATACAGTGAGGGTGTGGGCTGTGTCAGTGTTTACAGTGAGGGGTGTGGGGTGTGTCAGTGTCACAGTGAGGGGTGTGGGGTGTGTCGGTGATACAGTGAGGAGTGTGGGGTGTGTCAGTGATACAGTGAGGGGTGTGGGGTGTGTTGGGGTCACGGTGAGGGGTGTGGGGTGTGTCGGTGTCACGGTGAGGAGTGTGGGGTGTGTCAGTGATACAGTGAGGGGTGTGGGGTGTGTCGGTGTCACAGTGAGGGGTGTGGGGTGTGTCAGTGATACAGTGAGGGGAGTGGGGTGTGTCAGTGTCACAGTGAACGGTTGTGGGGTGTGTCGGTGATACAGTGAGGAGTGTGGGGTGTGTCAGTGATACAGTGAGAGGTGTGGGGTGTGTCACTGTCACAGTGAGGGGTGTGGGGTGTGTCGGTGATACAGTGAGGGGTGTGGGGTGTGTCAGTGTTTACAGTGAGGGGTGTGGGGTGTGTCAGTGATACAGTGAGGGGTGTGGGGTGTGTCAGTGTCACGGTGAGGGGTGTGGGGTGTGTCAGTGTCATGGTGAGGGGTGTGGGGTGTGTCAGTGTCACAGTGAGGGGTGTGGGGTGTGTCAGTGATACAGTGAGGGGTGTCGGCTGTGTCAGTGTCACAGTGAGGAGTGTGGGGTGTGTCAGTGATACAGTGAGGGGTGTGGGGTGTGTCAGTGATACAGTGAGGGGTGTGGGGTGTTAGTGTCACGGTGAGGGGTGTGGGGTGTGTCAGTGTCATGGTGAGGGGTGTGGGGTGTGTTAGTGTTTACAGTGAAGGGTGTGGGGTGTGTCAGTGTCATGGTGAGGGGTGTGGGGTGTGTTAGTGTTTACAGTGAGGGGTGTGGGGTGTGTCAGTGTCATGGTGAGGGGTGTGGGGTGTGTTAGTGTTTACAGTGAGGGGTGTGGGGTGTGTCAAAGTCACAGTGAGGGGTGTGGGGTGTGTCTGTGATACAGTGAGGGGTGTGGGGTGTGTCAGTGATACAGTGAGGGGTGTGGGGTGTGTCAGTGTCACAGTGAGGGGTGTGGGGTGTGTCAGTGATACAGTGAGGGGTGTGGGGTGTGTCGGTGTCACAGTGAGGGGTGTGGGGTGTGTCAGTGTTTACAGTGAGGGGTGTGGGGTGTGTCAGTGTCACAGTGAGGGGTGTGGGGTGTGTCAGTG
Source organism: Mobula hypostoma (assembly GCF_963921235.1). Taxonomy (NCBI): domain Eukaryota; kingdom Metazoa; phylum Chordata; class Chondrichthyes; order Myliobatiformes; family Myliobatidae; genus Mobula; species Mobula hypostoma. The sequence goes on from NC_086118.1 coordinate 59,150,756, forward strand.
TCACAGTGAACGGTGTGGGGTGTGTCAGTGTCACAGTGAACGGTGTGGGGTGTGTCGGTGATACAGTGAGGGGTGTGGGGTGTGTCAGTGTCACAGTGAATGGTGTGGGGTGTGTCAGTGTTTACAGTGAGGGGTGTGGGGTGTGTCAGTGATACAGTGAGGGGTGTGGGGTGTGTCAGTGATACAGTGAGGGGTGTGGGGTGTGTCAGTGTCACGGTGAGGGGTGTGGGGGGTGTCAGTGTCACGGTGAGGGGTGTGGGGTGTGTCAGTGTTTACAGTGAGGGGTGTGGGGTGTGTCAGTGTTTACAGTGAGGAGTGTGGGGTGTGTCAGTGTCATGCTGAGGGGGGTGGGGTGTGTCAGTGTCACAGTGAGGGTGTGGGGTGTGTCAGTGTTTACAGTGAGTGGTGTGGGCTGTGTCGGTGTCACAGTGAGGGGGTGGGATGTGTACCTGTGAGTGACAGGTCTGGGGTGTGGCGTGTCACATTGAGGGTGTGCGGTGTGTCCGTGGGAGTGAGGGGTGGGGGGTCTGTGTCCGTGTGAGTGAGGGATGGGGGGGTCTGTGTCCGTGTGAGTGAGAGATGGGGGGGTCTGTGTCCGTGTGAGTGAGGGATGGGGGGGTCTGTGTCCGTGTGAGTTAGGGATGGGGGGGTCTGTGTCCGTGTGAGTGAGGGATGGGGGGGTCTGTGTCCGTGTGAGTGAGGGATGGGGGGGGTCTGTGTCAGGCCGCACCATTCTGCTCTCCACAGTACCTTCCTCAGCAGTGTGTTGGGAAGTTTTCGGATCCTCTCCACTCTCTCTGGGCCAATTCCCAGCTCCTGGCAGGTGACCCTGAGCAGTACCTGGTACGTCAGCTCCCTGCGATCCAGCTCCACCTCGATGAAGTCGTTATGCTCGGCCGCCGGGTTGTACAGTCGAACTTTCAACACCAGCTCTGTGGGGACGAGGTGACAGAGTGTCCATGGCATCTGCTGCGGGTGTGACCGCGGGTCACGCTGAAGGGATCGGGGCCGGCAAGTGGAACTGCGGCTGTCGGGGGAGATCGAGGCCGGCTGGTGGGCTCTCGGCCAGCAGGGCAGATCGTGGCCGGTGGGTGAGAATGGGACCAACAGCAAGTGGGCTTCGCAGATGGTACAGATGGTACCTGTGGTTCCTGTGCCCAGGGCAGCTGGGGCAGAGGAGGCCAGTGCCAGAGGTGAATGGTACAGCAACCTGTCACTGTGATTCCAGGCATTCAATGTGAGATGCAGCCAACTCACACAAGTCTCCAGAAAGCAGAGAGAACCTCCGTCCCTGACCCCAGCTCACGCCTTCGCTCCCTCCTGCTTCCTCGCTGCCCCTGTACCTCACCTCCCCACCTCCTACGTCTTGCTCCCCACCCTGACCCTGCTTACCTTGCTCATTTTCAGGCAGTGCTCCCATCCAGAAGAGCGGCTGGGACTGGGCAGGGTTTGCTGCCGCCACGAATGCTGGTGGAGGGTAGGTGACGGTGGGGACCGGCTGCGTGTGGGCAGTGCGAGCCGGTGAACCGCTGCCCGGGCTGGAGATGTAGCCCCTCCGGCTCTCCAGGACTGGAAGGGGTGGGTTAGCCAGGTAGTTGGGAACGATTGGGAGCTCTGAACGTCCATTCACCGCCGGCCCTGGGTCCTCATCCACTGTGGGGGGAGAACACTGCAGTGAGAACCTTTCACACAGCACACACATCCCCCCACATTGCCCTACTTCAGCTAGGCTTGGGAGCGATGGGGGGAGAGCGAGATGGGGTGGGGGGGGCTGCAGGCAGAGCAAACGGTGACCAATAAACCTGGGAATTTGGGCCAGGGGAGATTCAGGTGGATGAGTGGAATAGGAACACTGTCTCATTCTGCCCTGCAGAGCTGACGTATAGTTAGAATGACAATAAAGTTTTTTGAATCTTTGAATCTTTGGATAGGATTAGTGGACAGTGATAGGCTGTTGATTTGAGTGTAAAATCAGAGTCATAGATTTCAACAGCATAAAAACAGACCATTCAGCCCATCTAGTCTGTGCTGAACTGTTATTCTGTCTCGTCCCATTGACCCACACCTGGACCATAGCCCTCCATATCCTTCCCATCCATATGCTTGTCCACAGTTCTCTTAAATGTTGAAATCAAACCCACATCTACCACCTCACTCTTGCCACCCTCTGTGAAGTCGTTCCTCCTCATGGTCCCCTTAAACATTTCACCTTTCACCCTGAACCTATGACTTCTCATTCTAGTCTCACCCACCTCAGTGGAAAAGCTTGCTTACATTTACCCCAGCTACAGGCAGAGAGAGCCGCACTCCCTGACCCCAGCCCACACTTTCATCTCCCCATCTCCTGCGTCTTGCTCCCCATCCTTTTCCTTGTTGTCTAACCTTTCCTGCGCTTGCTTGTATTGTGATAGAATCATCTATAGACTTGTGACTGTTCAGTGAATTTCCCGGTAACTGCAGTCTAGTTGAGAGGCCTGTGTGTCTCAGTGACCTGCAGAGCTGTGCTGGCTGGAGTCAGGGCTTTATGATGTGTCTCCTGGCAGGGTCACTGCACCAAACAGGTCAAAGGGCAGAGGCCAGACTGAGAGTGGTCCACCGGTCCTCCAGGCTCGGGGGCTAACAACCCTGACTGGTCAAACAAAACCGTGAGGGAAACAGCAATGACGAATCCTTCTACATGTTAGTACGACGGTATTCCTGAGTATCCACCCAGGACTTGCATGACTGACAGTAATGAAAACCGAAGGAAGCTACTGGGCACGATGAAGGAAATGGTAAACACCGACAGAGATGGGACAACCTTCATTGCTGCCCCAAATATCCTGAATGTCAGTAATGCACGTACTGGGTAGAAACTCAGGATACAATCGCGCTCAGCGTGCCGGGGTCGTTAGCCCTGAGCTGAACCCCCGGGCCTGCAACACTGATGGACCACGATTAGTCTATCCACAACATAACGTCTTGACTTTTGAACTCAACGCTTCGACTGATAAAACCAAGCATTCCATAATCCTTCTTAACCACCTTATCAACCTGTGTAGCTTTCAAGGAGCTATGAACTTGGATCCCAAGGTCCCCCTGCTCAGCAGCACAGTTAAAGATCTTGCCCTTAACAGTGTACTGTTACCCTGCATTTGCCCTACCGAGGTGCAACACCTCACATTTATCTGGGTTAAACTCCATCTGCCATCTCTCTGCCCACATCTGCACCTGATCAACATCGAGCTGTATTCTTTGCCAGTCTTCCACACTATCCACAAACTTACTAACTCACCCATCTACATTTTCATCCAGGTCATTTATATACATCACAAGCAGCAGAGATTCCAGCCCAGATCCCTGTGGAACACCACTAATTACAGACATCCCTTCAACCACAACCCTGTCTTCCTTGTGCAGGCCAGTTCTGAATCCACACAGCCAATTCGCTGCAAACTCCATGCATCTTAATCTTCTCGATTAGCCTCCCATCAAGGACTTTGTCAAGCGGCTTACTAAAATCCACATAGACACCATCCACAGCCCTACCCTCATCAATCTCTCTCATCACTTTGTCAAAAAACTCAATCAAGTTGGTAAGACACGACCTGTCGGGTACAAAGTCAAGCTGGCTCTCCCTAATTAGGCTGTGGGTTTTTCTCTTTCACTTTTCCCTTCTTTCTCTGTGCTTGTAACACTCAATAAACGGCTGTAACCTACAGGTTTTATGCCTCACTGCTGACTTCTGAACCTATGGATTGCAAAAACACCAGGATCCAACAGAGGAGTGGAGAATGGGTCAATGAACAGCGATGGGGGGGGGGGAGTTGGGCAGATGGGGAGTGGGATAGATACATTGTGGAGGGGGGAGAGGTGGCTGGCAATCAGACGCACTGAGAGTGGGACAGTTACCTCCTAACATTGCTTTGATCTCTGGTTTGGATGTGAGCTGGGCCGCACTTTCACCCCTGCTGGTGAGGATTCCACTGTCAGCCCCAGCATCCAGCAGGTCAGGCACGATGTGCTGGTGACCCCGCTTGCATGCCCAGTGTAAGCAGGTCCTGCAATCAACACAGCACAAGGTAGTTCAGTGTACAATCAGAGCGAGGCTTCAGGAGGTGGGGGACACAGTGGCAACAGCCCATCAGCAAATGTTGCCACACATTCTGGCGTCAAAATAGCATGCCCACGATGCTTGTTATAATAAGACATATATGAAACTAAGTGAGAACAAAAAGGGAGCATTCTACTTCCACCTCGGAGGAGACATAATACTGCAGTTTATAGTCGTCACTTCTAACAGGAACGAAACCTCTCAAAGCAAAAACAGGAGTTTTGGCCCCTGGACCGAGACTGGAGCCCACATCTAACTCAGAGCCACACTGAACCATTGCTGGCAACCACTTCAAATACAGAGACGCGGCCCCTGTGTTACAAATTACGCTGCTGAAAATGTCACCTGCTGATGGTGGAGAGGAAGAGTTTCTCCTTCGGAGGGCGATGAATCATTGGAATTCTTTCCCTCAGAGAGCCATGCAGGCACAGTCAGTGAATAAACTCAAGACCAAGACACAAGATCCTGATCCCCAAGCAGGGGGACAACTGCTGACAGTTCTTTTCCTCCCACAGAGGCTTCTTCACCAACCAAGTTCCTCCAGCAGATTGTTAGACCTTCAAGGTTGAGACTGACATGTCAAGGTTGTTAAGGCCAAGACAACTGGCTACTCTTGCTTCTTTCGTACATACCGACCACTAAAGGAGCCAGATATTTACTGCAGAGATATGAACAATGAACACTACTTCATTATTTCGTAACACTTACAAAATGCCAGAGGAACTCAGTAGGTCAGGAATAAACAATTGGTGTCTAGTTGACACCCTTCGTCAGGACTCAAAGTTGACAGTTTATTCCCCTCCATAGACGTTGCCTGACCTGCTGAGTTCCTTCGGCATTTTGTGTGTGATGATCCGGATTTCCAGTATCTGCAGAGTCCTGATGAAGGGTCTCGGCCTGAAAAATCGACTGTTTACTCTTTTCCATAGATGCTGCCTGGACTGCTGAGTTCCTCTTACATTTTGTGTGTGTGTTATCTGGAGAATCTCCTGTGTTTATGACTCACAGTTTTGCCTCCTTTTATACTAATTTTATATATTTTGTATCGTAACTTTTGCTCTTTTTTGCACTATTTATTGTTATACTGTATATTTCTTATTGTAATTTATGTGTAACACTCTACTGCTGCTGCAAAACAACAAATTTCATTAAATATGTCAATGTTGAGCCATTTTCAGTCCCTGGGTGTTAATATCTCTAAGGATCTATCCTGGACCCGAAATATCGATGCAGCTACAAAGAAGGAAGGCATGACAGAGGCTATATTTCATCAGGAGTTTGAGAAGATCTGGTACATCACCAAAGATACTCGCTATTTTCTACATGTGTACCGTGGACAGCATTTTAACTGGCTGCATCACCATCTGGTATTGTGGGGGGGCACTGCACAGGATTGAAAGAAGCTGTAGGAAGTTGTGAACTCAGTCAGCTCCATCATGGGCACTAGCCTCCATAGTATCCAGGACATCTCCAAGGAGCGATGCCTCAGAAAGGCAGCGTCCGTCATTAAGGACCTCCCTTCCACCCCATCACCCAGGTCATATCTTGTTCTCTTTGCCACCATCAGGAGGAGGTACAGAAGCCCGACAGCTCACACCTAACAATTCAGGAACAGCTTCTTCCCCTCTGCCATCCGATTTCTGAATAGACAATGAACCCATGAACACTACCTCACTACTTTTTTATTTCTCTTTTTGCACTATTTATTTAACTTTATATATACGTAGATATTCACTTACTGAAATCCATCCTTTTTCTCTGTTATTATGTATTGCATTGTACTGCTGCCACAAAGACAACAAACTTCATGACCGATGCTGGTGATACTAAACCTGATTCTGATTCTGGAGTGGCACGTAGAGTTGTGATTAGGTATCCAGTAGATGGCAATGTGAAGCTGAATATGAGATTCTGCTGCTTAACCTGCAGTAATATTGCTCGAAAGAAGCAGTCATGCACATTTGTAAAGAGGGTGCAGAGGGGTGTAGACCCAGCCATCTTCAGCACAGGCACAACCTCCCCCACCATTGAGACACAAACACAACATCCTGACGAAGGGTTCCGGCCTGAAACGTCGACTCATCGTTTCCATGGATGCTGCCCGACCTGCTGAGTTCCTCCAGCGTGTTGTGAGTGTTGCTTTGATCCCAGCATTCAGGACATTTCCAATAGGCCATGCCTCAAGAAGGCAGCACCCATCATTACGATGACAGCCTTGAGTGAGTGAGGGCTTCTCTCTCTGGAATGAACACAGATTTGATCTTAGAGCAGTAAAAATGTCAGCACGACGGCGTGGGCCAAAGGACCTGCACTCTTCTTTTAAAGACCCTCACCATCTGGGACACATCCTCTCCTCATTGTCACCATCTGGGACATGCCCTCTCCTCATTGTCACCATCTGGGACATGTCCTCTCCTCATTGTCACCATCTGGGACATGCCCTCTCCTCATTGTCACCATCTGGGACAGACCCTCTCCTCATTGTCACCATCTGGGACATGCCCTCCCCTCATTGTCACCATCTGGGACAGACCCTCTCCTCATTGTCACCATCTGGGACAGACCCTCTCCTCATTGTCACCATCTGGGACAGACCCTCTCCTCATTGTCACCATCTGGGACATGCCCTCTTCTCATTGTCACCATCTGGGACATGCCCTCTTCTCATTGTCACCATCTGGGACAGACCCTCTCCTCATTGTCACCATCTGGGACAGTCCCTCTCCTCATTGTCACCATCTGGGACAGACCCTCTCCTCATTGTCACTATTGGGGACATGCCCTCTCCTCATTGTCACCATCTGGGACATGTCCTCTCCTCATTGTCACCATCGGGACAGACCCTCTCCTCATTGTCACCATCTGGGACATGCCCTCTCCTCATTGTCACCATCTGGGACATGCCCTCTCCTCATTGTCACCATCTGGGACATGCCCTCTCCTCATTGTCACCATCTGGGACAGACCCTCTCCTCATTGTCACCATCTGGGACATGCCCTCTCCTCACTGTCACCATCTGGGACATGCCCTCTCCTCACTGTCACCATCTGGGACATGCCCTCTCCTCATTGTCACCATCTGGGACAGACCCTCTCCTCATTGACACCATTGGGGACATGCCCTCTCCTCATTGTCACCATCTGGGACAGACCCTCTCCTCATTGTCACCATCTGGGACAGACCCTCTCCTCATTGTCACCATCTGGGACATGCCCTCTTCTCATTGTCACCATCTGGGACATGCCCTCTCCTCATTGTCACCATCTGGGATATGCCCTCTCCTCATTGTCACCATCTGGGACATGCCCTCTCCTCATTGTCACCATCTGGGACAGACCCTCTCCTCATTGTCACCATCTGGGACAGACCCTCTCCTCATTGTCACCATCTGGGACAGACCCTCTCCTCATTGTCACTATTGGGGACACGCCCTCTCCTCATTGTCACCATCAGGGAGGAGATACACTCAACAATTCAGGGACAGCATCTTCCCCTCTGGCATAAGATTTCAGACAGTCCACAAACACAACTTTGTTATTCTACTTTTTTGCACTATGTATTTATTTCTGTAACATAGTAATTTTTAGGTCTTGTACTGCCACAAAACAACAAATCTTATCACGTTATAGGGATAAGTCTGGGAATTACAGTCCAGTGACTCTTTTGTAAGTGGTGGGCAAACGAATGGAGAGGATTCTTAGGGACAGGATATGCCTCAGGAGCCTGATTGAATTCTTTGAGGATGCGAGGAAACACCTTGATAAAGGTCGAACAGTGGATGTTGATTATATGGATTTTAGATTAGATTATGAAGACACGCAGTCCTCTTTTATTGTCATTTAGTAATGCATGCATTAAGATGTTTGAGGTAAGGTGTTTGATAAGGTTCACCATGCTAGGCTCATCCAGAAAGTCATGGGATCTAACAAAACTTTGCAGCATGACTTCAGAACTGGCTTGTTCACACTAGGCAGAAGATGGTTGTAAAGGGAGTGTATTCTTGCTGAAGGTCGGTGACCAGTGGTGTGACACAGGAATCTCTTCTAGGACCCCTGCTCTTTGTGATTTTTATAAGTAACTTGGATAAAGTTGTGGAGGGGTGGGTTAGTAAATTTGCAGGTAACACGAAGGTTGGAGGAGTTGTGGACAGTGTGGAAGGTTGTTGTAGGTTGACAGGACATTGATAGGATGCAGAGCTGGGCTGAGAGGTGGCAGATGGAGTTCAGCCCGGAAAAGTGTGAAGAGATTCATGTTGGAGGGTCAATTTGAAGGCACAATTCAGGGTTAATGGCAGGTTTCTAGGCAGTGTGGAGCAACTGACTGATCTTAGAATCCATGTCCATAGATCCCTCAAAGTTGCAGGAACCATCACAAATTCCCACAGCCCCTGATGACGCTGTGATTTCAGTCTCTGAGTCCGACAAGAGAGTACCCTTCAGGAGGGTGAACCCACGGAAAGCATCCAGCCCAGATGAGGTACCTTTCTGCGTACAGTATTAAAGATCTGGCTGGAGTGCTCACTGAGATCTTTGACCTCTCACTTCAGCACTCTCGAGGTACCCACCTGCTTCAAGCAGGCTTCAGTTATACCGGTGCCCAAGAAGAACGCGGTAACCTCCCTCAATGACTATCCTCCAGTAGCACTTACATCCACAGTGATGAAATTACTTAAGAGGTCAGTGATGAAACATATCAACACCTGCCTGAGAAATGACACAATAAGCTTCAAGACCTTGGCCTCAATACCACTGTGTGCAACTGAATTCTTGATTTCCTCATTTGCAGACCCCAGACAGTTTGAATTGGCAAAAGCATCTCCTGCACGATCTCCATCAGCACAGACTGTGTGCTTAGCCCACTGCTCTACTCGCTTTACACCTATGAGTGTGTGGCTAAGCACAGCTCCAATGTCACATTCAAGTTTGCTGACGACACCACTGTTGTTGGCCGAATCAAAGGAATGATGGATCAGCGTACAGGAGGGAGATTGGAAATCTGGTTGAGTGGTGCCACAACAACAACCTCTCACTCAATGTCAGCAAGACCAAGGAGCTGATTATGACTTCAGGGGAAGGAAACCGGGGGTCCATGAGCCAGTCCTCATCGGGGTATCGGGTGGAAAGAGTCAGCGATTATAAATTCGTCGGTGTTATTATTTCAGAGGACCTGTCCTGGGCACAGCACGCAAGTGCAATTATGAAGAAAGTACGGTAGTGACTCTACTTCCTCAGGAGTTTGCAAAGATTTGGCACGACATCTAAAACCTTGACAAACTTCTCTAGATGCGTGGTGGAGAGTATATTGACTGGCTGCATCAGAGCCTGGTATGGAAACACCAATGCCTTTGAATGGAAACTCCTATAAAAAATAGTGGGTATGGCCCAGTCCATCACAGGTAAACCCTCCCCACCACTGAGCCCACCTACACAGAGAGCTGCTGCAGGAAAGCAGCATCTATCATCAGGGATCCCACCACCCAGGCCAGGCTCTCTTCTTGCTGCTGCCATCAGGAAAGTGGCACAGGAGCCTCAGGACCCACACCACCAGCTTCAGGAACAGTTATTAGCTCTCAACCATCAGGAGCGTGAAATAGAGGAGATAACTTCACTCATCTTCACTTGCCCCATCACTGAACTGTTTCCACAACCCATGGACTCACTTTCAAGGACTCTTCATCTCATGCTCTCAATATCTATTGCTTATTTATTTATCATTATTTTTCTTTCTGTATTTGCAGAGTTTGTTTTCTTTTGCACACTTTTTGTGTCTGTCTTATGTGTGCCTTTCATTGACTCGATTGTGTTTCTTTGTAATTACGGTGAACAGCACAAGAAAATAAATCTCATTTTGTATATGCCGACACACATAGATATACTTTCAAAACAGATTTACTTTGAACTTTGTTCTATGTTTTATATGTCAGTGATAATAATAGCAGTTTCTAGAGATATGGATTCATGGATCCTGGTACGGATGTGCAGGTGGCTGGTTACAGACATTGTGACACTGCTAATTTACAGTTGGGCCGTTGGTATATTTTCACGCAAGCCAGAATGTTCAATAACCTATCCCTCAACGTCAGCAAGACAAAGGAATTGGTTGTTGACTTCAGAAGGAGTAGCAGACCGCACGACCCAATTTACACCGGTGGTGCGCAAGTGGAACAGGTCAAAAGCTTTAAGTTCCTCGGGGAACTTAATGACCTGACTTGGTCCAACCAAGCAGAGTTCACTGCCAAGAAGATCCACCAGTGCCTTTACTTCCTGAGAAAACTAAAGAAATTTGGCCTGTCCCCTAAAACCCTCACTAATTTTTATAGATGCACCGTAGAAAGCATTCTTCTAGGGTGCATCACAACCTGGTATGGAAGTTGTCCTGTTCAAGACCGAAAGAAGCTGCAGAAGATCGTGAACACAGCCCAGCACGTCACACAAAACAATCTTCCGTCCTTGGACTCACTTTACACCGCACGCTGTCGGAGCAGTGCTGTCAGGATAATCAAGGACACGACCCACACAGCCAACACACTTTTCATCCCTCTTCCCTCCGGGAGAAGGCTCAGGAGCTTGAAGACTCGTACGGCCAGATTTGAGAACAGCTTCTTTCCAACCGTGATAAGGCTGCTGAACGGGTCTGACCATACTCTCCAAATATCCGGACCCGCCTCTCGGTTTTTTTGCACTATATTACTTCCCATTTTTCTATTTTCTCTTTATGATTTATAATTTAAATTTTAATATTTACTAATTTTTAATATTTAATATTTGAAATCCAGGGGGTGGGAAGCGCAGAATCAAATATTGCTGCGATGATTGTATGTTCTAGTATCAATTGTTTGGCGACAATAAAGTATAAAGTACTAATTGATGTCATCTTCTGGAATGTACTGCTAAGCGGTAATGGGAAGAGGCAGGTTTTGTGGAGAGAAGGAACATGTAAACTGAACAGGGTGGGGTCAGAACCTGTGAACTGCTTTGGTAGAGAGGATTTTTAGAGGCACCAGTAGTGACCCAGTGAATCAGGGATCTGCAGGCGGCAGCGTTTGGTCAGTAAGTTACAGATCTGAGCAGCTGGTGTCTCAGCTAAATCACTCAGCATTGTCACCCAGCTTCTTCAGTCTCTGTCTCAGTGGTGTGGAGGGGCTCTCTGAGCTTAGGGAAGGACCTCAGTGGTATAATCTCTGCCCCAGTCTGCGGCCCAAACACTGCCCACTCCCCGACACCCACCACAGACCACTGATCCACTGTTGCACAATTCGGCAGCACCTCTGTAGTTTGTATAGCAGTTAGCGTGGCACTATTATAACTCGGGGTGTCAGGGTTCAGAGTTCAATTCTCACGTCATAAGACCATAAGACAAAGGAGCAGAAGTAGGCCATTCGGCCCATCGAATCTGCTCCACCATTTTATCATGAGCTGATCCATTTTATCCTATTTAGTCCCACTGCCCCGCCTTCTCACCATAACCTTTGATGCCCTGGCTACTCAGATACCTATCAATCTCTGCCTTAAAGACACCCAATGACTTGGCCTCCACTGCTGCCCGTGGCAACAAATTCCATAGATTCACCACCCTCTGACTAAAAAAATTTCTTCACATTTCTGTTCTGAATGGGCGCCCTTCGATCCTTAAGTCATGCCCTCTCGTACTAGATTCCCCCATCATGGGAAACAACTTTGCCACATCCACTCTGTCCATGCCTTTTAACATTCAAAATGTTTCTATGAGGTCTCCCCTCATTCTTCTAAACTCCAAGGAATACAGTCCAAGAGCGGACAAACGTTCCTCATATCTTAACCCTCTCATTCCTGGAATCATTCTAGTGAATCTTCTCTGTACCCTCTCCAACGTCAGCACATCCTTCCTTAAATAAGGAGACCAAAACTACCCACAGTACTCCAAGTGAGGTCTCACCAGCGCCTTATAGAGCCTCAACATCACATCCCTGCTCCTATACTCTATTCCTCTAGAAATGAATGCCAACATTGCATTCGCCTTCTTCACTACCGACTCAACCTGGAGGTTAACTTTAAGGGAATCCTGTACGAGGACTCCCAAGTCCCGTTGCATCTCAGAATTTTGAATTCTTTCCCCATTTAAATAATAGTCTGCCCGTTTATTTTTTCTGCCAAAGTGCATAACCATACACTTTCCAACATTGTACTTCATTTGCCACTTCTCTGCCCATTCTTCCAATCTATCCAAGTCTCTCTGCAGACTCTCCGTTTCCTCAGCACTACCGGCCCCTCCACCTATCTTCGTATCGTCAGCAAACTTAGCCACAAAGCCATCTATTCCATAATCCAAATCGTTGATGTACAATGTAAAAAGAAGCGGCCCCAACACTGATCCCTGTGGAACACCACTGGTAACCGGCAGCCAACCAGAATATGATCCCTTTATTCCCACTCTCTGTTTCCTGCCAATCAGCCAACGCTCTATCCACGTATGTAACTTTCCCGTAATTCCATGGGCTCTTATCTTGTTAAGCAGCCTCATGTGTGGCACCTTGTCAAAGGCCTTCTGAAAATCCAAATATACAACATCCACTGCATCTCCCTTGTCTAGCCTACTGGTAATTTCCTCAAAAAATTGTAATAGGTTTGTCAGGCAGGATTTTCCTTTAAGGAATCCATGCTGAGTTCTGCCTATCTTGTCATATGCCTCCAGGTGCTCTGTAACCTCATCCTTGACAATCGACTCCCCAACCACCGACGTCAAGCTAACAGGTCTATAATTTCCTTTTTGCTTCCTTGCCCCCTTCTTAAATAGCGGAGTGACATTTACAATCTTCCAGTCCTCCGGAACCATGCCAGAATCTATCGACTTTTGAAAGATCATCGCTAATGCCTCCGCAATCTCCACAGCTACTTCCTTCAGAACACAAGGGTGCATTCCATCTGCTCCAGGAGATTTATCGACCTTTAGCCTATTCAGCTTCCTGAGTACTTTCTCTGTCGTAATTGTGACTGCGCACACTTCTCTTCCCTGCCACCCTTGAGTGTCCGGTATCCTGCTGTCTTCCTCAGTGAAGACTGATGCAAAATACTCGTTCAGTTCCTCTGCCATCTCCTCACCTCCCATTACAATTTCTCCAGTATCATTTTCTATCGGTCCTATATCTACTCTCACCTGTCTTTTACTCTTTATATACTTGAAAAAACTTTTAGTATCCTCTTCGATATTATTTGCTAGTTTCCTTTCATAGTTAATCTTTTCTCTCTTAATGACCTTCTTGGTTTCCTTTTGTAAGGTTTTAAAGACTTCCCAATCCTCTGTCTTCCCACTAATTTTTGCTTCCTTGTATGCCCTCCCCTTAGCTTTAACTTTCGCTTTGACTTCTCTTGTCAACCACAGTTGCATCCTTTTTCCACTTGAAAATTTCTTCTTTTTTGGAATATACCTGTCTTGCACCTTCCTCACTTCTCGCATAAAGTCCAGCCACTGCTGCTCTGCTGTCTTTCCCGCCAGTGTCTCTTTCCAGTCAACTTTGGCCAGTTCCTCTCTCATGCCACTGTAATTTCCTTTACTCCACTGAAACACCGACATATCAGATTTCGGCTTCTCTTTTTCTAATTTCACAATGAACTCAATCATGTTATGATCACTGCCTCCTAAGGGTTCCTTCACCTCAATCTCTCCAATCACCTCCGGTTCATTACACAATACCCAATCCAGTACAGCCGATCCCCTAGTGGGCTCAACAACAAGCTGTTCTAAAAAGCCATCTCGCAGACATTCTACAAATTCTCTCTCTTGAGTCATCTGTAAGCAGCCCTCTGTACATCTTGCCCACGGAATGTGTGGGTTTCCTCGGATGCTCCAGTTTCCTCCTACAGTCCAGAGACATACCGGTAGGTTAATTGGTCATTGTAAATTGTCCCGTGATTAGGCTAGGGTTAAAGTGAGATTGCTGGGCAGTGTGGCTCAAAACGCCTACTCACACTGTATCTGTAAATGAGTGAAATTCCACATAATTCTCCCCCCCCCACCACATGTATGCAAGATCATCCCACCCACCTGCTAACACACACACACACACACACACACACACACACCCACCCACCCACACACACACCCTTCCCCGTACTCACCGCAGCACACAAGACTGCCCCAACATGACACACACAGACCCCACAGCCCTCTGCACACACAGGATGGACCCACGCTCACTAAGATTCTGTGCCCACACTGAACTTTCAAGAATCCCCCACCTCCACAGAGGCCCCAGAGCTCCTCTACACACACCCCCCACCTCAAAATTACCATCTCCAACACACAGCCTCTCGCCCTGCATACACAGACCCGACACCACCGCCCGACATTCATCCACAGGACACCCCAGCAGGCCCCACTCTCCCCCCGGTGCCGGCGGTACCGCCATCCCTACAGACGGCCTGGCCGTGCCTCCGGATTCCGGGAACCGACCTTCCCCTTCACCTCAGTCAAAGCTACAAACACCGCACCGCGGCCCTCGGCCCGGCCCGGCCCTCTTCCGAACTCCCTGCGGCCCCGGGGCGCCGCTTTCTCCGCCTCACCCACCAGCCATTGACGGGGTTCCGCCCGTTAACACGGGCCCCGCTGTCGAGCAGCCGCCGCACCGCCTCGGCGTCGCCGATACTGCAGGCCTCCCGCAGCCGCTCGTCCAGCTCCAGCTGCGGGTCGGCCGCCATCACTTCGCCGGCCCCCTGTTCGCTCGCTCCGCCCCGACTCCACTCAGCCTCCCCGATCTCCCGCCCCGTCCCTACCCCAGCCTCCCCGATCCCCCGCCCCGTCCCTACCCCAGCCTCCCCGATCCCCGCCCCGACTCGACCCCAGCCTCCCCGATCCCCACCCCATCCCTACCCCAGCCTCCCCGATCCCCACCCCATCCCTACCCCAGCCTCCCCAATCCCCACCCCAGCCTCCCCGATCTCCCGCCCCGTCCCTACCCCAGCCTCCCCGATCTCCCGCCCCGTCCCTACCACGGCCTCCCCGATCCCCACCCCAGCCTCCCCGTCTCTACCCCAGCCTCCCCGATCCCCACCCCAGCCTCCCCGATCTCCCGCCCCGTCCCTACCCCGGCCTCCCCGATCTCCCGCCCCGTCCCTACCCCAGCCTCCCCGATCTCCCGCCCCGTCCCTACCACGGCCTCCCCGATCTCCCGCCCCGTCCCTACCCCGGCCTCCCCGATCTCCCGCCCCGTCCCTACCCCGGCCTCCCCGATCTCCCGCCCCGTCCCTACCCCGGCCTCCCCGATCTCCCGCCCCGTCCCTACCCCGGCCTCCCCGATCTCCCGCCCCGTCCCTACCCCGGCCTCCCCGATCCCCACCCCAGGCTCCCCGATCTCCCGCCCCGTCTCTACCCCGGCCTCCCCGATCTCCCGCCCCGTCTCTACCCCGGCCTCCCCGATCTCCCGCCCCGTCTCTACCCCAGCCTCCCCGATCCCCACCCCAGCCTGCCCGATCCCCGCCCCGACTCGACCCCAGCCTCCCCGATCCCCCGCCCCGTCCCTACCCCAGCCTGCCCCATCCCCACCCCAGGCTCCCCGATCCCCGCCCAGACTCTATCCCCAGGCTCCCCGATCCCTGCCCTGACTCTATCCCTGCCTCCCCGATCCCCACTCTGACTCGACCCCAACCTCCCCGATCCCCGCCTCGACTCTACCCCAGCCTCCCCGATCCCCGCCCCGACTCCACTCCAGCCTCCCCGATCCTCCGCCCCGTCCCTACCCCAGCCTCCCCGATCCCCGCCCCGACTCGACCCCAGCCTCCCCGATCCCCCGCCCCGTCCCTACCCCAGCCTACCCGATCCCCACCCCAGCCTCCCCGATCTCCCGCCCCGTCCCTACCCCAGCCTCCCCGATCTCCCGCCCCGTCCCTACCCCAGCCTCCCCGATCCCCACCCCAGCCTCCCCGATCTCCCGCCCCGTCTCTACCCCAGCCTCCCCGATCTCCCGCCTCGTCCCTACCCCAGCCTCCCCGATCTCCCGCCCCGTCTCTACCCCAGCCTCCCCGATCCCCACCCCAGCCTGCCCGATCCCCGCCCCGACTCGACCCCAGCCTCCCCGATCCCCCGCCCCGTCCCTACCCCAGCCTGCCCCATCCCCACCCCAGCCTCCCCGATCCCCGCCCCGTCCCTACCCCAGGCTCCCCGATCCCCGCCCGGACTCTACCCCAGGCTCCCCGATCCCTGCCCTGACTCTATCCCTGCCTCCCCGATCCCCACTCTGACTCGACCCCAACCTCCCCGATCCCCGCCTCGACTCTACCCCAGCCTCCCCGATCCCCGCCCCGACTCCACTCCAGCCTCCCCGATCCCCCGCCCCGTCCCTACCCCAGTCTCCCCGATCCCCACCCCAGCCTCCCCGATCTCCCGCCTCGTCCCTACCCCAGCCTCCCCGATCCCCCGCCCCGTCCCTACCCCAGCCTCCCCAGCCTCCCCCCTCCCCGATCCCCGCCCCGACTCGACCCCAGCCTCCCCGATCCCCCGCCCCGTCCCTACCCCAGCCTCCCCGATCCCCGCCCCGACTCGACCCCAGCCTCCCCGATCTCCCGCCCCGTCCCTACCCCAGCCTCCCCGATCCCCACCCCAGCCTCCCCGATCTCCCGCCCCGTCCCTACCCCAGCCTCCCCGATCCCCACCCCAGCCTCCCCGATCTCCCGCCCCGTCTCTACCCCAGCCTCCCCGATCTCCCGCCTCGTCCCTACCCCAGCCTCCCCGATCCCCACCCCAGCCTCCCCGATCTCCCGCCCAGTCTCTACCCCAGCCTCCCCGATCCCCACCCTAGTTCCCCGATCCCCGCCCCGACTCGACCCCAGCCTCCCCGATCCCCCGCCCCGTCCCTACCCCAGCCTGCCCCATCCCCACCCCAGCCTCCCCGATCCCCGCCCCGTCCCTACCCCAGGCTCCCCGATCCCCGCCCGGACTCTACCCCAGGCTCCCCGATCCCTGCCCTGACTCTATCCCTGCCTCCCCAATCCCCACTCTGACTCGACCCCAACCTCCCCGATCCCTGCCTTGACTCTACCCCAGCCTCCCCGATCCCCGCCCCGACTCCACTCCAGCCTCCCCGATCCCCCGCCCCGTCCCTACCCCAGCCTCCCCGATCCCCACCCCAGCCTCCCCGATCACCCGCCCCGTCCCTACCCCAGCCACCCCGATCCCCCGCCCCGTCCCTACCCCAGCCTCCCCGATCCCAACCCCAGCCTCCCCGATCCCCGCCTCGACTCCACCCGAGCCTCCCCGATCCACGCCTCAACTCTACCCCAGCCTCCCCGATCCCCCGCCCCGTCCCTACCGCAGCCTCCCCGATCCCGGCCCCGACTCGACCCCAGCCTCCCCGATCCCCCGCCCCGTCCCTACCCCAGCCTGCCCCATCCCCACCCCAGCCTCCCCGATCCCCACCCCAGCCTCCCCGATCTCCCGCCCCGTCCCTACCCCAGCCACCCCGATCCCCCGCCCCGTCCCTACCCCAGCCTCCCCGATCCCCACCCCAGCCTCCCCGATCCCCGCCTCGACTCCACCCGAGCCTCCCCGATCCCCGCCTCAACTCTACCCCAGCCTCCCCGATCCCCCGCCCCGTCCCTACCGCAGCCTCCCCGATCCCGGCCCCGACTCGACCCCAGCCTCCCCGATCCCCCGCCCCGTCCCTACCCCAGCCTGCCCCATCCCCACCCCAGCCTCCCCGATCCCCGCCCCGTCCCTACCCCAGGCTCCCCGATCCCGGCCCCGACTCGACCCCAGCCTCCCCGATCCCCCGCCCCGTCCCTACCCCAGCCTGCCCCATCCCCACCCCAGCCTCCCCGATCCCCGCCCCGTCCCTACCCCAGGCTCCCCGATCCCGGCCCCGACTCGACCCCAGCCTCCCCGATCCCCCGCCCCGTCCCTACCCCAGCCTCCCCGATCCCCACCCTAGCCTCCCCGATCCCCGCCCCGACTCGACCCCAGCCTCCCCGATCCCCCGCCCCGTCCCTACCCCAGCCTGCCCCATCCCCACCCCAGCCTCCCCGATCCCCGCCCCGTCCCTACCCCAGGCTCCCCGATCCCCGCCCGGACTCTACCCCAGGCTCCCCGATCCCTGCCCTGACTCTATCCCTGCCTCCCCAATCCCCACTCTGACTCGACCCCAACCTCCCCGATCCCCGCCTCAACTCTACCCCAGCCTCCCCGATCCCCGCCCCGACTCCACTCCAGCCTCCCCGATCCCCCGCCCCGTCCCTACCCCAGCCTCCCTGATCCCCACCCCAGCCTCCCCGATCTCCCGCCCCGTCCCTACCCCAGCCACCCCGATCCCCCGCCCCGTGCCCACCCCAGCCTCCCCGATCCCCGCCTCGACTCCACCCGAGCCTCCCCGATCCCCGCCTCAACTCTACCCCAGCCTCCCCGATCCCCCGCCCCGTCCCTACCCCAGCCTCCTCGATCCTCCCCGATCCCCACCACAGCCTCCCTGATCCCCCGCCCTGTCCCTACCCCAGCCTCCCCGATCCCCTGCCCCGTCCCTACCCCAGCCTCCCCGATCCCTGCCCTGACTCTATCCCTGCCTGCCCGATCCCCGCTCTGACTCGACCCCAACCTCCCCGATCCCCGCCTCGACTCTACCCCAGCCTCCCCGATCCCCGGCTCGACTCTACCCCAGCCTCCCTGATCCCCCGCCCTGACACTATCCCAGCCTCCCCGATCCCCTGCCCCGTCCCTACCCCAGGCTCCCCGATCCCCGCCCGGACTCTACCCCAGGCTCCCCGATCCCTGCCCTGACTCTATCCCTGCCTTCCCCGATCCCCACTCTGACTCCACCCCAGCCTCCCTGATCCCCGCCTCGACTCTACCCCAGCCTCCCCGATCCCCGCCCTGACTCTACCCCAGCCTCCCCAATCCCCACCCCGACACTACTCCAGCCTCCCCGATCCCTGCCCCGACTCTACCCCAGCCTCCCCGATCCCGCCCCGACTCTACCCCAACCTCCCCGATCCTGCCCCGACTCCACCCCAGCCTTCCTGATCCCTGCCCCGACTCCAATCCAGGCTCCCTGAACCCTGCCCCGTCTCTACCCCAGCCTCCCCGATCCCCCGTCCCGACTTGACCCCAACCTCCCCGATCCCCGCACCGACTCTACCCCAGCCTCCCCGATCCCACCCCGACTCTACCCCAACCTCCCCAATCCCCACCCCGAATCTACCCCAGCCTCCCCGATCCCCACCCCAGCCTCCCCGATCCCCGCCCCGACTCTACCCCAGCCTTCCTGATCCCCGCCCCGACTTTACCCCAGGCTCCCCGATCCCCGCCCAACTCTACTCCAGCCTCCCCGATCCCTGCCCCGACTCAACCTCAGGCTCCCCGATCCCCGCCCCAACTTGACCCCAGGCTCCATTGTCTTTCCCCGACTCTACCCCAAGTTCCCTCGTTCCCGCCATGACTCTACCCCAGCCTCCCTGATCCCCGCCCTGACTCTGCCCCAGGCTGTGCTGCTCCCTGTCCTGACTGGACTTTACCCCAGGCTGTGCTGCTCCCTTCCTGACTGGACTCTACCCCAGGCTGTGCTGCTCCCTGTCCTGACTGGACTTTACCCCAGGCTGTGCTGCTCCCTTCCTGACTGGACTCTACCCCAGGCTGTGCTGTTTCCTGTCCTGACTGGACTCTCCCCCAGCTGTCCGGCTCCCTGTCCTAACTGGACTCTACACCAGGTTGTCCGGCTCCCTGTCCTGACTGGACTCTCCCCCAGCTGTCCGGCTCCCTGTCCTGACTGGACTCTCCCCCAGAATGTGCTGCTCCCTGTCCTGACTGGACTCTCCCCCAGCTGTGCTGCTCCCTGTCCTGACTGGACTCTACCCCAGGCTGTGCTGCTCCCTGTCCTGACTGGACTCTACCCCAGGCTGTGCTGCTCCCTGTCCTGACTGGACTCTACCCCAGGCTGTGCTGTTTCCTGTCCTGACTGGACTCTCCCCCAGCTGTCCGGCTCCCTGTCCTAACTGGACTCTACACCAGGTTGTCCGGCTCCCTGTCCTAACTGGACTCTACACCAGGTTGTCCGGCTCCCTGTCCTGACTGGACTCTCCCCCAGCTGTCCGGCTCCCTGTCCTGACTGGACTCTCCCCCAGAATGTGCTGCTCCCTGTCCTGACTGGACTCTCCCCCAGCTGTGCTGCTCCCTGTCCTGACTGGACTCTACCCCAGGCTGTGCTGCTCCCTGTCCTGACTGGACTCTACCCCAGGCTGTGCTGCTCCCTGTCCTGACTGGACTCTACCCCAGGCTGTGCTGTTTCCTGTCCTGACTGGACTCTCCCCCAGCTGTCCGGCTCCCTGTCCTAACTGGACTCTACACCAGGTTGTCCGGCTCCCTGTCCTGACTGGACTCTCCCCCAGCTGTCCGGCTCCCTGTCCTGACTGGACTCTCCCCCAGCTGTGCTGCTCCCTGTCCTGACTGGACTCTACCCCAGGCTGTGCTGCTCCCTGTCCTGACTGGACTCTACTCCAGGTTGTCCGGCTCCCTGTCCTGACTGGACTCTACTCCAGGCTGAGCTGCTCCCTGTCCTGACTGGACTCTCCCCCAGGCTGTGCTGCTCCCTGTACTGAATGGACTCTACTCCAGGCTGTGCTGCTCCCTGTCCTGACTGGACTCTACCCCAGGCTATGCTGCTCCCTGTCCTGACTGGACTCTACCCCAGGCTGTGCTGCTCCCTGTCCTGACTGGACTCTCCCCCAGCTGTGCTGCTCCCTGTCCTGACTGGACTCTACCCCAGGCTGTGCTGCTCCCTGTCCTGACTGGACTCTCCCCCAGAATGTGCTGCTCCCTGTCCTGACTGGACTCTCCCCCAGCTGTGCTGCTCCCTGTCCTGACTGGACTCTACTCCAGGCTGTGCTGCTCCCTGTCCTGACTGGACTCTACCCCAGGCTATGCTGCTCCCTGTCCTGACTGGACTCTACCCCAGGCTGTGCTGCTCCCTGTCCTGACTGGACTCTACCCCAGAATGTGCTGCTCCCTGTCCTGACTGGGCTCTACTCCAGACTGTGCTGCTCCCTGTCATGACTGGACTCTCCCCCAGGCTGTGCTGCTCCCTGTCCTGACTGGACTCTACCCCAGGCTGTGCTGCTCCCTGTCCTGACTGGACTCTACCCCAGCTGTCCGGCTCCCTGTCCTGACTGGACTCTCCCCCAGGCTGTGCTGCTCCCTGTCCTGACTGGACTCTACCACAGGCTGTGCTGCTCCCTGTCCTGACTGGACTCTCCCCCAGGCTGTGCTGCTCCCTGTCCTGACTGGACTCTACCCCAGGCTGTGCTGCACCTGTCCTGACTGGACTCTACCCCAGGCTGTGCTGCTCCCTGTCCTGACTGGACTCTACCCCAGGCTGTGCTGCACCTGTCCTGACTGGACTTTACCCCAGGTTGTGCTGCACCTGTCCTGACTGGACTCTACCCCAGGCTGTGCTGCTCCCTGTCCTGACTGGACTCTACCCTAGGCTGTGCTGCTCCCTGTCCTGACTGGACTTTACCCCAGCTGTCCGGCTCCCTGTCCTGACTGGACTCTACCCCAGCTGTCCGGCTCCCTGTCCTGACTGGACTCTACCCCAGGCTGTGCTGCTCCCTGTCCTGACTGGACTCTCCCCCAGCAGTCCGGCTCCCTGTCCTGACTGGACTCTCCCTCAGGCTGTGCTGCTCCCTGTCCTGTCTGGACTCTACTCCAGGCTGTGCTGCTCCCTGTCCTGACTGGACTCTACCCCAGGCTATGCTCCTCCCTGTCCTGACTGGACTCTCCGCCAGCTGTCTGGCTCCCTGTCATGACTGGATTCTCCCCCAGGCTGTGCTGCTCCCTGTCCTGACTGGACTCTACCCCAGGCTGTGCTGTTTCCTGTCCTGACTGGACTCTCCCCCAGCTGTCCGGCTCCCTGTCCTAACTGGACTCTACACCAGGTTTTCCGGCTCCCTGTCCTGACTGGACTCTCCCCCAGCTGTCCGGCTCCCTATCCTGACTGGACTCTCCCCCAGGATGTGCTGCTCCCTGTCCTGACCGGACTCTCCCCCAGCTGTGCTGCTCCCTGTCCTGACTGGACTCTACTCCAGGCTGTGCTGCTTCCTGTCCTGACTGGACTCTACCCCAGGTTGTCCGGCTCCCTGTCCTGACTGGACTCTACTCCAGGCTGAGCTGCTCCCTGTCCTGACTGGACTCTACTCCAGGCTGTGCTGCTCCCTGTCCTGACTGGACTCTACCCCAGGCTATGCTGCTCCCTGTCCTGACTGGACTCTACCCCAGGCTGTGCTGCTCCCTGTCCTGACTGGACTCTACCCCAGGCTGTGCTGCTCCCTGTCCTGACTGGACTCTCCCCCAGCTGTCCGGCTCCCTGTCCTGACTGGACTCTCCCCCAGAATGTGCTGCTCCCTGTCCTGACTGGACTCTACCCCAGGCTGTGCTGCTCCCTGTCCTGACTGGACTCTACCCCAGGCTGTGCTGCTCCCTGTCCTGACTGGACTCTCCCCCAGCTGTCCGGCTCCCTGACCTGACTGGACTCTCCCCCAGAATGTGCTGCTCCCTGTCCTGACTGGACTCTCCCCCAGCTGTGCTGCTCCCTGTCCTGACTGGACTCTACTCCAGGCTGTGCTGCTCCCTGTCCTGACTGGACTCTACCCCAGGCTATGCTGCTCCCTGTCCTGACTGGACTCTACCCCAGGCTGTGCTGCTCCCTGTCCTGACTGGACTCTACCCCAGAATGTGCTGCTCCCTGTCCTGACTGGACTCTACCCCAGCTGTCCGGCTCCCTGTCCTGACTGGACTCTCCCCCAGGCTGTGCTGCTCCCTGTCCTGACTGGACTCTACCCCAGGCTGTGCTGCTCCCTGTCCTGACTGGACTCTCCCCCAGGCTGTGCTGCTCCCAGTCCTGACTGGACTCTACCCCAGGCTGTGCTGCACCTGTCCTGACTGGACTCTACCCCAGGCTGTGCTGCTCCCTGTCCTGACTGGACTCTACCCCAGGCTGTGGTGCACCTGTCCTGACTGGACTTTACCCCAGGCTGTGCTGCACCTGTCCTGACTGGACTCTACCCCAGCTGTCCGGCTCCCTGTCCTGACTGGATTCTACCCCAGGCTGTGCTGCTCCCTGTCCTGACTGGACTCTACCCCAGGCTGTGCTGCTCCCTGTCCTGACTGGACTTTACCCCAGCTGTCCGGCTCCCTGTCCTGACTGGACTCTACCCCAGCTGTCCAGCTCCCTGTCCTGACTGGACTCTACCTCAGCTGTCCGGCTCCCTGTCCTGACTGGACTCTACCCCAGGCTGTGCTGCTCCCTGTCCTGACTGGACTCTACCCCAGCTGTCCGGCTCCCTGTCCTGACTGGACTCTCCCCCAGGATCTGCTGCTCCCTGTGCTGACTGGACTCTACCCCAGGCTGTGCTGCACCTGTCCTGACTGGACTTTACCCCAGGCTGTGCTGCACCTGTCCTGACTGGACTTTACCCCAGCTGTCCGGCTCCCTGTCCTGACTGGACTCTACCCCAGGCTGTGCTGCTCCCTGTCCTGACTGGACTCTACCCCAGGCTGTGCTGCTCCCTGTCCTGACTGGACTTTACCCCAGCTGTCCGGCTCCCTGTCCTGACTGGACTCTACCCCAGCTGTCCGGCTCCCTGTCCTGACTGGACTCTACCCCAGGCTGTGCTGCTCCCTGTCCTGACTGGACTCTCCCCCAGCAGTCCGGCTCCCTGTCCTGACTGGACTCTCCCGCAGGCTGTGCTGCTCCCTGTCCTGTCTGGACTCTACTCCAGGCTGTGCTGCTCCCTGTCCTGACTGGACTCTACCCCAGGCTATGCTCCTCCCTGTCCTGACTGGACTCTCCGCCAGCTGTCTGGCTCCCTGTCATGACTGGATTCTCCCCCAGGCTGTGCTGCTCCCTGTCCTGACTGGACTCTACCCCAGGCTGTGCTGCTCACTGTCCCGACTGGACTCTACCCCAGCTGTCCGGCTCCCTGTCCTGACTGGACTCTCCCCCAGGATCTGCTGCTCCCTGTGCTGACTGGACTCTACCCCAGGCTGTGCTGCACCTGTCCTGACTGGACTTTACCCCAGGCTGTGCTGCACCTGTCCTGACTGGACTCTACCCCAGGCTGTGCTGCTCCCTGTCCTGACTGGACTCTACCCCAGGCTGTGCTGCACCTGTCCTGACTGGACTCTACCCCAGGCTGTGCTGCACCTGTCCTGACTGGACTTTACCCCAGGCTGTGCTGCACCTGTCCTGACTGGACTTTACCCCAGCTGTCCGGCTCCCTGTCCTGACTGGACTCTACCCCAGGCTGTGCTGCTCCCTGTCCTGACTGGACTCTACCCCAAGCTGTGCTGCTCCCTGTCCTGACTGGACTCTCCCCCAGCTGTCCGGCTCCCTGTCCTGACTGGACTCTACCCCAGCTGTCCAGCTCCCTGTCCTGACTGGACTTTACCCCAGCTGTCCGGCTCCCTGTCCTGACTGGACTCTACCCCAGGCTGTGCTGCTCCCTGTCCTGACTGGACTCTCCCCCAGCTGTCCGGCTCCCTGTCCTGACTGGACTCTACCCCAGCTGTCCGGCTCCCTGTCCTGACTGGACTCTACTCCAGGCTGTGCTGCTCCCTGTCCTGACTGGACTCTCCGCCATGCTGTGCTGCTCCCTGTCATGACTGTACTCTCCCCCAGCTGTCCGGCTCCCTGTCCTGACTGGACTCTCCCCCAGGCTGTGCTGCTCCCTGTCCTGACTGGACTTTACCCCAGCTGTCCGGCTCCCTGTCCTGACTGGACTCTACCCCAGGCTGTGCTGCTCCCTGCCCTGACTGGACTCTACCCCAGCTGTCCGGCTCCCCGTCCTGACTGGACTCTACCCCAGGCTGTGCTGCTCACTGTCCTGACTGGACTCTACCCCAGCTGTCCGGCTCCCTGTCCTGACTGGACTCTACCCCAGGCTGTGCTGCTCCCTGTCCTGACTGGACTCTACCCCAGGCTGTGCTGCTCCCTGTCCTGACTGGACTTTACCCCAGGCTGTGCTGTTCCCTGTCCTGACTGGACTTTACCCCAGGCTGTGCTGCTCCCTGTCCTGACTGGACTTTACCCCAGCTGTCTGGCTCCGTGTCCTGACTGGACTCTACCCCAGGCTGTGCTGCTCCCTGTCCTGACTGGACTTTACCCCAGCTGTCCGGCTCCCTGTCCTGACTGGACTCTACCCCAGCTGTCTGGCTCCCTGTCCTGACTGGACTCTACTCCAGGCTGTGCTGCTCCCTGTCCTGACTGGACTCTCCGCCATGCTGTGCTGCTCCCTGTCATGACTGTACTCTCCCCCAGCTGTCCGGCTCCCTGTCCTGACTGGACTCTCCCCCAGGCTGTGCTGCTCCCTGTCCTGACTGGACTTTACCCCAGCTGTCCGGCTCCCTGTCCTGACTGGACTCTACCCCAGGCTGTGCTGCTCCCTGCCCTGACTGGACTCTACCCCAGCTGTCCGGCTCCCCGTCCTGACTGGACTCTACCCCAGGCTGTGCTGCTCACTGTCCTGACTGGACTCTACCCCAGCTGTCCGGCTCCCTGTCCTGACTGGACTCTCCCCCAGCTGTGCTGCTCCCTGTCCTGACTGGACTCTACTCCAGGCTGTGCTGCTCCCTGTCCTGACTGGACTCTACCCCAGGCTATGCTGCTCCCTGTCCTGACTGGACTCTACCCCAGGCTGTGCTGCTCCCTGTCCTGACTGGACTCTACCCCAGAATGTGCTGCTCCCTGTCCTGACTGGGCTCTACTCCAGACTGTGCTGCTCCCTGTCATGACTGGACTCTCCCCCAGGCTGTGCTGCTCCCTGTCCTGACTGGACTCTACCCCAGGCTGTGCTGCTCCCTGTCCTGACTGGACTCTACCCCAGCTGTCCGGCTCCCTGTCCTGACTGGACTCTCCCCCAGGCTGTGCTGCTCCCTGTCCTGACTGGACTCTACCACAGGCTGTGCTGCTCCCTGTCCTGACTGGACTCTCCCCCAGGCTGTGCTGCTCCCTGTCCTGACTGGACTCTACCCCAGGCTGTGCTGCACCTGTCCTGACTGGACTCTACCCCAGGCTGTGCTGCTCCCTGTCCTGACTGGACTCTACCCCAGGCTGTGCTGCACCTGTCCTGACTGGACTTTACCCCAGGCTGTGCTGCACCTGTCCTGACTGGACTCTACCCCAGGCTGTGCTGCTCCCTGTCCTGACTGGACTCTACCCTAGGCTGTGCTGCTCCCTGTCCTGACTGGACTTTACCCCAGCTGTCCGGCTCCCTGTCCTGACTGGACTCTACCCCAGCTGTCCGGCTCCCTGTCCTGACTGGACTCTACCCCAGGCTGTGCTGCTCCCTGTCCTGACTGGACTCTCCCCCAGCTGTCCGGCTCCCTGTCCTGACTGGACTCTCCCTCAGGCTGTGCTGCTCCCTGTCCTGTCTGGACTCTACTCCAGGCTGTGCTGCTCCCTGTCCTGACTGGACTCTACCCCAGGCTATGCTCCTCCCTGTCCTGACTGGACTCTCCGCCAGCTGTCTGGCTCCCTGTCATGACTGGATTCTCCCCCAGGCTGTGCTGCTCCCTGTCCTGACTGGACTCTACCCCAGGCTGTGCTGCTCACTGTCCTGACTGGACTCTACCCCAGCTGTCCGGCTCCCTGTCCTGACTGGACTCTCCCCCAGCTGTGCTGCTCCCTGTCCTGACTGGACTCTACTCCAGGCTGTGCTGCTCCCTGTCCTGACTGGACTCTACCCCAGGCTATGCTGCTCCCTGTCCTGACTGGACTCTACCCCAGGCTGTGCTGCTCCCTGTCCTGACTGGACTCTACCCCAGAATGTGCTGCTCCCTGTCCTGACTGGGCTCTACTCCAGACTGTGCTGCTCCCTGTCATGACTGGACTCTCCCCCAGGCTGTGCTGCTCCCTGTCCTGACTGGACTCTACCCCAGGCTGTGCTGCTCCCTGTCCTGACTGGACTCTACCCCAGCTGTCCGGCTCCCTGTCCTGACTGGACTCTCCCCCAGGCTGTGCTGCTCCCTGTCCTGACTGGACTCTACCACAGGCTGTGCTGCTCCCTGTCCTGACTGGACTCTCCCCCAGGCTGTGCTGCTCCCTGTCCTGACTGGACTCTACCCCAGGCTGTGCTGCACCTGTCCTGACTGGACTCTACCCCAGGCTGTGCTGCTCCCTGTCCTGACTGGACTCTACCCCAGGCTGTGCTGCACCTGTCCTGACTGGACTTTACCCCAGGCTGTGCTGCACCTGTCCTGACTGGACTCTACCCCAGGCTGTGCTGCTCCCTGTCCTGACTGGACTCTACCCTAGGCTGTGCTGCTCCCTGTCCTGACTGGACTTTACCCCAGCTGTCCGGCTCCCTGTCCTGACTGGACTCTACCCCAGCTGTCCGGCTCCCTGTCCTGACTGGACTCTACCCCAGGCTGTGCTGCTCCCTGTCCTGACTGGACTCTCCCCCAGCTGTCCGGCTCCCTGTCCTGACTGGACTCTCCCTCAGGCTGTGCTGCTCCCTGTCCTGTCTGGACTCTACTCCAGGCTGTGCTGCTCCCTGTCCTGACTGGACTCTACCCCAGGCTATGCTCCTCCCTGTCCTGACTGGACTCTCCGCCAGCTGTCTGGCTCCCTGTCATGACTGGATTCTCCCCCAGGCTGTGCTGCTCCCTGTCCTGACTGGACTCTACCCCAGGCTGTGCTGTTTCCTGTCCTGACTGGACTCTCCCCCAGCTGTCCGGCTCCCTGTCCTAACTGGACTCTACACCAGGTTGTCCGGCTCCCTGTCCTGACTGGACTCTCCCCCAGCTGTCCGGCTCCCTATCCTGACTGGACTCTACTCCAGGCTGTGCTGCTTCCTGTCCTGACTGGACTCTACCCCAGGTTGTCCGGCTCCCTGTCCTGACTGGACTCTACTCCAGGCTGAGCTGCTCCCTGTCCTGACTGGACTCTACTCCAGGCTGTGCTGCTCCCTGTCCTGACTGGACTCTACCCCAGGCTATGCTGCTCCCTGTCCTGACTGGACTCTACCCCAGGCTGTGCTGCTCCCTGTCCTGACTGGACTCTACCCCAGGCTGTGCTGCTCCCTGTCCTGACTGGACTCTCCCCCAGCTGTCCGGCTCCCTGTCCTGACTGGACTCTCCCCCAGAATGTGCTGCTCCCTGTCCTGACTGGACTCTACCCCAGGCTGTGCTGCTCCCTGTCCTGACTGGACTCTACCCCAGGCTGTGCTGCTCCCTGTCCTGACTGGACTCTCCCCCAGCTGTCCGGCTCCCTGACCTGACTGGACTCTCCCCCAGAATGTGCTGCTCCCTGTCCTGACTGGACTCTCCCCCAGCTGTGCTGCTCCCTGTCCTGACTGGACTCTACTCCAGGCTGTGCTGCTCCCTGTCCTGACTGGACTCTACCCCAGGCTATGCTGCTCCCTGTCCTGACTGGACTCTACCCCAGGCTGTGCTGCTCCCTGTCCTGACTGGACTCTACCCCAGAATGTGCTGCTCCCTGTCCTGACTGGACTCTACCCCAGCTGTCCGGCTCCCTGTCCTGACTGGACTCTCCCCCAGGCTGTGCTGCTCCCTGTCCTGACTGGACTCTACCCCAGGCTGTGCTGCTCCCTGTCCTGACTGGACTCTCCCCCAGGCTGTGCTGCTCCCAGTCCTGACTGGACTCTACCCCAGGCTGTGCTGCACCTGTCCTGACTGGACTCTACCCCAGGCTGTGCTGCTCCCTGTCCTGACTGGACTCTACCCCAGGCTGTGGTGCACCTGTCCTGACTGGACTTTACCCCAGGCTGTGCTGCACCTGTCCTGACTGGACTCTACCCCAGCTGTCCGGCTCCCTGTCCTGACTGGATTCTACCCCAGGCTGTGCTGCTCCCTGTCCTGACTGGACTCTACCCCAGGCTGTGCTGCTCCCTGTCCTGACTGGACTTTACCCCAGCTGTCCGGCTCCCTGTCCTGACTGGACTCTACCCCAGCTGTCCAGCTCCCTGTCCTGACTGGACTCTACCTCAGCTGTCCGGCTCCCTGTCCTGACTGGACTCTACCCCAGGCTGTGCTGCTCCCTGTCCTGACTGGACTCTACCCCAGCTGTCCGGCTCCCTGTCCTGACTGGACTCTCCCCCAGGATCTGCTGCTCCCTGTGCTGACTGGACTCTACCCCAGGCTGTGCTGCACCTGTCCTGACTGGACTTTACCCCAGGCTGTGCTGCACCTGTCCTGACTGGACTTTACCCCAGCTGTCCGGCTCCCTGTCCTGACTGGACTCTACCCCAGGCTGTGCTGCTCCCTGTCCTGACTGGACTCTACCCCAGGCTGTGCTGCTCCCTGTCCTGACTGGACTTTACCCCAGCTGTCCGGCTCCCTGTCCTGACTGGACTCTACCCCAGCTGTCCGGCTCCCTGTCCTGACTGGACTCTACCCCAGGCTGTGCTGCTCCCTGTCCTGTCTGGACTCTACTCCAGGCTGTGCTGCTCCCTGTCCTGACTGGACTCTACCCCAGGCTATGCTCCTCCCTGTCCTGACTGGACTCTCCGCCAGCTGTCTGGCTCCCTGTCATGACTGGATTCTCCCCCAGGCTGTGCTGCTCCCTGTCCTGACTGGACTCTACCCCAGGCTGTGCTGCTCACTGTCCCGACTGGACTCTACCCCAGCTGTCCGGCTCCCTGTCCTGACTGGACTCTCCCCCAGGATCTGCTGCTCCCTGTGCTGACTGGACTCTACCCCAGGCTGTGCTGCACCTGTCCTGACTGGACTTTACCCCAGGCTGTGCTGCACCTGTCCTGACTGGACTCTACCCCAGGCTGTGCTGCTCCCTGTCCTGACTGGACTCTACCCCAGGCTGTGCTGCACCTGTCCTGACTGGACTCTACCCCAGGCTGTGCTGCACCTGTCCTGACTGGACTTTACCCCAGGCTGTGCTGCACCTGTCCTGACTGGACTTTACCCCAGCTGTCCGGCTCCCTGTCCTGACTGGACTCTACCCCAGGCTGTGCTGCTCCCTGTCCTGACTGGACTCTACCCCAGGCTGTGCTGCTCCCTGTCCTGACTGGACTCTCCCCCAGCTGTCCGGCTCCCTGTCCTGACTGGACTCTACCCCAGCTGTCCGGCTCCCTGTCCTGACTGGACTCTACTCCAGGCTGTGCTGCTCCCTGTCCTGACTGGACTCTCCGCCATGCTGTGCTGCTCCCTGTCATGACTGTACTCTCCCCCAGCTGTCCGGCTCCCTGTCCTGACTGGACTCTCCCCCAGGCTGTGCTGCTCCCTGTCCTGACTGGACTCTACCCCAGGCTGTGCTGCTCCCTGCCCTGACTGGACTCTACCCCAGCTGTCCGGCTCCCCGTCCTGACTGGACTCTACCCCAGGCTGTGCTGCTCACTGTCCTGACTGGACTCTACCCCAGCTGTCCGGCTCCCTGTCCTGACTGGACTCTACCCCAGGCTGTGCTGCTCCCTGTCCTGACTGGACTCTACCCCAGGCTGTGCTGCTCCCTGTCCTGACTGGACTTTACCCCAGGCTGTGCTGTTCCCTGTCCTGACTGGACTTTACCCCAGGCTGTGCTGCTCCCTGTCCTGACTGGACTTTACCCCAGCTGTCTGGCTCCGTGTCCTGACTGGACTCTACCCCAGGCTGTGCTGCTCCCTGTCCTGACTGGACTTTACCCCAGCTGTCCGGCTCCCTGTCCTGACTGGACTCTACCCCAGCTGTCTGGCTCCCTGTCCTGACTGGACTCTACTCCAGGCTGTGCTGCTCCCTGTCCTGACTGGACTCTCCGCCATGCTGTGCTGCTCCCTGTCCTGACTGGAGTCTACCCCAGGCTGTGCTGCTCCCTGTCCTGACTGGACTTTACCCCAGGCTGTGCTGTTCCCTGTCCTGACTGGACTTTACCCCAGGCTGTGCTGCTCCCTGTCCTGACTGGACTTTACCCCAGCTGTCTGGCTCCGTGTCCTGACTGGACTCTACCCCAGGCTGTGCTGCTCCCTGTCCTGACTGGACTTTACCCCAGCTGTCCGGCTCCCTGTCCTGACTGGACTCTACCCCAGGCTGTGCTGCTCCCTGTCCTGACTGGACTTTACCCCAGCTGTCTGGCTCCGTGTCCTGACTGGACTCTACCCCAGGCTGTGCTGCTCCCTGTCCTGACTGGACTCTACCCCAGGCTGTGCTGCTCCCTGTCCTGATTGGACTCTACCCCAGGCTGTGCTGCTCCCTGTCCTGACTGGACTTTAACCCAGCTGTCTGGCTCCGTGTCCTGACTGGACTCTACCCCTGGCTGTGCTGCTCCCTGTCCTGACTGGACTTTACCCCAGCTGTCTGGCTCCCTGTCCTGACTGGACTCTCCCCCAGGCTGTGCTGCTCCCTGTCCTGACTGGACTTTACCCCAGGCTGTGCTGTTCCCTGTCCTGACTGGACTTTACCCCAGGCTGTTCTGCTCCCTGTCCTGACTGGACTCTACCCCAGGCTGTGCTGTTCCCTGTCCTGACTGGACTTTACCCCAGGCTGTGCTGCTCCCTGTCCTGACTGGACTCTACCCCAGGCTGTGCTGCTCCCTGTCCTGACTGGACTTTACCCCAGCTGTCTGGCTCCGTGTCCTGACTGGACTCTACCCCAGGCTGTGCTGCTCCCTGTCCTGACTGGACTCTACCCCAGGCTGTGCTGCTCCCTGTCCTGACTGGACTCTACCCCAGGCTGTGCTGTTCCCTGTCATGACTGGACTTTACCCCAGCTGTCTGGCTCCGTGTCCTGACTGGACTCTACCCCAGGCTGTGCTGCTCCCTGTCCTGACTGGACTTTACCCCAGCTGTCCGGCTCCCTGTCCTGACTGGACTCTACCCCAGGCTGTGCTGCTCCCTGTCCTGACTGGACTCTACTCCAGGCTGTGCTGCTCCCTGTCCTGACTGGACTCTACCCCAGGCTGTGCTGCTCACTGTCCTGACTGGACTCTACCCCAGCTGTCCGGCTCCCTGTCCTGACTGGACTCTACCCCAGGCTGTGCTGCTCCCTGTCCTGACTGGACTCTACCCCAGGCTGTGCTGCTCCCTGTCCTGACTGGACTCTCCCCCAGGCTGTGCTGCTCCCTGTCCTGACTGGACTCTACTCCAGGCTGTGCTGCTCCCTGTCCTGACTGGACTCTACCCCAGGCTGTGCTGCTCACTGTCCTGACTGGACTCTACCCCAGCTGTCCGGCTCCCTGTCCTGACTGGACTCTACCCCAGGCTGTGCTGCTCCCTGTCCTGACTGGACTCTACCCCAGGTTGTGCTGCTCCCTGTCCTGACTGGACTCTACCCCAGGCTGTGCTGTTCCCTGTCCTGACTGGACTTTACCCCAGGCTGTGCTGCTCCCTGTCCTGACTGGACTTTACCCCAGCTGTCTGGCTCCGTGTCCTGACTGGACTCTACCCCAGGCTGTGCTGCTCCCTGTCCTGACTGGACTTTACCCCAGCTGTCCGGCTCCCTGTCCTGACTGGACTCTACCCCAGGCTGTGCTGCTCCCTGTCCTGACTGGACTTTACCCCAGCTGTCTGGCTCCGTGTCCTGACTGGACTCTACCCCAGGCTGTGCTGCTCCCTGTCCTGACTGGACTCTACCCCAGGCTGTGCTGCTCCCTGTCCTGATTGGACTCTACCCCAGGCTGTGCTGCTCCCTGTCCTGACTGGACTTTAACCCAGCTGTCTGGCTCCGTGTCCTGACTGGACTCTACCCCTGGCTGTGCTGCTCCCTGTCCTGACTGGACTTTACCCCAGCTGTCTGGCTCCCTGTCCTGACTGGACTCTCCCCCAGGCTGTGCTGCTCCCTGTCCTGACTGGACTCTACCCCAGGCTGTGCTGTTCCCTGTCCTGACTGGACTTTACCCCAGGCTGTGCTGCTCCCTGTCCTGACTGGACTCTACCCCAGGCTGTGCTGTTCCCTGTCCTGACTGGACTTTACCCCAGGCTGTGCTGCTCCCTGTCCTGACTGGACTCTACCCCAGGCTGTGCTGCTCCCTGTCCTGACTGGACTTTACCCCAGCTGTCTGGCTCCGTGTCCTGACTGGACTCTACCCCAGGCTGTGCTGCTCCCTGTCGTGACTGTACTCTCCCCCAGCTGTCCGGCTCCCTGTCCTGACTGGACTCTCCCCCAGGCTGTGCTGCTCCCTGCCCTGACTGGACTCTACCCCAGCTGTCCGGCTCCCCGTCCTGACTGGACTCTACCCCAGGCTGTGCTGCTCCCTGTCCTGACTGGACTCTACCCCAGGTTGTCCGGCTCCCTGTCCTGACTGGACTCTACCCCAGGCTGTGCTGCTCCCTGTCCTGACTGGACTCTACCCCAGCTGTCCGGCTCCCTGTCCTGATTGGACTCTCCCCCAGGCTGTGCTGCTCCCTGTCCTGACTGGACTCTACCCCAGCTGTCTGGCTCCGTGTCCTGACTGGACTCTACCCCAGGCTGTGCTGCTCCCTGTCCTGACTGGACTCTCCCCCAGCTGTCCGGCTCCCTGTCCTGACTGGACTCTCCCCCAGGCTGTGCTGTTCCCTGTCCTGACTGGACTCTACCCCAGGCTGTGCTGCTCCCTGTCCTGACTGGACTCTCCCCCAGCTGTCCGGCTCCCTGTCCTGACTGGACTCTCCCCCAGGCTGTGCTGCTCCCTGTCCTGACTGGACTCTCCCTCAGGCTGTGCTGCTCCCTGTCCTGACTGGACTCTACCCCAGGCTGTGCTGCTCCCTGTCCTGACTGGACTCTCCCCCAGGCTGTGCTGCTCACTGTCCTGACTGGACTCTACCCCAGCTGTCCGGCTCTCTGTCCTGACTGGACTCTACCCCAGGCTGTGCTGCTCCCTGTCCTGAATGGACTCTCCCCCAGCTGTCCGGCTCCCTGCCCTGACTGGACTCTCCCCCAGGCTGTGCTGCTCCCTGTCCTGACTGGACTCTCCCTCAGGCTGTGCTGCTCCCTGTCCTGACTGGACTCTACCCCAGGCTGTGCTGCTCCCTGTCCTGACTGAACTCTCCCCCAGGCTGTGCTGCTCACTGTCCTGACTGGACTCTACCCCAGCTGTCCGGCTCTCTGTCCTGACTGGACTCTACTCCAGGTTGTCCGGCTTCCTGTCTTGACTGGACTCTACCCCAGGCTGTGCTGCTCACTGTCCCGACTGGACTCTCCCCCAGCTGTCCGGCTCCCTGCCCTGACTGGACTCTCCCCCAGGATGTGCTGCTCCCTGTCCTGACTGGACTCTACCCCAGGCTGTGCTGCTCCCTGTCCTGACTGGACTCTACCCCAGGCTGTGCTGCTCCCTGTCCTGACTGGACTCTACCCCAGGATGTGCTGCTCCCTGTCCTGACTGGACTCTCCCCCAGGATGTGCTGCTCCCTGTCCTGACTGGACTCTCCGCCAGCTGTCCGGCTCCCTGTCATGACTGGACTCTCCCCCAGGCTGTGCTGCTCCCTGTCCTGACTGGACTCTACCCCAGGATGTGCTGCTCCCTGTCCTGAATGGACTCTCCCCCAGCTGTCCGGCTCCCTGCCCTGATTGGACTCTACCCCAGGCTGTGCTGCTCCCTGTCCTGACTGGACTCTACCCCAGCTGTCCGGTTCTCTGTCCTGACTGGACTCTACCCCAGGCTGTGCTGCTCCCTGTCCTGACTGGACTCTACCCCAGGCTGTGCTGCTCCCTGTCCCGACTGGACTCTACCCCAGGCTGTGCTGCTCCCTGTCCTGACTGGACTCTACCCCAGGCTGTCCGGCTCCCTGTCCTGACAGGACTCTTCCCCAGGCTGTCCGGCTCCTCTTCCTGCCTCACCCACTCATCCTAGGATCGAGCTTTGCACCTAACCCCGCCAATTGGGTTGAGCTCTAACTGTGCAGCCTACCCTTCATTGCCGGGTTCTTGCTGTGCTCCCCTCTCAGCCAGTTGGATGGGGCCCTACTGAGGAGACTGAGGGTGGGGGTTGCTCTGATATCCCAGGGTTACCCTCTGCCCACAGTCCAGGCTCTGCACCAACTCGGTATCTGTGGGTAAAGCTGGGCACAAGGAACACCAGGTTCAGCTCATGAAACCTTTGCACATTGAACCACAGCCGAAGAGGTCTTGTCATGCTGAACTAATTAGATTAGTAATCAGATGAACTAATCCCTTCTGTCTACCCAATGTCCATATCCTTATTTTCCTGCTAATCATGTGCCTATGTAAGAGCCTAAAACATATTTGTCTTTGCCGTCACCCTGGGCAGTGTTGTCCAGGTACCCATCACCCTGTAAAAAAAATCTCACTTCCTTTGAACTTACCCCTTCTCACCTTAAATGTATGCCCTCTGGTATTCAACATTTAACCTCCCAGGAAAAAGATATTGGTTGTCTATCTAGTCATAGTCATAGTCATACTTTATTGATCCCTGGGGAACCTCTTCTGCACCCTCTCCAAAGCTTCCACATCCTTCCTATAATGGGACAACCAGAACTGAACTTTATTGCAGCACAGGGCAGTGTTTGAGGCTGAATCATGGTCCCAGAACACATCCAACACAGCTCGGAAAGCTCACCAACCCCTCTACTTTCTGAGGAGTTTGACGAGAGCTGGACTCTGCACATCCACACTCACGTCATTCTACAGATGTGCAGTGGAGAGCATCCTGAGACGCTGCGTCACTGCTCGGTACAGAGACTGCACTGGGGCAGACAGGAAAACTCTACAACGGGTCATCAAAACTGCCCAATGCATCACCAGGCGCAGCCTACCTGCCAGCAAAGACATGCAGTGTAAACAGAATGATGCTGGAAAAGGGCTAGTAACAACCTAAAGGGTCCACCCACCCTGCTCATTGACTGTTTGTCCCATCGGGGAGGAGGCTACGTAACATCCACACCAGGACAGCCAGACTCAGAATCAGTTCCTTTCCCCAAGCAGTAAGACTGATCAACACCTCCACCCACTAACTCCACCTAACACTAACTTTATTATCTCCTGTCAGTCACCTTGCGTACAGCCTAGCCTCACTCTATGGACAGACAATAGATCGATGTATAGAAACTATCTTATGTATTTATATTTGTTGTATTTTTTATTATTGTGTTCTTTATCTTTTGTGGGTTTTTTTGTGCCACATTGGATCTGGAGTCACAATTATTTTGTTCTCCTTTGCATTTGTGGACAGGATAATCTTAAACATCAGCGGAGCTAAGGAGGAATCCCCCTTGTGTCCTGATTGGCACTGATCCATTCCACAGCCTCCCCACCGCCCCCCCCGCAAGTTTCCTGAGCTCATTGTTCCTGCTCCAGTACCAGACCCTTCATCAACTCCTGCCCTGACTCATTCCCATTCCTGCTCTAACAGTGTATTCCTCTCCCATTCCGATGTTGTCTTATTCCCAAGGCTATGATCTAGTTTTATAAGGAACATAGAGCATTACAGAACAGTATTGAAAGTTTTGTCATGAAGAGTGTCTGATGGCTCTGGGCCTCTACTCACTGAAATTCATAAGAATGAGGGGTGACCTCATTGAAACCTATCGAATGGTGAAAGGCCTTGAGAGAGTGGATGTGGAGAGGATATTTCCTATATGGGGGAGCCTGAGACCAGAGGGCACAGTGTCAGAATAGAGGGGTGTCCTTTTAGAACGGAGATGAGGAGGAATTTCTTTAGCCATAGAGTGGTGACGCCGTGGAATTTGTTGCCATAGGCAGTTGTGCTGGCCAAGTCTTTGGGTATATTTAAGGCAGAGATGATAGATTCTTGATTAGTCAGGACATGAAGAGATACGGGGAGAAGGCAGGAGATTGGGCTTAAGAGGGAAAATGGATCAGCCATGATGAAATGGTGGAGCAGACCCAATGGGGCCAAATGGCCTAATTCTGCTCCTATATGTTGTGGTCGATAGCACAAGCCCTTAGGCCCATGATGTGGTGCCGGCCTTATAATTTACTATAAGATCAACTGACATACCCTCCATTTTTCTTTCATTGATATGCCCATCTCAGTCTCTCTTAAATCTCCCTAATGTATCTGCCTCTACCACCATCCCTGTCATCATCATCATCATCAGGTGCCGTGCCCAGTTTGAGCTTTGACTGCCATGGCCACTCACTCCTGTTTTGGGTCAAGTGGATCAATTCATTGGTATTCATTTCCAGTTCTCTGGCTTCATTTGTCTTTGTCTTCCTCTTGCTTTCTCCCCTTCAATCTTTCCCGTAATTACCGTGCATTCTAACTCCTCTTTCCTAATCACATGTCCAATGAAGTTATGTTGCCTTTTCATGATCTCATACATTATTTCTCTTTTTGTGTTTGCTCTGTTTATGACATCCTAGTTAGATATTCGTTTCGTCCATGATATTCTTTGCATCCTCCTCAAAAACCACATCTCTGCTGCTTCAATTTGTTTCCACATGTTACTAGATACTGTCCAACATTCTGAGCCATATAATATAACTGGATAAACGTAACATTTCAGTACTCTGAGGTGGGTTGTCATGCCTAGTTTAGTATTGGTCGGTATACTCTTCATTCTTGTAAAGATGTCTTTCGCCATCCCTATTCTTCTTTTGATGTCCATGTCGCACCTGCCATCTGACGTCACCCAACTTCCTAAGTAGCAAAAGTTCTGCACTTGTTTTATGTCTTCCCCGTTTATTCTCAGCCTGCTGATAGGATTCTCCTTCTTTTTGGATATCACATACATTCTGTCTTTTTGCAATTGATAGACAGACCCATTTTTTTGTAGTTCTTCCTCCATACTTGCAATTAACACAGTGTCATCTGCATATCTGAAACTATTGATGTTTTCACTGCCAACTTTGATTCCCAAGATGTCTCTTATTTTTTGTAATATTGTTTCACTGTACACATTAAATAAATCGGGGGAGAAAACACACCCTTGTCTAACGCCTCTCTTGATTTTTGTAAACTGACTCACTTCTCCATCTATTCTTACAGTGGCAGTTTGTTCCCAGTATAGATTTCTGATTAGACGGAGGTCTTTCGAATCTAGATCTAGAGTTTTCTGTAATATTTCAAATAACTTATTGTGCTTCACTTTATCAAATGCTTTTGTGTAGTTGATAAAATGAACAAACAAATCTTTTTGCACTTGAATAGCTCGTTCTGATAGTATCCTTAACATCAATATTGCATTTCTTGTACCTTTGTCTTTCACAAAACCACATTGTTCTTTGCCTATTTCAGCTTGTATCTTACTTTTAGCTCTTGTCATCAAAATTCTTAGAAATATCTTGGTGATATGACTCATTAAACTTATGGTCCTATGTAATTCACATTCTATTGCTCGAGGTTTCTTAGGAAGAGTGATAAATACTGATTTTTTCATCTCTTCTGGTATTATTCCGGTCTCATAAATGTCATTGATTAAATCAGTAAGTTTTTCAATTCCATAATCTTCAAGGGTGATAATTTGTTCTATTACTAATTCATCAGGACCTGCTGCCTTTCCTTTCTTCACCGTATTTATTGCATTACAAACTTCAGATTTTAAAATACTTGAACCTTCAATGTTTTTCTTAATTTCTGGTTTTTCACCTCGATCGTCTTCAAACAATTCCTGAATATACTCAGTCCATCTGTTCATAATCTCATCTTTTTCCATGATAATGGTACCGTCCTTTGCTTTCAAACATCCACCTGAAGAACAGAGGAGCTTTTTACCAGTAATATTCTTGATTTGTTGATGTAACCTTTTTGGATCAGTAATAGGGATTCTTTCTATTTGCTCACATTCCTGGTTTAACCATTCTTCTTTGGCTTTTTGACATAAGCGTTTAACTTTATTATCTAAGGACTTATATTCTTTAGGATTTGCTTTCTTCCATCTCTTTTCTTCCATTAGAATTTTGATTTCATCTGTCATCCATTTATTCTTTGTACTTTTTTCTTTTTTAGGAATCACTGACTTTGCTGATTCTATCCTTCAGAGAGTTAAATTTCATTTCTACTTGATATGGTCTGGGTATGACTCTAAACTGCAGCTGGTGATGAGGCTCTGATTGGGGACTTCCAGAGTTTTGAGGAAAGTGGAGTTACTCCTTAGTCATTCATTGCTCCCAGGGCCGCTCTGACCCGGAACGGTAGCACCTGCAAGGGGTTCCTGCTCAGGATACGAGCGAAGGCCAACGCCAGATCCGGCAGGTTCAGTAAATGAACTTAAGATGGAGAAGGTGGATGAGCTTGGACCTCAAATGTCAACAGCTATAGTACAGGCGGATGAACATTTGGGAAGAGACATGGCAATTTCTTTCGTTCGCCCAACGGTAGGCAACAGCAAACCACCGTTGCTAGATACTAGGTTTCCTAGAATCTATTTGTGAAGAAAACCATGGTCAAACTCACAAAATGTATCACGCAACAACAGCGTCAAGAGGATCTTCAAGACAATTC
The DNA here is from genome assembly GCF_963921235.1 of Mobula hypostoma. NCBI lineage: Eukaryota > Metazoa > Chordata > Chondrichthyes > Myliobatiformes > Myliobatidae > Mobula > Mobula hypostoma. The sequence continues at coordinate 59,190,140 of NC_086118.1, forward strand.
TGAAGATGCTTCGCTCGGTAGGGTTGATTCTGGTCAGCAGGGGACCCCCAACTGTCATCAAGCTACTGCTCATAAAATTCAAGTAACCACCCCTGTGGCATGTTCCATACACACACCACTCTCTGTGTAAGAACCCTACCTCTGACATCCCCCCTATACATTCCTCCAATCACCTTAAAATTATGGCCCTCATATTGGGAAGCAGGCACTGGCTGCCCACTCGATCTCTGCCTCTTACACACCTCTATTAAGTCACCTCTCATCCGCCTTCACTCCAAAGAGAAAAGTCCTATCTCGCTTGGTGGAGACAGAGACCCAAGAGACTGCAGATGCTGGAATCTGCAAGGATAAAACTTTCTTGAAAGACGGGCAGACTGTACCTCAAAGAGATTTCAGTGCAGAGCCTGATCCAACCTTTCAGCCAAAAATACCATCATTTCTTTTTCCCTTCTAAATGCTGCTCGACCTACCAGAAGATCATTTGTTGCTGTAATTTTATAACTCTTATAATTGTTCATTTGATAACTCAAATATTATAATTATTCTTATAATTATTATTAATTATTCATCCCTGTGGTCAAGAAAGCACATGCAGTGTCTCCATCTCCTGAGGTGATTGAGGTTCTTTCCCCCCTCCTCCCATTCTAACCAATTTTTACAGGAGAACCATTGGGAGTGTCCTGACCTGGTACATCACCTTCTGGTAGGAGAATTGCAAAAACATTTGACTGCAAGCCCCGACAGTGGATTGAGAGGACTGCTGAAAGGATCATCTGGGTCTCCCTTCCACCTATCAGAGATATTTGTAAGCAGGGCCCTTAGCATTGTCGATGATCCCTCGCACCTGTCCAACAACCTCTTTGATCTCCTCCGTCAGGAAGGAGATACCATGGCATTAGGACAAGAATGTTAGGGTGGGAAACAGCTTCTCCCCCAGGCCATGAGACTACTGAACTCCCTGCCACCACCCAGGTTGCATCACACATGAAGTGCAAGTAGTGTTATACTGTTTACTTTTAACTCGTGTCATAAATGCACCTTATTATTTGTTAATTTATTTGTGGTAATATTACTTTTTGTGTTATGTGTGTGATTTATATGTACTGTTATGCATCTTGGTCTGAGGAACATTGTTTCGTTGGGTGTACGTGTATGGTTGAGTGATATAAACGCTTGCATGAATCATTATCATCCCAGCTGCATTATTCACCCCCACATGTACCCATCAAGAAATAACATGGTGGGGGGGCACAAATTTGGGGTAGGGGTTGATTTAGAGTGTCAGAGATAAAGGTGTGGATTAGTGGTGAGCCAAAGAGGAAGGGGTGGAACTGAAGGGAAGAGTAAGTAGGAGGGGGAGGGTGGGGAAGAGGCAGGGCAGTCCCAGCGTGGGGAAGAGGCAGGGTAGGCCCAGGGTGGGGAGAGGGAGTCAGGGTAGGCCCAGGGTGGGAAGAGGGAGTCAGGGTAGGCCCAGGGTGGGGAGAGGGAGTCAGGGTAGGCCCAGCGTGGGGAAGAGGCAGGGCAGGCCCAGCGTGGAGAAGAGGCAGGGTAGGCCCAGGATGGGGAGAGGGAGTCAGGGTAGGCCCAGGGTGGGGAGGGGGAGTCAGGGTAGGCCCAGGGTGGGGACGGCTGGATCTAAGGGAAAGGCGGGTTGCGAGGTGGGAGCTTGAAATGGGAGGCGAGAGGAGCAAATGTTGGCCTGATTGTGGGGATAAGGGAGGGAGCCTGGTCAAGGGGGAGAAATTCTGCAAGTCAGAACAGTAGAGGGCTTAACACACCATTTGGCCCAAGATATTTTGCCAATCTTGATCCCAATTTATTCTAGATGTTCTCCTCCTGTGTATCATCTATTCCCTACATATTCTCCCCCCTCACTGCCATCATTTCTCTGAAGAAGGTAACACTACCTTGATATTCCTCTATTGCACTACAGTATTTACTTTTGTAACTTATTATGTCGTGCATTGTACCGCTGCCGCAAAAACATTTCACAACAACTGTTAATAGTGTTGAATTGACAAACCTAATTCTAATGTGTCTATCTAAAAGTGTCTAAAATCAGAATCAGGTTTATTATCACCAGCATGTGACGTGAAATTTGTTAACTTAGCAGCAGTTCAATGCAATACATAATCTAGCAGATAAAATAATAATAATAATAAATAAAAAATTTAAAAATGCGAGAAATTGCTTGCTCCTGGTAACCACTGGGTTGCATCACTGTCTGGTATTGGGGGGGTGGGGGGGGGCTACTGCACAGGACTGAAAGAAGCTGCAGAGGCTTGTAAATTTAGTCGGCTCCATCTTGGGTACTAGCCTACAAAGTACCCAGGAGCAGTGTCTCAGAAAGGCAGCGTCCGTTATTAAGGACCTCCAGCACTCAGGGCATGTCCTTTTCTCACTGTTACCATCAGGTAGGAGGCACACACTCAGCAATTCAGGAACAGCTTCTTCCCCTCTGTCATCCAATTTCTGAATGGGCATTGAACCCTTAAACACTACCTCGCTTTTTAAATGTACAGTATTTCATTTTTTTTGCACCATTTTAATCTATTCAATATACATATACTGTAATTGATTTATTTATTTTTTTCTTCTTATATATTATGCGTTGCATTGAACTGCTGCTGCTAAGTTAACAAACTTCACGACATTGGCATGTTGCAAAGGTAATACTACAGTTGTTATGGGGGATTTCAACATGCAGGTAGACTGGGAAAATTAGGTCGGTACTGGACCCCAAGAAAGGAAGTTTGTGGACTGCCTCCGAGATGGATTCTTAGAATAGCTTGTACTGGAGCCTGCCAGGGAGAAGCAATTCTGGATTTAGTGTTGTGTAATGAGCGAGATTTGATAAGGGAACTTGAGGTAAAGGAGCCATTAGGAGGTAGTGACCATAATATGAAAAGTTTTAATCTACAATTTGAGAGGGAGAAGGGAAAATCAGAAATGTCAGTATTACAGTCGAACAAAGGGGACTATGGACGCATGATGGAGGAGCTGGCCAAAGTTGACTGGAAAGATACCCTAGCAGGGATGACAGTGGAACATCAATGTCAGGTATTTCTGGGAATAATACAGAAGATGCAGGATCAGATCATTCCAAAGAGGAAGAAACATTCTAAAGGGAGTAAGGGGCGACCGTGGCTAACAAGGGAAGTCAGGGACAGTATAAAAATAAAAGAGAGGAAGTATAACATAGCAAAGACGAGTGGGAAGCCAGAGGAATGGGAAACTTTTAAGGAGCAACAGAAGATAATTAAAAAGGCAATACGGGGGGAAAAGGTGAGGTACGAAGGTAAGCTAGCCAAGAATATAAAGGAGGATAGTAAAAGCTTCTTTAGGTATGTGAAGAGGAAAAAATTAGCTAAGACTAAAGTTGGGTGCTTGAAGACAGAAACGGGTGAATTTATTATGGGGAACAAAGAAATGGCAGACAAGCTGACCAGGTACTTTGGATCTGCCTTCACTAGGGAAGACACAAACAATCTCCCAGATGTAATAGTGGCCAGAGGACCTAGGATAACGGAGGAACTGAAGGAAATTCGCATTAGGCAGAAAATCGTGTTGTATAGACTAATGGGACTGAAGGCTGATAAATCTCCAGGGCCTGATGGTCTGCACCCCAGGGTACTTAAGGAGGTGGCTCTGGAAACCGTGGACGCACTGGTAATCATTTTCCAATGTTCTATAGATTTGGGATCAGTTCCTGTGGATTGGAGGGTAGCTAATGTTATCCCACTTTTTAAAAAAGGAAGGAGAGAAAACAGGGAATTATAGACCAGTTAGTTTGACATCAGTGGTGGGGAAGATGCTGGAGTCAATTATAAAAGATGAAATCGCAGCATATTTGGATAGCAGTAGCAGGATACGTCCGAGTCAGCATGGATTTACAAAGGGGAAATCATACTTGACTAATCTTCTGGAATTTTTTGAGGATGTAACTATGAAAATGGACAAGGGAGAGCCAGTGGATGTTGTGTATCTGGACTTTCAGAAAGCCTCTGATAGGGTCCCACGTAGGAGGTTAGTGGGCAAAATTAGAGCACATGGTATTGGGGGTAGGGTACTGACGTGGATAGAAAATTGGCTGGCTGACAGAAACAAAGAGTAGGGATTAACGGGTCCTTTTCAGAATGGCAGGCAGTGACTAGTGGGGTACCGCAAGGCTCAATGCTGGGACCGCAGCTATTTACAACGTACATTAATGATTTAGATGAAGGGATTAAAAGTAACATTAGCAAATTTGCAGATGACACAAAGCTAGGTGACAGTGTGAAATGTGAGGAGGATGTTAAGAGAATGCAGGGTGACTTGGACAGGTTGGGTGAGTGGGCAGATGCAGTTTAATGTGGATAAATGTGAGGTTATCCACTTTGGTGGCAAGAACAGGAAGGCAGATTACTATCTGAATGGTGTCAAGTTAGGAAAAGGGGAAGTACAATGAGATCTGGGTGTCTTTGTTCATCAGTCACTGAAAGTATACAGGTACAGCAGGCAGTGAAGCAAGCTAATAGCATGTTGGCCTTCATAACAAGGGGAGTTGAGTATAGGAGCAAAGAGGTCCTTCTGCAGTTGTACAAGGCCCTGGTGAGACCACACCTGGAGTATTGCGTGCAGTTTTGGTCTCCAAATTTGAGGAAGAACATTCTTGCTGTGGAGGGAGTGCAATGCAGGTTCACTGGGTTAATTCCAGGGATGGCAGGAATGTCATATGTTGAAAGATTGGAGCGACTGGGCTTGTATACACTGGAATTTAGAAGGATGAGAGGGGATCTGATTGAAACATATAAGATTATTAAGGAATTGGACATGCTAGAGGCAGGAAACATGCTCCCGATGTTGGAGGAGAACCAAAGGCCACAGTTTAAGAATAAGGGGTAGGCCATTTAGAATGGAGTTGAGGAAAAACTTTTTCACACAGAGGGTTGTGATTCTGTGGACTGCTCTGCCCCAGAAGGCAGTGGAGGCCAATTCTCTGGATTCTTTCAAGAAACAGTTAGATAGAGCTCTTAAAGATAGCTGAGTCAATGGATATGGGGAGAAGGCAGGGACAGGGTACTGATTGTGGATGATCAGCCATGATCACAGTGAATGGTGCTGCTGGCTCGAAGGGCCGAATGGCACCTATTGTCTATTGACACATGCCGGTGATAATAAATTTGATTCTGATCCAGAACCTGTTCCAACACTCTCCCTTGACATCGCCTTTCACTCCCCCTCTAACCTTAGAAGTACGTCTTGTGGTGTTAGACATTTCTACCTATCTGTGCCTCTCATAACTTTGAAAACCTCTCAGAGGTCTCCCTTCAGCCTCTGTCGCTCTGTTCACATTTCGCAGGCGTTGGAAACGAGAAGTGAAAGCCGAGGCGCGGGGACATTCGGCCCCTCGGGCGTGTACTGGACCATGGTGAAACAGGAAAAGGGGGCGCGCTCCACGCTTGATCACATGACACAACATATTTGACGCGTTGCTGAGCAACGGGGCATGCGCGCCCTGCGGGAGGCGCAGGCGCAGTGAGGTTGGCTTGTGGCGCGCGGCAGGGCGGGACGGGCAGTGCAGTGTGGGAGCTTGCCAGACGCATCGCCATTTTACGGCGCCAACATGTTGTCGAACGCACAGCTACTGGACGAGTTGATGGGCCGCGACCGCAACCTGGCCCCGGACGAGAAGAGGCAGAACGTCCGCTGGGATGACGACAGTGTGAGTTCCCCGGACGGTACCGGGCGGGAGGTGGTTACCGGACGTCCGGCCGCGCCTCGGGCCTTGGGCCCTCAGGGCGGAGGAATGGCTGGAGCGGGGCCGGGGCCGCGTCCGAGAGGGCGAGGGTGGAGAAGGTCTGGCCTGGGATATGTGTTCTACTGAATGCCGGGCCGTGGGAACTTCTTTGTGGGGCCAGTCCCTCGTACTTGGGACGGGGATGGACCGGGCGGGGGTGGGGGGAAAGAGGTCATTAACACTCGGCGGCCCGGGGCGGGGTTGTCGACCTTTGAGAGAACCGTTGTCCCTATTCGGCCTTCGGTGGGTTCATTATTCATCCGTTCAACCTACGGATTTAAAAACAACCGCAGAAACTCGGCAGCTCCATCGGGAATTAAAGGAAAGTAAACTTCCTGCCAGGGAATGCTTGATTCATTCATAAAAAAAGAACCTGTGTTCGCAACCTCCAGCCTGAGTTCCTCAGGGGATTCCTGATGTATTGGTTTGTTTTTGAAACTTGTGTAATGGACGCATTTTCGAAACTTCATTGTAAATCCGTGGATCTGAGTTCATTTGTTCCTAGTGGTGCCTTGATCTAAATTGGGGGGGGGGGCGGGCAGGTGGTGTGTAATATTGTCACGAGCAAAAGCAGAAAAGAAGTTTATTAGTGTAACGATAAGCCCCACAAACTTTTGTAGCTAAACAGCAGTTATGTAAAGTGACACCATTAATTTTTGAGATCGGTGACATTTCTTCATACCTGTTCTGAAGTTTAGTGAACAAGAAATAGTAGATGCATTAGTGATAATTTTTCAAAACTCTTTTGATTCTGGATTAGTTCCTGAGGATTGGAGGGTGGCTAATGTAACCCCGTTTTTTAAAAAACGAGGGAGAGAGAAAGCGGGGAATTATAGACCAGTTAGCCTAACATCGGTGGTGGGGAAAATGCTAGAGTCAGTTATCAAAGATGTGATAACAGCACACTTGGAAAGTGGTGAAATCATCGGACAAAGTCAGCATGGATTTGTGAAAGGAAAATCATGTCTGGCGAATCTCATAGAATTTTTTGAGGATGTAACTAGTAGAGTGGATAGGGAAGAACCAGTGGATGTGGTATATTTGGATTTTCAAAAGGCTTTTGACAAGGTCCCACACAAGATTAGTGTGCATACTTAAAGCACACCGTATTGGGGGGGTAAGGTATTGATGTGGATAGAGAATTGCTTGGCAGGCAGGAAGCAAAGAGTGGGAATAAACGGGACCTTTTCAGAATGGCAGGCAGTGACTAGTGGGTCAGTGCTGAGACCCCAGTTGTTAACAATATATATTAATGACTTAGATGATGGAATTAAATGCAGCATCTCCAAGTTTGCGGATGACACGAAGCTGGGCGGCAGTGTTAGCTGTGAGGAGGATGCAGGGTCACATGGATAGGTTAGGTGAGTGGGCAAATTCATGGCAGATGCAATTTAATGTGGATAAATGTGAGGTTATCCACTTTGGTGGCAAGAACAGGAAAACAGATTATTATCTGAATGGTGGCTGATTAGGAAAAGGGGAGGTGCAAAGAGACCTGGGTGTCATTATACACCAGTCATTGAAAGTGGGTATGCAGGTACAGCAGGTGGTGAAAAAGGCGAATGGTATGCTGGCATTCATAGCAAGAGGATTCGAGTACAGGAGCAGGGAGGTACTACTGCAGTTGTACAAGTCCTTGGTGAGACTACACCTGGAGTATTATGTGCATTTTGGTCCCCTAATCTGAGGAAAGACATTCTTGCCATAGAAGGTTCACCAGATTGATTCCTGGGATGGCAGGACTTTCATATGCTGAAAGACTGGATCGACTCGGCTTATGCTCTCTGGAATTCAGAAGACTGAGGGGGGATCTTATTGAAACGTATAAAATCCTAAAGGGATTGGACAGGCTAGATGCAGGAAGATTGTTCCTGATGTTGGGCAAGTCCAGAACAAGGGGTCACAGTTTGAGGATAAAGGGAAAGCCTTTTAGGACCGAGATGAGGAAAAACTTCTTCACACAGAGAGTGGTGAATCTGTGGAATTCTCTGCCACAGGAAACAGTTGAGGTCAGTTCATTGGCTATATTTAAGAGGGAGTTAGATATGGCCCTTGTGGCTAAAGGGATCAAGGGGTATGGAGAGAAGGCAGGTACAGGGTTCTGAGTTGGATGATCAGCCATGATCGTACTGAATGGCGGTGCAGGCTCAAAGGGCCGAATGGCCTACTCCACCTATTTTCTTTGTTTCTATGTCAAATGTGATCTGTTCACAGATACTATTGCATGTAATTAGGAATGGGACTTTCTAGCCTACTCAATGCCTTAACATTGTTTTCTCCATATCTATCTCTCCTATCAGTTTTGATTTTGTTTGAGTGAAGAAATTTCTCACTACAAAGGCTTACCCCCATGCCTGAAGGCTGTGAAGTGGTCCCGGGAATCATCTGGGAACTATTTCTGGCATCTTTGTCTAATTGTTTTTTCCCCATTAGCTGCATTTTTTTGCTTATTGATCAATGCAAACTTAGCTTCTTCCCCTCTGCTATCAGATTTCTGAATGGTCCATGAACACTACCTCATTATTTTGCTATCTTTTTGAACATTTTTATATATTCTTTTTGTAATTTACACTATTTTTATGTTTGCACTGCTGCTGCAAAGCAACAAATTTCATGACATATGTTAGTAATAATAAACCTGATTGTAGCTTCCTCTTAGTGCTTGGAGTAAGTCCAGCTGAATAAATTACGCAATACTGCAGACTCAGTGTGGTTTACCTTTTAATGTCAGCATCATGAGAGTGTTACGTCGTAACACCATAAAATACATAAGCAGAAAGAGGTCTCCGCCCATCAAGTCTGTTTTGCAATTCACTCATGGCTGATTTATTTTTTTAAACTTCATTCTCCTGCCTTTCCCTTTAACCCTCAACTCACTTGCCAATCTCTCCCTTAAATTCACACTATGACTTGACCTCCAGCCTTCCGTGGCAACGAATTCCACAGATCCGTAATCTATTGTGTTCTGGTTTTTGTTCCCGAGACCGCCATGCATGTCATCTCTGTGCTTCACTTGGGTGGCAGAGTGGAGGTACAAGGAGGTGTAAGGCACTCCTTCCTTCTACAGGTCATCCTTGGGCAAGGTGTATCACCTGCTTATCTCCCCTCACCTTCCCCTGGATCAGGGTCACATGAAGCCATGGGGGCAGGTGGTGCATATCACAAGTTCTGGTTATGCAACCACTGACGTCAGACAGTCAGTCTCGGAGGAGTATCGATAATGGCTGAAGTCACCTGATTTACAAAGAGACTGCCCAGAAGATGGCAATGGCAAACCTCTTCTGTAGAATTTTCCGAGAACAGTCACAGTCATAGACTATGATCACCCACATCATACAACATGGCACATATGATGGTGATACTTTAGCTCAGACAGGTGTATCCACCCACAGCCTCTCTCTCAGCTTGTTGTCAGTGTAGGCCTGCTCAGGAGTTGGGTGTGAACAGGGAATCATAATCAAGGTCTGTTAAACTAAGTTTCTTGCATTTGCACATCATTGTAACTTTGCTTTTATGTTGCAAACCTTTTTGTTCAGTAGCCTTCAAGGCTGACCTCTTGTTTTCCGTTGATTTTCAGTCACTTCACTTGTCTTTACAACAGTGTTTGTGTTAAGGGTGTAAAACCTTAGAGATGACTAGTAGGTTAGGTGGTACCTGAAAATTCTTTAACTCACTTGATTATTTCCTGCAGCCATTAATCTCTGAGTTTTAGTGAGAAGCTCCCGTGGGTAAAGGTTACTGCCTCATTTGATAAACATCTTCGATATTGGGCAGCACACAAAATGTTGGATTAGAACTTTTTAGATTTACTGAATGATTCTGGCCTCTTACAACTTAAATTATAGACTGGAACTTGGACACTTAAAAGGTGACAGTTGCCGGCGGAACGCACCAGGTCAGGCAACATCTATGGAGGGTAAACCAATGAGTGAAATTGATAAACAAGAAATTCTGCAGAAGCTGGAAGTACTGAGCAACGCACACAGTGCAGGAGGAAGAGAAACCCATCAGATGCTGCCTGACTTTCAAAGGGAAACTGAATTTTTTCATTTATTGGGGATCATGGGGCCTGGGATTAAAATGTATAATTTACTGACAACTCTTGGTAGGGTGGATGTCACTGAATGTTCCGTCATGCAGGATCTAAAACAAGAGGTCACTGTTTAAAACGGGTCAGGCAGATGAGGAATTTATTTTGGTTCAATGTGCAGATCTTTGTAACTCTTGAAGGTGTGCTGTGAGGAAAGTCTTTGAAAAAATAGATACTGCATAAGCAAGAGGGGGAAAGGTTACTGTGGCTAGACACCCCTGAGTGATCAGCCTTTAGAAATTCCTTACTGGCTGATAGCTGTTCACTGCATTGGCTTTTGGCCCAGACTGGACAACCTGGCTGGAATTGGCCAGCGTTCCATGAGGACCTTTCCTAGAACTAGTCGTTCCATAGCTCAGACCTTGAATGTTTCTTCTCTCTTTGGACCTTTTGTCGCTGAGTTGTTGAGTGACTTGAGAAGGACAGTAGGACATGTTACAGGGATGGGATGGGCAGCAGTGCAGAAAGTGAACACAAACTGTTACTGAGGCATGTCTTATCGTTACAGGTGTGTAAATACTTCCTGTGTGGATTCTGTCCAGCTGAATTATTTACTAATACACGTTCTGATCTGGGTAAGATTGCTTAATTTAGTAACAATTTTGTGAATGTTTACTGCTGAGGAAGTGTGTGACTGACCTGCCATTTAAAACTGGCCATGGATTGGAGTGAGATAAGAGAATGCTGTGGGAACTGCAGTGATAATTGGCACCAGTCTTGAGCAATGTGCAGCAAAGCCCTGAGTGCTCGAGGGCTGCTCCCGCTCCCAGGTGGACTGCATCCAAATTAAAGTTCCCCAAATAGTTTCACCTCCCCTTGTGATGAGCAACTGTTGCCACTGTGGTGGGCTTCTTCCAGGTAGGTGTGAGTGGGTGTTTCAACATAGAACATAGGATAGTGCAGCACAGTACAGGCCCTTCGGCCCACAATGTTGTGCTGACCCTCAAACCCTGCCTCCCATATAACCCCCCACTTTAAACTCCTCCATATACCTGTCTAGTAGTCTCTTAAATTTCACTAGTGTATCTGCCTCCACCACTGACTCAGGCAGTGCATTCCATGCACCAACCACTCTAAATAAAAAACCTTTCTCTAATATCCCCTTTGAACTTCCCACCCCTTACCTTAAAGCCATGTCCCCTTGTGTTGAGCAGTGGTACCCTGGGGAAGAGGCGCTGGCTATCCACTCTATCTATTCCTCTTAATATCTTTTATACCTCTATCATTCCCTTGGGGAAGTTGGTGTCTTTCTAAACAATAGAGCAGGGATTTGTAACCTGGGGTGCAAATCACAGACCGCTTGCTTAATAGTATTGGTCCGTGGCATAAAAAAGGTTGGGAACCTCTGGGAGCAAAGTTTCAGAATGAGGGATTTTCTTCCTGGATCATCAAGAATCTTTGAAATCCGTTACTTCAGCAAGTGGAGACTGAATTACTGAATATATTCAGCTCCAAAATAGACAGACCTTTGGCAGCCAACAACAAAGTGAGGCCCAGGTTAATGGGCCTTGTGGTTGATGTCTTTTTCTCTGTGGGGCATCCCAGTGATGCATAGTCCACTGTCCGCATCTGGGTCATGAAATGACCAGTCCTTATTTTAACTTTGTCCTCTTCACTAGTTTGCTTCCATTCCAAAGATGTACAGTGTAAGTAAGTTGTGAGGAAGCGACTCTTGCGGACTGTCCCTATTCATTCATCTTATTTGATCAGCATGTGCTTAATATCTGGTAGCAGGAGGATAATAAGCACATATTTTGATTGTGGTCATGAATGCAGATGATGCATTTTATTGTATGTTTTCAAGTGATGAAGCTAATCTTTAATATTCAAATCTTTCAAACATATTAAATATGTAATATTTTAATTAGGTTCTCATTTTGCCAATTCATCTGTGTTTAGGGTGTCTATTCAATACCTATTTGTAGAGCAGTCCCTTTACCTAAAGGCTCAGACTTGGTGAATCCACACTAATGCAGACCAGTATATCTGCTGCCTCACGTCGCCAGAGACTCTTCAATCCTGACCCTGGGTGCTGGACTTCACGTGTTTGTGACTGTGGTTGTCCTCCAGGTGCTCTGTTTTTCTCCTGCATCCCAGAGATCTTTAACCAAGTTCTTTCTGTGGGGTTCAGCTGTTGCATCCCAGCAAGCAGTCTAACGACTAGCAATCTTAACAATTGTGCAATTAGATACTGTAAATTGACCCTAATATATAGGTGAGTGGTAGAATATGGGAAGAATAAATAAGTGAATGTGAGATTAGTGTAAATGTGTGGTTAATGGTTAGTCATAGAACACTACAGCACAAACAGGTCTTTGGCCCATCTAGTCCATGTTGAACCATTGACTTGCACCTGAACTATAGCCCTCTCATCCTGTACCCATCCAAATTTCTCTTAAATGTTGAAATCAACCCTACATCCACCACTTCTGCTGACAGCTCATATCACAGTTTCACCGCCTTCTGAGTGAAGAAATTCCCCCTCCTATCCTTAAACATTTCACCTTTCACACTTAACCCATGATCCAATGTAGTCTCACCAAATCTTAATGGAAAAAGCTGGCTTACCTTTACTCTTATCTATACCCTTCATAATTTTGTACACCTCTATCAAATCTTACCTCAGTCTTCAACATTCTAGAGAATAAATTCCTAACCCATTCAGGCTTTCCCTATAACTGTCCTCAAGTCCCAGCATCATCGTGGTAAATTTTCCCTGTATTCTTTCAATCTTATTTACATCTTTCCTGTAGGTTGGTGACCAAACTTGCAGACAATACTCCAAATTAGGCCTCACCAATGTCTTGTACAACTTCTCCATAACATCCTAAATCCTGTACTCAATATACTGATTTATGAAGATTAATCTACCCAAAGCTTTCTTTACGATCCTATCTACCTGTGCCATCATTTTCAAAGAATTATGGACCTGCATTCCTAGGTCCCTTTGTTCTGCCACACTCTTCAGTGCCCTACCCTTCACTGTGTAAGACCTACTCTGGTTGGTCTTACTGAAGTGCAACACCTTTGCACTCGTCTACATTAAATTCCAAATGCCATTTTTTCAGTTCATTTCACCAGCTGGTCCAGATCCTACTGCAAGCTCTGATTGTCTTCCTTGCTATCCACTATACCCTCAATCTTGTAGTTACCCACACATTTACTGATCCAGTTTACTACATTATCATCCAGATCATTGCTATAGCACCAATCCCTGTGGCACACACAGGCCTCACATCAGAGAGACAACCTCGCTGGCTTCTGCCACAAAGCCAGTGTCTAATCAATTTACTACCTCATCCTGAATGCTAAGTGTCTGACCCCTGACCTGCTTCCCATGCAGGACATTGTCAAATGCCTTGCTAAAGTCCATGTAGATGCCTTGTTTTCATCAACTTTCCTTTCAGCTTCTTTGAAAAACTTAGGATTGCTTAGACATAACCTATCACACACAAAGCCATGCTGATTATCCATATCAGTCCCTGTCTATCCAAATATCCAGTCCCTTAGAATATCTACCAATACTGTTGTTACACTACTGATGTTACGCTCTCTGGCCTATAGTTTCCTGGTTCTTATTAGAGCCTTTCTTAAACAGCAGAACAACATTAGTCACACTTCTGGTACCTCGCCTGTCACTAGTTTCTGCACTTGTCTCCCACAGGGTCTGAGGGAACATCTTGTCAGGTCCTGGGGAATTAAACACCTTAATTTGCCTCAAGACAGCAAATCCTTCCTCCTCTGTAATCTATATAGGGTTCATGATCTTGCTGCTTTGCCTCACTTCTGTAGACTTTCTCTGAGTAAATACAGATGCAGAGAATCCATTTTGGATCCCTCCCATTTCTTTTGGTTCCACACATGGATTACCTTTCTGATCATCTAGTGGACCAGTTTTGTCCCTTGCATCCTTTTATCGCTTGACATATTTGTATAATCATAAGACCATAAGACAAAGGAGCAGAAGTCAGCCATTCGGCCCATGGAGTCTGCTCCGCCATTTTATCATGAGCTGATTCATTCTCCCATTTAGTCCCACTCCCGCGCCTTCTCATCATAACCTTTGATGCCCTGGCTACTCAGATACCTATCAATCTCTGCCTTAAATACACCCAGTGACTTGGCCTCCACTGCTGCCTGTGGCAACAAATTCCATAGATTCACCACCCTCTGACTAAAAAAATTTCTTCGCATTTCTGTTCTGAATGGGCGCCCTTCAATCCTTAAGTCATGCCCTCTCGTACTAGACTCCCCCATCGTGGGAAACAATATTGCCACATCCACTCTGTCCATGTTTTTCAACATTAATCCTTTAGGGTTCTCCTTCATCTTGTCTGCTGGAGTAACTTCATGCCTTCTTTTAGGTGTGGGAGTCCCAGTCAATGTGGAAACAACCTTGTGTTTCTTCCAACAGTCTGCGATCTCTACAAATTTGTTCTTTTAAATCCCACGACTGTTGGACGGTCTATAATAGCCCCATTAATGTGGTCATAAATTATTCTTCAGTTCCACCTGACCACTGTGGCTTTCCTCTGCTGGATAATTTCTCCTCTCCTCCAGTGCCCCCCCCCCCCCGTGTTGTTGAGGGGATTGGGCACAGAGGTATTCTGCACCAGATGTCTTACTCCTTTCCCCCTTCTGACGGTCACCCAGTTATCTGTGTCATGCACTTAGGCAATTGAGGTGTAACTACATATGTCGTATCCCTCAACCCCACAGCCTCCTGACTGATTCGGAGTTCATCCAGCTCCAGCTCCAACTCCTTAATATGGTCTGTTAGAAACTGCAGCTGGAGGTGTAGTCATCAGGAACACTGAAGATCTCCCTTTTTTCCCACAACCTGCAAGAGCAGCATTCCTTTATCCTGTCTGGCATCCCTATTGCTCTAAATGTGCGACAAGAAAAGAAATGGAAAAAAACCTACCCGTAGCTTAGCTTTCCTCGCCAAAGCCCAACTCCCCACTGGCCCGTTCACACAATGGCTGCTCCACTTAAACCGAACTTTTTAAAATTGGAAACGAGAAAATCTGCAGATGCTGGAAATCCAAGCAACATACACATGCTGGAGGAATTCAGCAGGCCAGGCAGCATTTGCAGAAGTCCTGCAGAAGGGTCTCTACCCAAAATGTTGACTGTACTTTTTTTCCATATGCTGGCTAACCTGCTGAGTTCCTCCAGTATTTTGTCTTACTTTTTTAAAAAAATTGGTTCTTGCCAACTGCCTAATTATGTGCAATCCAATGTTTCCTTGGGACTGTGGCACACACAATGTGCCGATTGACCCGCTCGCTGCTTTTATATTCTTTCTCCAGGCAAACTGGTGTCTCCTCTGGACTGTGGTACGTAAAATGGGTTGGCGTGGGCTGAAGAGCCTGTTTCATGCTGTAACCTATGATACTGTAGACAGTACTCCAGGTATTTTCACCAGAGTCCTAGACTGCAGCAAGAGTTACCATCCAGCAAGTAATCTCCAACATAGAACAATATAGGTGCTGTAGCCCACGATGTTGTGCTAATCCTTCACACCCACAAAGCCTCCATTTTTCTGTCATTCATGTGCCTGTCTAAGAGTCTCTTAAATGTCCCTAATGTATCTGCTGCTACTACCACCACCCCTGGCAGCATGTTCCACACATCCACCTCTGTGTGTTGGGGAAAGAAACAGCAACAACCAAACTAGTCTCTAACATCCACCCTATACTTTACTCCATTCTCCTTGTATTAGTCATAGTCATACTTTATTGATCCCGGGGGAAATTGGTTATTGGAAATTAGCCATTTCATCCCTGGAAAAGTCTCTGACCATTCACTGTCAGGCTCCCAACCTAGGGGCCATGACGGGGGTACATGGCATAAATTTGATCTAATGTATACCGTACATTTTCCACTCCCCTGTTTTTTCTTTGTTCCTTCTGTTCACACCACCTGATGAGTGGCTGTGTTTTTATTAAACTGTACTCATTCCTTTAATTCTCTTCACTCATATTTAAATGAGTTGTTCACTGATTTTTCTCAATTCTCATTGAAGTGAATCATTAACTTTTTCTTTCCGTGGGGGTGACCTGACCTGCTTTGTACTTTTCCTGTTTTCCATTCCATCTTCCTTACCTATTTGCATGCCAGTCTTGTGCTGTCTTTATTTCCAGTGCTCTGTTTGCATCAGTGTTTGGTAGTTTTATCACAAATTGAATCACATTGCAATGGCAATGTTACTGACTGTTTTGATCATTTTATGTTGCCAGCTTGTAATTCATCTGCAGCCATCTTGGTAATTCACTTAACTCTTTCACATCCCTTTGCAAACTTTGTATCATCTTCAACCTTCTGGCTTTGCAAACTTCAATACAGAAGTTTGTCTTTTTATCTAAGTCATTAATACAGGTTGTAACTTTCTGAGGATATACAACTCTGATCTCAGCAGACACAACATGGGAGTGGGAGAGACTTTTATTTCTGCTGTTTCCTTGTCCTGTGGTTGCCCTCCAACCAGGTTAACGTTCTATACAACCTCATCAGAAACTGTTAAATCATCACATCTTGACAAAAACAGTTTTTAATGCATGTTGTTGCATCAGCTTTTGTCCACTTATTACCAGCTTGGTGGGGTGGGGGGAGGGGGTTGCTCCCATGACCTATTCAATGCTCCCAGCGGCGGCCATCTCAAATAGTCTCTGACAGCCAAGTCCAGCTCCTGACCTTCACTTGTTTCTTAACTACTAAGCCCAGCAGAACAGTTTCTACTGACAGGAGAAAGGACAAAGGCAGGTCACTGGCACCTTCAAACCAGTCACTTTGGGCAGATGGGGCTCGTCAGCCACGGTTGGCAGCTCATCTAGGAGAAAGAAAACTCTGAATTCAAATCTCTGCTGCCTTGCAGCTATGCCCACTTATGGGGAAGGCTTCAGGAGTAAACCCCAAGGGGAAAAACGCAGTTGGAGTCGCTGAGGCAGCCCTACATTGAGTTCAACGCTGACTGGCAACTCCTGCGACGCTGCTGGTACCAAACTGTATTGGTCGCTGCTGCTCCTTTGGATTCATCCGCTATGTGGGAAGGGGGTGCCTACTACAATGGCATCAGCTTGCTCTCCATATTGTACTGTTCTGGCTTGCGAATTACAGCTAGGATGCAGCATCCATGGCCGACCCGACCAATGTTAGACAAACCCCAAATTTGTAATGGGCATTGCAGTGGCAATTCTATCAAAGTAAGGAGTTAAAAGCCAGCTTACCTCCTAGAGCAGAAAGTGTCTTTGTTTACTTTGCTGTAATAGTTATAATTGACTGTATGCGTCATGTTTCCAAGAGAGGCAGTGGCTACCTAGATATTTCATTGGGAGGCGGGGAACAAATGCATTGCAATTTCCAGTACACATTTATCATTACCTGGGTGGGGGAAGGGTCACAGAGGTACTTTAGTTGTTTTTATTGCAATTGGCTGTTAAAAGTTAACGTGATGTTTGCGGATATATTCTTACGTTTTATTAATAAACCTCTATCAGTCGGTTTGGTACAGGCCCTCTGCCCCACAATGTTGTGCTGACCTGTTAATCTACTCCATGAAGATCTCTCTCTGTTTTGCCCTCTTATAAAATTGATAGTTTTTTAAAAAATCTGGCCGTAACTAAATTGTTTTGCTTCTCAGGGAACTGAGCATTTGAAACCTGGTCATTAAGCATGGAAAAGTGCCCTTTGCCCCAGCCTTCCTGAACAGCCCCATGTGCTTGTTTGGCCATATCAGTCTAAATCTTTCCTATCCAAGTATGTCCAAATGTATTTTAAAGGTTGTAATTATATCGTTTCATAGAACATAGAACAGTACAGCACAGTACAGGCCCTTTGGCCCACGATGTTGTGCCGACCCTTAAACTCTGCCTCCCATATAACTCCCCACCTTAAATTCCTCCATATACCTGTCTAGTAGTCTCTTAAATTTCACTAGTGTATCTGCCTCCACCACTGACTCAGGCAGTGCATTCCATGCACCAACCACTGAGTAAAAAACCTTCCTCTAATATCCCCCTTGAACTTCCCACCCCTTACCATGTCCTCTTGTACTGAGCAGTGGTGCCCTGGGGAAGAGGTGCTGGCTATCCACTCTATCTTTTCCTCGTAGTATCTTGTATACCTCTATCATGTCTCCTCTCATTCTCCTTCTCTCCAGAGAGTAAAGCCCTAGCTCCCTCAGTCTCTGATCATAATCCATACTCTTTAAACCAGGCAGCATCCTGGTAAATCTCCTCTGTACCCTTTCCAATGCTTCCACATCCTTCCTATAGTGAGGCGGCCAGAACTGGACACAGTACTCCAATTGTGGCCTAACCAGAGTTTTATAGAACTGCATCATTACCTCGCGACTCTTAAACTCTATCCCTCGACTTATGAAAGCTAACACCCCATAAGCTTTCTTAACTACCCTATCTACCTGTGAGGCAACTTTCAGGGATCTGTGGACATGTACCCCCAGATCCCTCTGCTCCTCCACACTACCAAGTATCCTGCCATTTACTTTGTACTCTGCCTTGGAGTTTGTCCTTCCAAAGTGTACCACCTCACACTTCTCCGGGTTGAACTCCATCTGCCACTTCTCAGCCCACTTCTGCATCCTATCAATGTCTCTCTGCAATCTTCGACAATCCTCTACACTATCTACAACACCACCAACTTTTGTGTCCTCTGCAAACTTCATTTGATGTTATGTTTATGTTAACACTGGGGCTCACAGAAATCAAGTTGTTATTAGGCTGGATAAAGTCCTTGCTGTGTGAAAAGTATGACTGATGACTTTACTTGATTTTTTTGCAGGTCCTTGTGAGAAAATTCATGATGATAACTTGCGGAAGTAGTAAGTATCTCACTTTCTGAGGGGGGCCTCGAAGTGTCTGCACGTGGAGCAGATGTGTTATTGTTCTGCTTTCCTCACACAGTTACGAGAAGAGCTCTCGATTCATGAAGGTGGGCTATGAGAAGGATTTCTTGCGCTACCTTCAGAACCTGATGGCAGATGTGGAGCGGCGGATCCGTCGAGGTCATGCTCGACTCGCACTGTCCCAGAACACAACGACAGGAGCCACGGTAAGTCTGTAGAGGTGTGCGTTGCTGTGATCGTGGGGTTGTGATTACTATGTAGAGGTGGGGAAGAGACATCTGTCTTATGGAGCTGGTTCAAGGGTCTTGCTGATGTTGGTAATTCTGGTTTTCATTTTGTAGACTGGAGGGCCTGTGAGTAAAAATGAAGAGAAGGGTCAGGTCCTAACGGAGAAAATTGAAGAACTTTTGGAACAGGTAAGGGATCAGATTCCTCTTGGTCAAAACAAACTATTGGATTTTCTGGGCATTATTGCTGATTCCTCTATTAAGCTGCTTGGCAGGAAGTGGCAAAGACTTCCTCTAGTTCAGGGGTACCCAACCTTGGGTCTGTGGGCTGTCAGTTAATGGTAGGGGTCCATAGCACAAAAAAGGTTAGAAACCCTGGCTCTAGTTAGACTTAAACAACTTGAGCTGATTGTGTTACTGCTTTAGTCAATGGAAGTTTTGCACAAGCAAGAATGGGTTACAGGCTGATCTCAGTATTTTTGGGCAGTTCTTCAAGGTGGGTCTTAACTAATTTTGTTCATGCTAAACTCCAGGGAATACAGGCCCAGAGCCTTCATATACTCTTTATACACTAACCCTTTCATTTCTGGAATAATTCTTGTGAACCTCCTCTAGACTCTCTCCAATGCCAGCACATCTGGGGGCACAAAACTGCTCACAATACTCCAAATGTGCTCTGACCAATGCCGTATAAAGTTGCAGCATGCAAATCCAAAAGACGTAGGAGCAGAACCAGACTGTTCAACCCTTTGGGTCTGCTCCACCATTCCATCATTGCTGATTTATTATCCCTCTCAACCCCATTCTCCTGTCTCCTCCCTGTAAACCGAGTCATCAAACAGATCCCTGCCACTGAGTTTTTTTCTTCATCCTTTCTTCCTGCCGATGTGCGTCTTTGTCGTTGACCCCTCTAAGGGAAATAGTATTAGAATTAGGTTTAATATCACCAGCATTAGTTGAGTAATTTGTCTTTGCAGTACAATACAATATGTAATAATAGAAAACACAACTAGTTGCTGTGTGTGTGTGTAGCAAAAATAGAAATAAAGAAGTGAGGTAGTGTTTATGGGTTCGGTATCCATTCCCTGGAAATCAGATGGCAGAGGGGAAAGAGTTATTCCTGAATCATTGAGTGTGTGCCTTCAGGCTTCTATACCTCCTTCCAGATGATAGCCGTGAGAACAAGGCATGACCTGGCTGACTGGCATCCTTGATGATGGATGCTACCTTTTCTAGGCATCGCTCCTTGGAGATGTCCTGGATACTATGAAGGCTAGTGCCCATGATGAGTTTTCTGAGTGACTCAATCTAGGCCCCTTGTAATTTTGTACACATTAACTAAGCTACCCCTCAGCTGTCTGTCCCAGACAAGATCTCGCAGCCTATCCTTTTTTTCCCTTATCTACAACATCCCTATTAAAGCTCCAAGATCCTCTACGCTGACTTTGTCCTATCTTGTCCTGTGTCACCAAGTACTCCATAACCTCGTCCTTAACAATTGACTTCAACATCTTCCTAGTAGGCATCAGGCTCGCTTGTCTACAATTTTTCTGCTGCCTTCCTCTTAAAGAGTGGTGTGACATTTGTAATTTTCAAGTCCTCCAGAACCATGCCAGAGTCCACCTTCACAATCTCTACCATATCTCTTTCAGAATCCTAGGGTGCAGTTCATCTTGTCCAGGTGACTTGGCTACCTTTGGGTCTTTCAGCTTTTTGAGCAAGTTCTCCCTTTGTAATAGTAACTGCACTCACTTCTCTTTCCTCACACCCTTCAACATCTGGCACACTGCTAGTGTCTTCCACAGCAAAATATTAATTTAGTTCATCTGCCATCTCCTTGTTCACCCGTTATTTCTTCGGCTTCACTTTTTAGCGGTTCTGTATCCATTCTCATCTTTCTTTTATATTTTTCTATCCTCCTTGATATGTTTGAAAGTTTGCAAGCTTGCTTCCATGTTTCATCTTTTCCCTTCTAATGATTCTTCAAGTTGCTTTCTGTATCTTGCTGCTAATTTTTGTTTTGTATGCGCTCTCTTGATTTTACATTAACTTTGACTTCTTTGGTCATCCATGGTTGTACTATTTTGCCATTTAAGTATTTCTTTTTTTGGAATATATCTATCCTGCACCTTGCTCATTTTCCCCAGAAACTCAAGTAATTTCCTTTACTCCAGTGAAATACTGCTACATCAGACTTTTACTTTCTGTCTATCAAATTTCAGGTTGAACTCATACTGAGGTTACTGTCTCCCAAGGGTTCCTTTACCTTAAGCTCCCTAAATTGTCTCTTGTTCATTGCATAACACCCAATCTGTTCGAAAAGGTCATCTTGTAAGCATTCAGCAAATTCACTTGAGATCCATTGCTAACCTGATATTTCCCAATCAAACTGCATAATTAAAATCTTGTTGCCCTTTTGACCTGCCTTTCTATTTCCCATTGTAATCTGTAGTCTACATCCCAACCCCTGTTGGGAGGCCTGTATCATCGTCCTTTTACTCTTGTAGTTTCGTAACTCAACCAACAAGGATTCAACGTCTTCCGATCCTATGCCACGTCTTTCTAATGATTTGAAGCCATTCTTCACCAGCAGAGTCATGCCGTCAAATCTGTCTCCCTTCCTTTTCCTCTGATACATTAGACATTCAGCTCCCAATTACAACCATCCTTCAGCCACTACTCAGTGATGGCCACAATATCATACCTAGCTGCATGTAAAAGTGAAACAAGATCATCTACCTTATTTTTTATACTCCATGCATTGAGATATAACACTTTGAGCACTGTATTTGCTACCGTTTTTGATTCTGCATCCCTAATGCACTGATACTCATCCTGCTGGCTGCAATTTTATTGTCATCTGCCTGCCCTTCCTGACTGTCTGACTGAACGCTATCTTTGCTTTTTTTAGCATCTGTCCTATCCTGAGTCTCTTCACTCTTGATTCCCATTCCCCTGTCGAATTAGTTTAAACCCTCTCCGAAACCTCTAAATAACCTGCCTATGAGAATATTGGTTCTCCCTTGGGTTCAGGTGCAACCCGTTCCCTTTGTGCAGGTCATACCTCCCCTAGAAGAGATCCCAATGATCGAAGAACCTGAAGCCCTGCCCCCTGCACCAGCTTCTCAGCCATGCATTAATTTGCCAAATCATCCTGTTTCTACCCTCACTGGCACGTGGCACAGGTAGCAATCCAGAAATTACTAACTGGGAAGTCCTCCTTCTTGGCTTTTTAACTAGCTCTTTAAATTCTCTTTTCAGGACCTTATCTCAGTTTCAGTTATACTATCTTCTTCAAAGACATCTGTCTGCTCCCTACCCCGCTCCAAAATGCTGTGGGCATGATCCGAGACGTCCCTGGGCGGCAACATACCATCTGGGTGTCCCATTCATGCCCACAGAAGCTCCGGTCTGTTCCTCTGACTATTGAGCCAGCTCTCACTACTGCTCCCCTCTTCTCCATCTTTCCTTTCTGCACCATGGACCCACGCTCAGTGCTGGACTGGGTTTTCCTGATCGTTCACATCCTTGAATCGATTCTGAAAATCCTTCAGTGACTGCAGGTATAAGCAGTACGCTTGTAAATCACTGTGACTGAAAGAGAGTACTATACCTTCCATGTAGGGAAACTGAGAACAATTCTTGCAATGTTTTGCTTATATATTTCACATTTTCTGATAAAAGTGGTCACTGTACTTTTTGACTGGATTAAATTGAAATTCTCACCCTGCAGTTTCATATTTAGAATATTTAGGAAGAGTTTTGGCCCAAAACGTCGACTGTACTTTTTTCCCATTGACGTTGCTTTGCCTGCTGAGTTCCTCCAGCAGTTTGTGTGTGTTGCTCGGATTTCCAGCATCTGCAGATTTTCTCTTGTTCATATTTAGAATGTTCATTTTGTCATACAGCTCGGCTGGGTATGCCACATCTCCACGTAGAAGTTCTATCTTGTTTCCCAAGCTCTTTGAGCAAAAATTCAACCACAGTGTCAAAAAAAATCAAAGGAACGTTTTAAACAGCAGCTTTTTGACAGCCAACACACTTCAGTATGAAGAAGCAAGTTTTAAACTCTTCATTGTTATCTTGGCATAACTGGTAAAATATTCTGCTATTTAAAGGGTGAGCTTTAATTTTGTTGATGTCGGATATTACAAGAGTCGTGCTTGAAAAAAAAGTCACTGACTGGGATATTGATGATCAACAGACTTGGAATTTCTTTTCATAAATGCCACTAAACTAGCATAGCGACGAGTGGTATTTGGTGCTCCATCTGTTACACAAGGAATATTCCTAATGGGAATTATTTTATCCTCTATATACATTTTGAGCTTGTCGTAGATTGATTCTCCATCGATATTTGTTTTTAGCTTTTTACAAAAGAAAATCTCCATAAACTTTTCCTTCTTTGATGAACCGTGCATATGCCATTGTTGTCTTGCACAGTTGCCTCATCCAGTTGTGTCCCAAATTCTGTTCTTTGTAGCTCTGTGCACAATGTATTCACTTATTTCGTCAATATGATGAGCTGGAGAGTTATTACTCAGAAGAATTGATTTTAAAATACCGGTATCCATTTTGAGAACAATGGTGAGCACTTCTGATACAGCAGGCATTGTTAATCTTTCACCGATTATATGAGATTTTGCATACTTTGCTATCATTTTTGGGAGTGTTATAAGAAGTGGTGAGACAACAATCAAGGTCGTTTTTAGCTTTTGGCAAATGACTTGAGTGCAACGCTTTTCAAATGTTTCTTTCCTCCTCTGGAACTGAGAAATAGCAAAATAGCCTTTCTTGGGTGTCTGTTACGGAACTGTTGCTGCAATCTTCATTGAACAGTGCAGTGTTAGAAATAAGACACATGGAACGTCGCTGATCTGACGGGAACGGAATAAAACCGTACTCCAGGTATTGACACATTTTCTAAAATTCAAGGCTTCGGGACTTTCAGACTTGTAGAGGCGCACCGTGTCTAGTTATCTATCATTAATGGGGCTAAATTAAAACAAAAAAATTAACACAAACTGGGAATGCCTATCAGATGTTCGCATGGCATTGAACAGACAGTCAGGTCTTGTGCCTCAAGTTAGGGTGTGGCTTACCATACCCCCAACACAACAGTCTTGAGCACTTCCCTACGATTGCTATTTCCCCTAATGCCCCTTTAGGACATGTAACCACCCCCTTGGGAATCACTGACCTAACAGATCCTTCAACTTTGAGTATCTTAACCAAGACTGCTTTTGTCCTCTTGGGTAAGAGGTTTCATTTCAGAGATCATGCTATTTATTACAGCACTGCTTTGAGCATTGTAATACTGATTGTGAGCAGGTATTTTTCTTGGCGAAGTGTCTTGGAACGTTCTGAGGTTGTGAGAAGGTGCTTTTGATGTGTATGTTTTGCTTGCGTGCAGATAGAGGAGTTGGGCTCTGAGGGGAAGGTAGAAGAAGCCCAGGGTATGATGAAACTCGTGGAACAGCTGAAAGACGAACGGGAACAGCTACGATCTGCCAGTTCGGTGAGTCTTCCGTAGTTCACTGACATTAGTATCTCAGCTGTTTAGAGAAGTAATGTATGTTTTGAAAAATAATAATTGAATATTTCTGCAGACCATCGAGAGCTTTGCAGCCCAGGAGAAACAGATGGAAGTGTGCGAAGTATGTGGTGCATTTCTTATTGTGGGAGATGCCCAGTCCCGGGTCGATGACCATTTAATGGGAAAACAGCACATGGGTTACGCAAAGATCAAAGCAACAGTGGAAGAACTGAAGGTTAGTCTGTAGTCAGGACGTTGTAAAGGTTAGACCAGACCTTACTGTGGTTCTGCACTGTGGCAAAGACATACTCATGGGGTGGGGGTGGAATGTTCACCAGACTGATAATGGGCTAAAGGAGTATTTTTCAGGCAATTTGTGTGAATTTTGGTCTTTAAGCCTTTAAGTTTAAAAATTTAAATATTGATCCAATGGAGATAATGAGACATGGAATCTAATAGGTCCTTGTGTTGGTCTGTGCATTTAATGTTTCGTGTTTATTGGTTGCGTTTACTATGTTGGCAAGCAGACCAGTGTGCATGGTCTGCATTCTGTTGGGGGGTTGTTTGGCATGTATTAATGGAACGTGGAGCTTGTATGGAATTGACTTTATTACTTGCATCCTTCAAATAGGTGAGTAAAAATCTTTACGTTATGTCTCTGTTCAAATGTGCATTTGTAGTAATCTATAATATGTACAACAGGACAGTCAATATAACATAGAAGTACAGTTCTGTCAGCTTGAATTAATCAGTCTGATGGCCTGGTGGAAGAAGTTGTCCCGGAACCTGTTGGTCCCGGCTTTTATGCTGCGGTACTGTTTCCCGGATGGTAGCAGCAGGAGCAATTTATGATTGGGGTGATTTGGGTCTCCAATAGTCCTTCGTCTTTTTACACACCTGTCTTTGTAAATGTCCTGAATAGTGGGAAGTTCACAACTACAGATGTGCTGGGCTGTCCGCACCACTCTCTGTAGAGTCCTGTGAATGAGGGAAGTACAGTTCCCATATCAGGCAGTGATGCAGCTAGTCAGGATGCTCTCAATTGTACCCCTGTAGAAAGTTCTTAGGGTTTGGGGTGGGGGGCATACCAATCGTCTTCAACCATTTGTGGTGAAAGAGGTGCTGTTGTGCCAGTGTTATGTACAGACCATGTGAAATCCTTGGTGCTGTTTATGCTGAGGAACTTAAAGCCATTCACCCTCTCAACTCCAGATCCATTTATGTCTATAGGGGTTAGTCTGTCTCTATTCCTCCTGTAGTCCACAACCAGCTGCTTTGTTTTTGCGACGTTGAGGGATAGGTTGTTTTCTTGACATCACTGTGTCAGGGTCATGACTTCCTCTCTTTCAAAAGGCTTTTGACAAGGTCCCACACAGGAGATTAGTGTGCAAACTTAAAGCTCACGGTATTGGGGGTAAGGTATTGGTGTGGGTGGAGAATTGGTTAGCAGACAGGAAGCAAAGAGTGGGAATAAACGGGACCTTTTCAGAATGGCAGGCGGTGACTAGTGGGGTACCGCAAGGCTCAGTGCTGGGACCCCAGTTGTTTACAATATATATTAATGACTTGGATGAGGGAATTAAATGCAGCATCTCCAAGTTTGCGGATGACACGAAGCTGGGTGGCAGTGTTAGCAGTGAGGAGGATGCTAAGAGGATGCAGGGTGACTTGGATAGGTTGGGTGAGTGGGCAAACTCATGGCAGATGCAATTTAATGTGGATAAATGTGAAGTTATCCACTTTGGTGGCAAAAATAGGAAAACAGATTATTATCTGAATGGTGGCCGATTAGGAAAAGGGGAGGTGCAACGAGACCTGGGTGTCATTATACACCAGTCATTGAAAGTGGGCATGCAGGTACAGCAGGCGGTGAAAAAGGCGAACGGTATGCTGGCATTTATAGCGAGAGGATTCGAGTACAGGAGCAGGGAGGTACTACTGCAGTTGTACAAGGCCTTGGTGAGACCACACCTGGAGTATTGTGTGCAGTTTTGGTCCCCTAATCTGAGGAAAGACATCTTTGCCATAGAGGGAGTACAAAGAAGGTTCACCAGATTGATTCCTGGGATGGCAGGTCTTTCATATGAAGAAAGACTGGATGAATTGGGCTTGTACTCGTTGGAATTTAGATGATTGAGGGGGGATCTGATTGAAACGTATAAGATCCTAAAGGGATTGGACAGGCTAGATGCGGGAAGATTGTTCCCGATGTTGGGGAGGTCCAGAACGAGGGGTCACAGTTTGAGGATAGAGGGGAAGCCTTTTAGGACCGAGATTAGGAAAAACTTCTTCACACAGAGAGTGGTGAATCTGTGGAATTCTCTGCCACAGGAAACTGTTGAGGCTAGTTCATTGGCTATGTTTAAGAGGGAGTTAGATATGGCCCTTGTGGCTACAGGGGTCAGGGGGTATGGAGGGAAGGCTGGGTTCTGAGTTGGATGATCAGCCATGATCATAATAAATGAAGGGCCGAATGGCCTACTCCTGCACCTATTTTCTATGTTTAGGCTGCCTCATTATTATTTGAGATTAGGCCAAACAGTGTAGTGCTGTGGGTGGGGATACAGTCATGGGTATACAGAAAGTAAAGGAGGTGGCTTAGGACACAGCCCTGAGGGGCATGTGTGTTGAGGGTCAGAGGGGCAGAGGCAAGGGAGCCCACTCTTACCACCTGCCAGCGATCTGACAGGAAGTCCAGGATCCAGCTACACCAGGCAGGGTGAAGGCTGAGGTCTCTGAGCTTCTTGTTGAGCCTGGAGGGCTGTTAAAGGCTGAACTGTAGTCTTAAAAACTCTCTCATAAGCATCTCTCTTCAGATGTGCAAGGACGATGTGTGGCTATTGTGTCATCTGTCAATTGGTTGTGTCGGTAGGCGAATTGTAGAGGGTTCAGTGTGAGTGGCAGCATGCTGCCCATTAGTCCTTGATCAGGTTCTCAAATCATTTGCTGCTTATTATTGTGAGTGTGACAGGACGCCAGTCATTCAGACATGTTACCTTGGTCTTTTTAGGTGCAGGGACAGTGGTGGATGTTTTGAAGCAGGGAGGCATGACACTGGGAGAGGGAGAGATTAAAAATGTCTGTAAACACACCTGCCAGTTGTGCCATGCACATCCTGAGTAATCGCCCTGGGATGTGGTCTGGTCCTGCAGCCTAGGGTAATGGATGAATTGAAGGAAACTTATATTAGGCAGGAAATGGTGTTGGATAGGCTGTTGGGTCTGAAGGCTGGTAAGTCCCCGGGACCTGATGGTCTGCATCCCAGGGTACTTAAGGAGGTGGCTTTAGAAATCGCAGACGCATTGGTAATCATTTTCCAATGTTCTATAGATTTCAGGATCAGTTCCTGTGGATTGGAGGGTGGCTAATGTTGTCCCTCTCTTCAAGAATGGAGGAAGAGAGAAAACAGGGAATTATAGACCGGTTAGCCTGACGTCGGTGGTGGGAAAGATGCTGGAGTCAATTATAAAAGATGAAATTATGACACATCTGGATAGTAGTAACAGGATTGGTCCGAGTCAGCATGGATTTACGAAGGGGAAATCGTGCTTGACTAATCTTCTGGAATTTTTTGAGGATGTAACTATGAAAATGGACAAGGGAGAGCCAGTGGATGTAGTGTACCTGGACTTTCAGAAAGCCTTTGATAAAGTCCCACATAGGAGATTAGTGGGCAAAATTAGGGCACATGGCATTGGGGGCAGAGTACTGACATGGATTGAAAATTGGCTAGCTGACAGAAAACAAAGAGTAGGGATTAACGGGTCCCTTTCGGAATGGCAGGCGGTGACCAGTGAGGTACCGCAGGGTTCAGTGCTGGGTCCGCAGCTGTTTACAATGTACATTAATGATTTAGATGAGCGAATTAAAAGTAACATTAGCAAATTTGCCGATGACACAGCTGGGTGGCAGTCTGAAATGTGAGGAGGATGTTATGAGAATGCAGGGTGACTTGGACAGGCTGGGTGAGTGGGCAGATGCAGTTTAAAGTGGGTAAATGTGAGGTTATCCACTTTGGTAAGAACGGGAAGGCAGATTATTATCTAAATGGAGTCAAGTTAGGAAAAGGGGAAGCACAATGAGATCTAGGTGTTCTTGTACATCAGTCACTGAAAGCAAGCATGGAAGTATAGCAGGCAGTGAAGAAAGCTAATGGCATGCTGGCCTTCATAACAAGGGGAATTGAGTATAAGAGCAAAGAGGTCCTTCTGCAGTTGTACAGGGCCCTGCTGAGACCACACCTGGAGTACTGTGTGCAATTTTGGTCTCCAAATTTGAGGAAGGACATTCTAGCTATTGAGGGAGTGTAGTGTAGGTTCACAAGGTTAATTCCGGGGATGACGGGAGCGACTGGGCTTGTATACTCTGGAATTTAGAAGGCTGAGAGGGGATCTTATTGAAACATATAAGATTATTAAGGGATTGGACACGCTGGAGGCAGGAAGCATGTTCCCACTGATGGGTGAGTCCAGAACCAGAGGCCACAGTTTAAGAATTAGGAGTAGGCCATTTAGAACGGAGTTGAGGAAAAACTTTTTCTCCCAGAGAGTGGTGGATATATGGAATGCTCTGCCCTAGAAGGCTGTGGAGGCCAAGTCTCTGAATGCTTTCAAGAAAGAGATGGAAAGAGCTCTTAAAGATAGTGGAATCAAAGGTTATGGGGATAAGGCAGGAACTGGCTACTGATTGTGGATGATCAGCCATGATCACAGTGAATGGCGGTGCTGGCTCGAAGGGCCGAATGGCCTACTCCTGCACCTATTGTCTATTGACTGTCCGCCCATTGGAAATACCGGTGTACTTTGGCCTCAGATGACCAAGCTGCCAGTGGCATCCTGCAGGTCTCCTCAGAGGCTCAGTATTGGTGACGTTGAATCGGGCGTTTAAAAAAAAAGATTTTGTTTGTCTGGGAGAGAGGCATTGATATTGGAAACTCCACTGTGTTTAGCTTTGAAGTCTGCAATGGTGTGCAGACCTTGCCATAAGATGTGTGTGTTGTTGGTGGAAAGTTGAGTCTGAATCTTGTCTCTGTATTGTTTCACTGCTTTGATGACTCTGTACAGATCGTAGCTACATTTCTTTAGCTCTTGTTGATTACTGGCAATGTAAGCTCTATGTTGCGCTGTAAGTGCTGCTCGCACAGAACTGTTGATCTAGGGTTTCTGATTCAGGAAGACCCTGACTGATTTCTGGGGGACAGCATCCTCGATGCACTTCCGGATGAAACTCGTGACCTCTTCCATGAACTCGGGAGACATCCTCATCATGGAAGACATTCCAGTCAACTTCATCAAAGCTGTTCCTTAGCATGGTTGGACCAACAGTGGATGGTTTTAACTATGGCGGCCTCTTGTTTCAGCTTCTGCCTGTACTTTGGCACCAGAAAAATGGAAGAGAAATGACTAAAGTCTCTCTGAAGTTTTGTCAGCACATCCAGTGTTTTGTAAGCATTGCGGAAGGGAGAGTAGCAGTGTTCGAGTATGCTATCTCCCTGTGTGCTTACCTGGATGTGCTGACAAAACTTCAGAGAGACTTTAGTCAGCGATGCTCTATTAAAGTCTCCGTGAAGATGAAGACAGCCTGCGATGTATTATACACAGCTGTGAACTCCCTAGGCAGTCAGGGAGGCCTACACAGCAGCACCAGGTACTCCAGATCTGGGGAACGAAAGGATTTGAGGGCATTCACATTCCGGGAGTCGCACCAGGCATTATTGGCTATGCATTGTTTGAATATTACATACATAGAACATTACAGCACAGGCCTTTCGGCCCTCGAGGTTGCACCAACCTTTTAACTTCTTCCAATATCAATCTAACCCTTTCCTTCCACATAGCCCTCCATTTTTCTCTCATCTGTGTGCCAGTGTAAATCTCTGAACTGTCCCTTGTATATCTGCCTCTACCGTCACCCCTGGTAGCGTGTTCCATGCATTCACCACTCTAAACATGATGTACCTCTGGCACTAAGATAGTGTAGTGGTTAGCATGCTATTACAGCTCGGTGTCAGTTCAGAGACCGGTCCTGGCATCCTTTAGGGAATGTCTGTTGTCCTCCTACAGTCTGAAGATGTACAGGGTTGCTTAATTTGATAAGTTGTACTGCGATTAAATTTAGGGTTAAATTGGGGTTGTCAGGGGTTGCTGGGTGGCCTGGTTCAAAGGGATGTATCTCTATAAAAGATAAAATAATCTCCCCTATATTTCTCTCCAATAACCTTAAAATTATGTCCACTCATGTTGGCTATTTTCATACTGGGGGAAAAAGGTTTCTGGCTGGCCATTTGCATTATGCTTATCTTGTGCACTTCTATCAGATCATCTCTCTCCAGAGAGGGGAAAATCCCTAACTTCAACTTTCCTGATGAGACTCATTCTAATCCGGGCAGCATCCTGGTAAATCTCCCGTACACCCTCTTTAAAGTTTCCTGTGAGGTGACCAGAACTGAACTGGAATGTATAACTGTGCTCAAGCGTTGACGAACAGGAGAATGTTTAGGCTGCTGTAGTGTATTTGTGTTTTAGAAGAGGGGTGATTATGATTGTGCAAGGGATGTGTTGGTCTGTGTGGAGCTTGTGTGCTCGTGTTCATGTGTTTCTTTCTGTCCAGGAGAAAGTTCGGAAAAAGACTGAGGAACCAGAACGTGATGACAAATTAAAACGAGAACGAGAAGAGAGGGAGCTGGAACGTGAGCGAGAGCGTGAGGAGCGGGAGAAGAAACGTCGTCGGGAAGAGGAGGAGAAAGAAAAAGAGCGGGAGCGTGAAAGAGAGGCGCGTCGGAGGAGGAGTCACTCACGTAGTCGACACTCTCACTCCAGCCGAGCGTCTGAGCGGCGACGGAGCAGATCACGAGAACGCAGGCGTTCCCGCAGCAGAGAACGAGAGAAGAAACGGAGCAGGTATTTCATGCGATAGCATACTGGAGAGGAGTTTCCGGCCTCTCTGTATCTTGTGGTCAGTGATCCCTTCTGTTCTGGAGTTTTCCAGGGTTCATTATGATTCCCTTCCCGACAGGTGGAATGTGGCAGGGTCCCTGTTAGCCTGCGGGGTCTCATCCTTGCGTGAGCGCATTAGAGTAGACGACATGGTATGGGATCCATCCCTGCATGATTTCCTGTTTAGTCTTTTTCAGTGCCTGGATTCACAATCGCATCGATTTAGCCTGGAAATAAAACCTGTTCTGCCACCTGCATTAAGCAGTGTTTAAGTGTTGTCTATGTGAATGGTCTTCTCAACCACTCTACCAACTTGGGTGGCAATTTTGAGGAATCTATGAATGTGGATACCAAGATCCTTCTGTGTCTCCACGCTACTACCAGAGGGAACCAGTGTGTCTGAACAGTTAGTGGAGAGGTTGTGGAGATGGATCTTGGTAAAACCTCAAAGATTGAACATGGTCCAGCTAATATTCTGAGCTGTGTGTGGGGATGAACTCAGGTCATGGGTCAGCTTCCGGAATGAGACTCAATATTCTGGGGCTCCGTTGTTCTTGGATGTGACAGATTGGGAGGGATTAAAGGACGAGGGGGTGGTGTTACCAGTTGGAAAATGACACAGTAGTCCTCGCAGGACAGACTGGAGAACTCGTCTAGTGAGGCGTTATGAGCAGAACTGTGAAATAAGAAAGGCACGGCCACATTAATGGGGCTATATTACAGACCTCCCAATGGTGCTAGAGATTTAGAGGAGGAAATTTTTAGAGAGATTAGACTTGCAAGAAACATAAGGTTGTTATAGTAGGTGATTTTTGACTTCCACATATTGACTGGGATTCCCATAACATCATAGGACTAGATGAAATATTTTGTCAAATTTTAGATCTGTATTTACTCAGGAGGTAGATACAGTCTGTAGAAGTGAGGCCATGTAGGACCTTGTACAGATTGCAAGAGGAGGTATTTTGCTATCCTGAGGGCCTCAAGTGCAGAAATTGCCAGGGCCCTAGTGGAGTTATCTAAATTATCCTTAGTGACAGGAGAGGTACCAAAGCATTGGAGAATAGCCAATGTTGTTCTGCTGTTTAAAAAAGGCTCTAAACATAGACCAGGAATTTATAGGTGGGTGAATCTGACATCAGTTGTGGGAAATTTACTGGAAGGTATTCTAAGGGACAGGATATAAGTATTTGATAGACATGGACTGATTAAGGATAGTCAGAATGGCTTTGTGCATGGAAGGTCATGTGTAACCAATGTTATAGAGTTTTTCTAGGAATTTGCCAGGAAAGTGGATGAAGGCAAGGCGGTGGGTACTGTCTGTAGGGACACTAGCAAGGCATTTGATGAGGTCTTGCAAGAGAGGTTGGTCAAGAAGATTCAGTAGCTAGGCATTCATGATGAGGTAGTAAACTGGATTTACTACAAGGGGTCAGTGCTGGGTCCATTGTTGTTTGTCATCCATATCAATGATCTAGATGATAATGTGGTTAACTGGATCAGCAAATTTGTAGATGACACCAATATTGGGGGTGTAGTGGACAGTGAATCAGGCTATCGTGGCTTGCAGAGGGAGCTGCATCAGGTGGAAAAATGGCAGATAGAATTTAATGCAGACAAGTGTGAGGTGTTGCAGTTAGGGAGGAAAAACCAAGGTAGGGCTTAGTAGGGCACTGAGGAATGCAGAAGAACAGGGATTTGGGAATACCTATCTATAATTCCTTGGAAATTGCATTGCAGGTAGGTAGATTCATAAAGCGTTTGGCAAGTTGGTCTTCATAAACCAAATATTGAATACAGTAGTTGGGATATTGTGTTGAAATTGTATAAGGCATTAGTGAAGCCTAATTTGCAATGTTATGTGCAGTTTTGGTCACCTACCTGCAGAAAATATTTAGATTGAAAGATGCAGCGAGAATTTACAATGGTTTTGCCGGGACTTGAAAACCTGAGTTATAGGGAAAGGTTGAACGAGTTTCGACTTTATTCCTTGGATCATAGGAGAATGAGCAGAGATTTGATGGAGGAGTATAGAAGGGTAAATGAAGCAGGCTTTTTCCACCGAGGTTGGGCAAGATTAGACCTGGTGGTGGTGGGTTAAGGGTGAAAGATTTTTGGGAGAACACTTCACTCAGGTTGGTGACATGTGTGGAACAAGCTGCCAGTAGTGGTGGTGGATGTAAACAACCTTCTATAATATCCACAACTCCTCCAACCTTACTAACCCCACCCTTTCACTTCCTTATCCAAAATCACTTACTGAGTTGTTTAGCTTGGATCACTTGTGGTAAATCGTTTTAAGTTACCTTGTTCACTGTCTCCTCTCTATAACTGCACTCCAGTCTTGGTCACTGCATGTCCGAGTTTTAAATATCCCACATTTAGATCAGTCTTCAGCTGTGTGAATTTTAGTTTCCCTCTATCCCTTTGAGATGCTCCCTGAAAGTTAATTTCTCCTTGTCTGGCTGACTCTGGGTTTTGTGTCTAATGCATCTCTGGAAATTTGGGACATTGTTCTGCATTGTTGTGTGATCTGGGTCTGTTATTGTCTCTTGGATGTTGTTGATTTTAAGTGTGCCCTTTTACTGAAGGGGTGATGATGGTTGGAGCAGGGACCGGTCGGAGAGGAAGCACAGGTCCCGGAGCAGAGATCGCCGCAGGTCACGGAGTCGTGACAGGTCTCACAGACACAGGAGCAGGAGCCGCGAGAAGGAGAGCAGGTCAAAGGACAAAGGTACAGAGACGGGTCTCCCTTCCCTCACTAACAGATTGGTCTCTTGCACATCCCAGTACGATGCATTGCTAAGAATGGCTGCATGAAAGATCCCGAGGCACTGCACAGGAGCTTTCCTGGTCCAGTGAGGACTTAATTCTTAAATACCCAGTACTTGTGTTCATTTTAAGAATATAGAACAATACAGTATCGTATAGGTCCTTGGCCCCACAGTGGTGTCGTGCTGACCTTTCAACCTACTCCAGGGTCAGTCTAACCCGTGCCTCCCAGATACGGTAACCCTCCATTTTTTTTCTTACGTGTTGATATAAATGTGTGTTCTTTCCCACATGCCAGCAATCTGATTGTGGCAACAGTGGCTTGGGTTCAATTCCCACCGCCATCTGTTCATTCTCCCTGTGACCATGTGGGTGTCCTTTGGGTGCTCCAGTTTCCTCATTCCCAAGATGTATGGGCAAGGGTTAGTGAGTTTTGGGTACGCTACGTTGGTGCCAGAAGTGTGGTGTCATTTGTGGGCTGCCCCCAGCACAGCCTTGGACTTTTGGTCCTTGATGCAAACAAGATATTTTACTCTGTCTTGATATACATGTGGCAAATAAAAATGATCTGATCTGAATGAGTGTGTATTGGAAGGCGGTTTGTACATGATAGTTACAGTAAATGTAGGTGTAGAGTACAACGGCAGGGAAGCTGTACTGAACCAGTGTAAACACAGATTATTTCTTACCTAGAGTATTGTGTCACTTCCACTCAGCCACAGGTTAGGAAGGAATGAGAGAGGGTGCCGAAAAGATTTACTTGGGCTCCACTGGAGTGAGAGATTCCAGCAACCGGAAAAGCTGGTCTGATTCTCCTTGGAGCAGAGGATGGGAGAGGATGTGGTGGAAGTGGATGGTTTACTGAGGTCAGAAACTGTTCTCAGTACTGAGGAAGGGGTGGGAGAGGGTAAAACATGCAGATGGTCGGAGGAAGGAAAAGGGCTTGTTTTGTTGCTGGAATGCATCAACATTTGTGGGATGTCCCCAGCGGTTGGGTTGGTGGTTAACGCGAATAGTTTCAATGTACATGTGATAGATGAATCTGGAAGAGTAGTAATTCACGTTCAACTTTATTCGCCATTTACTGTGACATGTTGCTCAGGGAGGAACATGCAACAAAAATAACATTCAACAATTGGAAAGAATTGCTAAGTGGAGGTTAAAGTTCGTATATAGAATAAAATGCATAAATACCAGCGCATGTTTCCAGTGTAATCAACATTGTAAAAAGTGCTGTGAAGTGCTTGCTGTGCAGTGACGGCTGGTAGTAGATGGTGGGGTGGACTAACTGGAATGATTAACTGCCTGGGGGTGTGACTGAAGAAATTGTTAAGATGCATTACATGTCTGAAGTTGTATGTTCGGTGGTTGTGTTGCAGAGAGGAGAGATTCTGACGAGGCGAGGAAAAGCAGCCGCAGATCGAGTCAGACAGACAGAGAGAGCGCAGCATCCCGTGCAGACCCCATGGAGGTGGATACCACTAAAAGCGAGGTCAATGGGAGAGATGAAGACCTAAAATCTGAAGGTGACACTCAGTCCAATTAAAACTGATCTGATTTGACCTCAGATCAGGTCAAGGTAAGCGTGACTATTGTGTCCCTCGGTTAGTTTGCTGTTTCTTTTCGTTTACTTTAGCAGTGCAGTGTAAGTATTCCGACTGAAGATGAAGAGACTAACCAGCAAAAACCCAGAAGGTATACTTTATAAAACGCCCAGCGACGACGGACAGACTAGTCTTGGCAGAATAAGAGGCAAAACATGCGTGTTGGAGACTCTAGGTACATACTTTACCTCTGTATATTGTAACGTACTGAAACCTGGGCCCCATTTCTGTTCCTTTGTGGATCCTGGTGAATGGGTTTGTGTTTTTAAACTAAGCATTTTAAAATCTGTCAAATTTGGGGAATTGGTTGGACTGTGTGGGATCGGTTACTGGGAAGTATAATAAGTTTAGAGTTCGTAAATTTTTGGCAGAGAATGAGTGTATTTTTGCTGTTTCTGTAACTGCATCTAAGGCAATATTTGAAAGATTTTTTTTTAGTTTTAACCAGTCTGTTAATGTCACAGATGTTGCAGTAGACTTTTTGTTTTTTTTTTTGTTTTTTAAAAAATCTGCCTTGCACTCTAATGGAGTCTTTCTGTAACTCGAGCCAGTAGCTTGGATTGATGGAAGTGTAGGGTTTATGACTAAGTGACCCTGAGAACCATATCTCTCACTGCGCTGGTCTTGTGAGCCGCCCCGAAAGCAAATTAAAAAGCAAGGAATCAGTGAATGAATTGCAGGTACACGTGCCAGGTACACACCTTTCTCTACCCACCTCCATGTTTGAATGTTTTTGCCTGTTGTCTTTTCAATGAAATCTTTTAAAGCTTGCTGTTTCATATTGTATTTGCTGAACGATGTAAACACAGGATTTAAATATTCATTCCTGTCACCATGATGTTCTGTTGAAATTGTGGAATTGTTTCTGTGCAGATGTGTTACAGAATTCTCTTCAAATTGCAGGGGATGGAAGGGAGTTTTCAAGAATTAACTTTACTTTTCACATAATTTTATTTTTAAAAAAGCATATGAAAAGTTGTTTCAGCCTTCTGTTTGCGACAGTACATTACAGGCCCTAGCACAGAGGTACGAATTCCGCGTTCTATGCTGCTCCCGCTTCCCTTGCCCCCACCCCCACCCCATCTAATGTTGAGTGAGCTGTTCATCTGCTGACACCCTACCACAATGATGAAATTGTTTATCCTCAATATTAAACTTATGAGACTTTGAATTAGTGTCTGTGGTTACAACTGTGGAAATGAAACGTCAATATTAATTCTTTGCTTGTGACCAGCTTCCTTCTGATGGGGAAGGATGTTGTAAGTCTTTAGCAGTCCTTTCAGGGAATTGGGGAAAGTAGAGTTATAATTCCTGAGCAGTGTGTACCTGACACACTACCAGACCAGTGTCCCAGCTCTGCTCATCTGTAGTCCTGTGGCATCACCAAGTTTGCTTCCTGCTTAATCTGGGCCTTGACCCCATGGCCCATGAGATGCTGTCGTACCCAGTACCAATCTCCCTGTACTGGCGCCATTACTTAGCTTGTTCTCGTGGCTTTGCCCACTTTCCCATGGTCTGCTCATTGACTGTCCCCAGTTGGGAACTGAGTCTGAACTATCTGCCATCTCTTGTATCTTGCATAGATTTACTTGTCCTGTCCTTTGGTTTCCTCAGTCATACATCTCCCCCTGAAGTGAGCCTTTGATTGGGAGCAGAGTTTAAATCCCTTGGGACTGGGCTGCTTTCAGATGTCACCCCTGGGGAAGAGCACGAGGTTTCAGTTGGTAACTCAGTGGATAATTGATGTCTCTAGCATTCCCACTGACTGCCTGGCATGGTTTGTTGGTGACAGTGACTATATCCCAGTGCTGAATCACATTCCTCCTTCTCAAACCCTTCACGTCAACATTTAAAAACATCACAAGTTGCTAATTTAGGGTCTTGTATTAATGGGGTGTATTCTGCGGTTACAGAGTGCCCTTGAGCACTTTTAAATGAAGTATTTGTGAAGGTTAGGCTCTGTTATATACTGAATGCAATATGTATGCAGTTGGATGCCACAGATGTAATGTGGCATTAATGGGGTGTACTGTTTGTGATGTTGACTGTAAGGGATTGATATTGTATGGGTCACTGGGAAAACTCTTATGGAAAGCAGTGAGGGATCAGTATTGTGTGGGACACCAGGAGAACTCTCATGGGGAGCAGCTGGCTCAGAGTTTAACATTGGGACACCATCTCTGAAAGCGTGGGCTCTAGCGGTACAGCAATGGCAATGTTGGCTCAGTTTGGGGTGGGGTCTGATTGCCTGGTGAGAGAACTGCTCACCAGGTTAAAGCTATTTGCTTGCCTGTCCCTTCTATGGAAGTAGTGATGGCGCAGGCTTCATTACCCATAACTGGGCGCTTAAACAGCCAGACCACCAACCTGTCCCCCCCTTCTGGGTTCACTCTGGCTGCTGGCTGTCTGAAGGACAACCAAGGGTTGTTGGCTGTTGCATTTGAGCACCGCAGCGGTGGTCAAGTGTAGGACGTGCTCGGAGCTGTCTGCTGTTATAAAGATGCACTTTCATTAACTTGTCCTAATCCTTTAACCTTCTCACAAGCACATTACTGGGTATTTCCGGTATTTTGTCTTACACACCCAATAACTCAAATTCCTTGTTTTGGTAGCACATTCTTTTCTGCAGTTATACAATGGGGGAACTTGGCACAGAAGAATAGTAAATGTGGTTATGTGGCCTTGGGGGCAGTTTGATTGGATTTGTGTGTGTAAAGGGTGGATGGTGAGATTGTGGGGAAGTAGAAAAGATGAACTGCTTAAAATGGAGCAGTAGACATGATTTGAGTTGTGAATGGAGCCTGGGGTGGGGTTATGGAGGATAGGAGAGCTATGATTTGATGCTGGCTCGGTGGGATGAATGGCTGTCTGCCATTCCATGCTGGTCTTCATTTGCAAGCTGCCTTCATATTGCCGTGCAGTGTGTGGCAGGTGTAACCTGGGCAAGTGGTGAGATGCACTAACCAGTTTGCTGTCATCCACGGCCACACATCAAGGGCAGCTTTCCAGTAAAGAATTAATATTGACATGTGGGGAAAATCAAATGTGTACAGAAAATGTGAAGTTACTGCCCTTGGCAAATTGATGTATGTTAAATCAGTGACAACTCTGTATGCTGTCTGTATTACAGATGGGAGATTACAGTAAATGACATGGATACAGTAGAGGTGGGCTATTTACAATCTGAGAAAGGGTTTCCTTTTCTAGGTTAGAGCTGTAGCCAGTCGTTAGCAGAAATGCCAGAAGACCAGCTCTGTAGGGCAGTAGGAAGTCTCCAAGAGGTACTTGCTTGCCTTTTGCCTTTTTTTTTTAAAAGACCTGGTTGTATCTGAAGTGTGGTTGTCCGTTTCCTCAGTTCTAATTGTGTGCTCTTGAATCTTTCATTTCATAGGAGTGGCCATTTAGAAGACGTCAAGGAATCCAGTGAAGATTTGACTGCCTGTTCTGAAGGCTCTGCCCCATTAAAACAAGGTGAAAGAAAGCTGTGTAGTGGTGTAGAGGGGGAGAGAAGTTGTCATTTTTAAGCAAAAAAAAAAGTCCAGAAATGAATTTGTATGGTTAGTTTCCCTGAGGAGTTCCCATTTCTTGTGCTTGCAACACCTTACCTATAGTGAGCTCGAGTGCTGTTTTTCAAACCACAAATGTGTCAGGCTAAAGTGAGCAGCCCAGATTGTGACTTGCATTTGTACCCAAGGTTTTCCTTGACGATTAAGTTTGTAGTGACTGCTGTGTAAATACCAGGCAGGTTGAGTTGTATAGAGCTGTTTTGATCAAGGCTGATCTATCTTGTGGCCACCGTTTTTATTTTGGTTTTCATAGTGCTAGCCTGCAGCCTGTTCCTTCCTTTCCCATCCAACTACAAGGACGTGTTGAATTTTCCCTGCCCTGCTGTTCCTGTACTTTGAATATGGTTGCTGTAATTTGCAAATTTTAGTGTCAACTATGAATAAATTTTTTTCAGTAAACATTCCTGGAGCTGGTATTTAATTGTTGGGTTTGTCAGCAAGCACTTAGGTTATACATGGAAATAGGTCCTTCGGCCAGCTGGTCCATACTCTCCAAGATTCTCACTTCAGCTAGTCCCATATTGTGAGCATTTATTGGTCCAACTATCTTATTGTACCTATCTTACTGCTCTCAGATTAAAGCTTCTTCCTTATCTTGAACCAGTTCCTCCTTTTTGATGCCTTACCATGACAGGGAAAAGTTCCGTCTGCTCCAGGGGAAACTATGTGTCGATCCAGTTGTGCTCCATAACTAAAGGATAAAGATTAATTTGTCAAATGTGCATTGAAATATACTGTGAAATGTCTTTTGCAACAGTGACTAACACTGTGAAGATGTGCTGGGCTACTTGCAGGTGTCAGACTTCTGGCACCAACATGGCATGCCCACACCTCACTAACCCGAACTGTACATCTTTGGAGTGTGGGAGGAAACTGGAGCACCTAGAGGAAACCCACACAGTCACAGGAGAACGTAGAAACTACTTAGACGGTGATGTGAATTGAATGCTAATAAACGGCAGTCACACCTGGCCTTTCTGTAGTGGGTGGGGTGACTGGAACTCCACATGCAGTGTTTTGTTAATTTGCAACATGTATTCTGTTCCCCACCATACATCCATTCATTTCATTTTTAGGAACTAAAGTTGAATGCCCAAGGTCTCCCTGTTCTTTGTGCCCTGGCATTCATGCCATCTATTCCACACAGACACCCCCCCCCCCCCCACTACATTACTGCTGCTGGCTTATGCAGCTGATTGATTAAAGCAAGTTTCAGCTCAGTTTAGCTAACAAATCATTTTATTTAAACTACTGGCTACCTTAATGGATTATATTGTAGCTGCCACTGTTCACAGCAGTAGTTACAAAAGAATTCAAAATTACTTCAACATAAATGCTGAATGTATAATACATAAAGTACAAAAATAGAAAAAATGCTGTTCAAAATTATGCCCATCTTGTTTCTGCATGCTCCGGTGGTAGCACTCTCCACAGCAAGCTTGAGCTGATCTGTACAGGCATTGACTTGGCTCTGCCTCATTGTACATTAGGCTTCTAGGTGTTGTTACACCAGTCCGGCATCTTTGGCCATGCTGTAAAATATCCCTTTCTGGGCAATGAGGTTGCTGGGCGAATCAAACTCTGCGATCTCCCCTTTGTCCAGTACCAACACCCTGTCAAGAGGGAAGAAGACTAGTTAGCACAAAGATTGAACAGCCATTCACAGCAAGGCTTCCTCTTGAGGCCAATGCACAAAAAGCTGCCAGGTCAGGCAGCATCTATGGAGAGAAATAGATGTTTCAGCCTGAGGGATTGAAAACTGCTTGTAACAGGGTTTCCACTGAAGGGACCTGTGCTGTAGAAGCTCCTCTACATTGGCAGCATTTAGCTTTCTCTGAAACCATTTTTTAATGCCCTCCTTCCCTTATATTTGAAAGTGACTTTAAAACAAGGTGCTAGCCCCCAAGAGGGGCAGAGGATCTCTGCTTGTCTGACAGTACTCCAGTACTGCCTGTATGTCAGTTGTGAGGGGAGCTCTGTACCTGTTGTAATCCATGATTGTGTTGAGGCGATGTGCAATGGTGAGGACAGTGCAGTTCTCAAACTGAGTCCTGATGGTGGACTGAATCAGGTCGTCAGTCTCCAGGTCGACAGCAGCGGTGGCTTCATCAAGAATCAAAATCCGTGTCTTCCTCAGGAGAGCTCTGGCAAGACACACCAGCTGTCTTTGGCCCACACTGCAACAGGGGAAAGGTTTAAAGGTGAACAATACACTGGCTTCCATCCTGTTCCCTCCACTGAAAGCACATACCACCAGGGTCAAGGACAGCTTCTATCCCAGACTACTGCATGGTTCCCTGGCATAACAGGGTAGACTCCTCACAATCTGTATTATGAACTTGCAGTTTATTGTTTGCTTGCACATTCTCTGTAACTGGAACACTCTTCAGCTTTGTTTTCCCTGTTGTAATGAGATGATCTGTGATATGGATGTAAAGCAAAGTTTTTCCACATGGGACAAAATAAACTAATTTACTCACAAGCAGTTTACAAAACTAACTCCCTCACAGGTTGAACCACACACAGCTACAGCTTTGAATCTGCCTAAGGTAGCTTACACAGTGTACATTCACAAACAACTTATTTTGAAAACTCTACCCCAATGAGGAGTTATGAAACTCACTGGCTACAGATGAATTGGGACACCATGTCTCCCTCATTTCAGCTCATGAATATTCTGTGACCCACATTCTACAGAGAGGGAAACATTTGTTTGAAATGGGTGACTCTACCCTCCCCTTCCATTTCTAATTAATCCTACAACAGGAAATAGGACTTGAGGAATTGTCTGTTTTTAGTCTTCCCTTCTCACATCGCAGTCTTACAAAAACCTGCCATCTTCAGGCATCAGCCGGGGAAATCACTGTCAATGCATAGCTATCCCTGACGGAGACCAGCAGTGTACACTGCAGCCCAGTCCAGTCTCACCTTTCCCTTACAGAAACAAGACCTTCCTACTTTATTCAGTCTCCCCCCAGATTAACAGTAATGCTGGTAGCTTGCCTAAGTACACACTGTAGGTGGTGATTTTGTGAATCGTGCACTGGATAACCAAATCTTTCGCAGCTCCATTTCTCACCGGGGGGGGGGGGAACGGGGGACATTAAGCAGTTGATAATCTCTCAAACTTTTGCCCCTCTAGAGGATACTGGGAGGTATAGAGCATCGGACTGGCTGCATCACTGCCTGGTCTGGGAACTGTACTTCCCCCTCAA
The DNA here is from genome assembly GCF_963921235.1 of Mobula hypostoma. Lineage (NCBI taxonomy): Eukaryota > Metazoa > Chordata > Chondrichthyes > Myliobatiformes > Myliobatidae > Mobula > Mobula hypostoma. The sequence continues at coordinate 59,232,730 of NC_086118.1, forward strand.
TTGGAGGACTCTACAGAGAGTGGTGCGGACAGCCCAGCACACCTGTAGATGTGAGCTTCCCACTATTCAGGACATTTACAAAGATGGGTGTGTAAAAAGGCCCCAAAGGATCACTGGGACCCGAGTCACCCCAATCACAAACTGTTCCAGCTTCTTCAACCAGCCCATCAGACTGATTAATTCACACTGATACAATTGTATTTCTATGTTATATCGACTGTCCTGTTGTACATACTATTTATTACAAATTACTATAAATTGCACATTTAGATGGAGACAACGTAAAGATTTTCACTCCTCGTGTATATGAAGGATGTAGGTAATAAAGCCAGTTCAATTCAGAAATTGCCTTTGGCCCATCCCAATCAAGTCCTGTGTGCCAGCGTTTGGTCCGTATCTGACAAAACTTTTCTCATTCATGTATCTGTCCAACTGTCTTTTAAAGGTTAGTGTACCTGTCTTGGTCACTTCCTCTGCTGCTGCTTCCTTTGTGTAAAGGGAAAAAAAGTTGCCCTTTAGTTCACAGTCCTGACGAAAGGATTGAGTTCATTCAAAAAATCCACACCTCGTGATATTATTCATCTCGAAGACTCTTGCGCTCCGAGAAATAAAATCCTAACTGGTCCAAACTGTCCTTTTGACATAGGAACATAGCCACTCGTCATAATGGCTGACCTCTCCACTACCAGACCCAGACCCAGCACCAGGGTTGGATCTTTCATGACTTAATAACCATCAGATCATGTGTTGCAGGATTTTCTGGGATAATGCTCATAACTGGCCTGATTTTCTGTAATTTAAATTCTTGTGACAGAGTAAGCACCTTGAACTGCTGACACTTCTCACCCTGAGCCACTTTCGGCTGCAGGCCCACCCCCACCCGGCCAGTTCTATGACGGTCTTGCTGACCTTGTATGACCTCGCTACCCAGGCTGGGCTCCTCAACGCCTCCTCCACTCTGGTGAAAGCCTTTAGGAACAGGGGCTGTGTGTACGTACGTACGTACAGGAGAGAGCAGGTACACAGCACTGAGAACTGGGCTGGACCGATGCACCCCACCTGCCCCACAGCTCCTTGATCGCTGCTGGCAAAGTTACCTCAGGTTCTCGCCTCCTTCGGAACACTCGTGTTCCAGTCCAGCCGGCAGGTTATGGACATACTGCTTCAGGTGAGACAGCTCCAACACACTCCATACCTCCTCGTCAGAGTACTGATCAAATGGATCGAGGTTCATCTTCAGGCTGCCAGAGAACAGCACGGGGTCCTTGTACAAAGTATTGGACAGCCTGTTAGTTACCTAGCAGACAGCCCCCAAGCAAAGGGAGGTGCATCCCCACAGTGCAAGCTGGATTTATAGTGTACATGGAAACATACAGTGAAAAGTGTTTGCATTAACAACCGACATGCCCAAGGATCTGCAGTGGGCACATATTCTAGCAGCAACATAGCACGCCCACAATGTTCAGCAGCAATGCCAGCAAAGCAAAGCAAAACAAAACGAGACCCACCTGCCCACTCAAGGCAATCCTCCAACCCCCTGTTCTGCAGGCAGGGGGAGGGGCTCACAAAGGACCCCAGGGTGCTGCCCGGGAAACTAATTAGCCATTCTTGCTGTGTAGAGTGATGGGGTTGGAGATTAAATAATAATGACAGTGTGGTGCTTACCTGGGGAATGATGGTAAGCCTTGATCTAAGGTCATGCAGCCCAATGTCGGCGATCTTTATCCCGTCGATGCAGATCTCCCCTTCTGCTGCCTCGATGATTCGGAAGAGGCAAAGAGTCATCGAGGACTTGCCGGCACCTGTTCGCCCAACGATGCCAACCTGCAGAGCACACCTAGGTGTCAGTTCGATCTAGGACAGGCATGACAAGCACAGCATAGCCCAGCCACTCAGCATACTTGAGAAAGGTGACGTGACCCAGCCTGATTAACATGATGCAGTCTGCTCTGGTCCCAGAGCCACATACGAATCTCTGCTGAATACCCAGAGTATTGTGTTTGGTTTTGGTCATCTCATTATAGGAAGGCGGTAGAAGCTTTGAAGAGGGCACAGAGGAGATTTACCATGAGGATAGGTTGAGTAACTTTGGAGTGAAGGAAATTAAAAAGTGATATGAGGGAAAAATTAAGTGGCCAGCCAGAGACTTTGTCCCAGGGTGGAAAGGCTAATGTGATGGGCCATAATTTCAAGGTCAGACACACACACACACACACACACACAATAGGCACATGATAGATTACGTGGGAGGGAAGGTTTAAATTGATCTTGGAGTAGGCAGAACATGGTGGGTTGAAGGGCCTGTTCTCAGATCATTTGTCCCATCATTATGTTATTACTGCTTTGCGCTGTGTGATTTCCCGTTTCCCCTTCAAGTAGTTATCCAATTCCACTCTGAAAGCTCTTGTCATATTTGGATTCCAATGTCCTTTGAAACCAGAAGTTCCAGACCTTCATCAGAGCACCAGCCAACATCCTGGACTCGAATCTTGTTACATAGCAGGACAATGCTGACAGCAGTTATCTCACAGCAAGCATGTGTGAGGAGGGATAACCTGATCAAAAGCACCTTCCATTAGTGGGAACACACCAGGCCTGGGCTAAGGTAACAGAACTGTTGATAAATCTGGTCAAGAAGATGAAGCCGGAGGGTGTGGAAATGTAGGACTCTGACAGTGGGGTGAAGAGCAGACAAGGGAACCGGGAGAAACGGGCAAAAGGGTGGGGACAGACTGAAAACCCACAGCATTTAGTGCATGGAACTGTGCCAGACTGGGGCACCTCCACAAACCTTTTCTCCGCCACTGATGCTCAGGTTCAGATTCTTCAGCACCAGGTCCAGGCCCTCTCTGTATCGGACACAGTATCCCTTGAATTCCACCTTCCCCATCTCTGGCCATGATTTGTCCGGGCGATTGGCCTCAATCTCCCAGGGTGCCTGCAATGAAGCAACAGGAAAGGCTCAGGGTAACAGCGGCCTCTGATGGTGACTCCCCATCAGTGCATGGCCACCCACCAGCACAATTTGAAGTCAGGGCCAAGGGGTCTGCTCCAAACGCCAACAACAGTTATGGAGGCACCGGTGCACAAGATCAGAGGAAGCTGAGGCTTGAAAACTGAGCCAGCTTCATCATGGATACCAACCTCCTCACCATTGAGGACACTTTAAAAAGGCAGCATCTGTTATTAAGGATCCTTGCCACCCTGTTCTCATCAGTTCCATCAGAGAGGAGGTGCAGGACCTGTTGACTCAACATTTTAGGAAGAGCTTCTTCCCCTATGCAATCAGACTGCTGAACAAACGGTCCATGAAAACAACCTTAATATTTTGGTCTCTCTGCACTATTTATTTTTAAATATATATATGCTTACTGCAATTTTTATGTATTACACTGTAGAGTCAGAGAAGTCCACCACAGAAGCAGGCCCTTCAGTTCCATCTATGCCATGCCAAAACCATTTTAAACTCCCATCAACCGCACCAGGACCGTATCCCTACCATCCATGTATCTGTCCAAACTTCTCTTAAACTTTGAAAGCAACCTTGCATGCACCACTTGTGCTGGCAGCTCATTCCACACTCCCACGAATAGGTTCCTGTACGTAGGTGACTAAAACTGCATACACAATACTCCAAACCAGGCCTCACCAACATCTTATACAACTTCAACATAACATCCCATCTCCTGTACTCGATACATGGAGAGTGACGTAGTTAATTCAGAAACAAAGGTTCTGAACTTAAAGAGGGGTAACTTTGAAGGTATGAGACATGAATTAGCTAAGATAGACTGGCAAATGACACTTCAAGGATTGACGGTGGATATGCAATGGCAGGCATTTAAAGGTTGCATGGATGAACTACAACAATTGTTCATCCCAGTTTGGCAAAAGAATAAATCAAGGAAGGTAGTGCACCCGTGGCTGACAAGAGAAATTAGGGATAGTATCAATTCCAAAGAAGTAGCATACAAATTAGCCAGAGAAAGTGGCTCACCTGAGGACTGGGAGAAATTCAGAGTTCAGCAGAGGAGGACAAAGGGCTTAATTAGGAAGGGGAAAAAAGATTATGAGAGAAAACTGGCAGAGAACATAAAAACGGACTGTAAAAGCTTTTATAGATATGTAAAAAGGAAAAGACTGATAAAGACAAATGTAGGTCCCCTGCAAACAGAAACAGGTGAATTGATTATGGGGAGCAAGGACATGGCAGACCAATTGAATAATTACTTTGGTTCTGTCTTCACTAAGGAGGACATAAATAATCTTCCAGAAATAGTAAGGGACAGAGGGTCCAGTGAGATGGAGGAACTGAGCGAAATACATGTTAGTAGGGAAGTGGTGTTAGGTAAATTGAAGGGATTGAAGGCAGATAAATCCCCAGGGCCAGATGGTCTGCATCCCAGAGTGCTTAAGGAAGTGGCCCAAGAAATAGTGGATGCATTAGTGATAATTTTTCAAAACTCGTTAGATTCTGGACTAGTTCCTGAGGATTGGAGGGTGGCTAATGTAACCCCACTTTTTAAAAAAGGAGGGAGAGAGAAACCGGGGAATTATAGGCCGGTTAGCCTAACGTCGGTGGTGGGGAAACTGCTGGAGTCAGTTATCAAGGATGTGATAACAGCACATTTGGAAAGCGGTGAAATGATCGGACAAAGTCAGCATGGATTTGTGAAAGGAAAATCATGTCTGACGAATCTCATAGAATTTTTTGAGGATGTAACTAGTAGGGTGGATAGGGGAGAACCAGTGGATGTGGTATATTTGGATTTTCAAAAGGCTTTTGACAAGGTCCCACATAGGAGATTAGTGTGCAAACTTAAAGCACACGGTATTGGGGGTAAGGTATTGGTGTGGGTGGAGAATTGGTTAGCAGACAGGAAGCAAAGAGTGGGAATAAACGGGACCTTTTCAGAATGGCAGGCGGTGACTAGTGGGGTACCGCAAGGCTCAGTGCTGGGACCCCAGTTGTTTACAATATATATTAATGACTTGGATGAGGGAATTAAATGCAGCATCTCCAAGTTTGCGGATGACACGAAGCTGGGTGGCAGTGTTAGCAGTGAGGAGGATGCTAAGAGGATGCAGGGTGACTTGGATAGGTTGGGTGAGTGGGCAAACTCATGGCAGATGCAATTTAATGTGGATAAATGTGAAGTTATCCACTTTGGTGGCAAAAATAGGAAAACAGATTATTATCTAAATGGTGGCCGATTAGGAAAAGGGGAGGTGCAACGAGACCTGGGTGTCATTATACACCAGTCATTGAAAGTGGGCATGCAGGTACAGCAGGCGGTGAAAAAGGCGAACGGTATGCTGGCATTTATAGCGAGAGGATTCGAGTACAGGAGCAGGGAGGTACTACTGCAGTTGTACAAGGCCTTGGTGAGACCACACCTGGAGTATTGTGTGCAGTTTTGGTCCCCTAATCTGAGGAAAGACATCTTTGCCATAGAGGGAGTACAAAGAAGGTTCACCAGATTGATTCCTGGGATGGCAGGTCTTTCATATGAAGAAAGACTGGATGAACTGGGCTTGTACTCGTTGGAATTTAGAAGATTGAGGGGGGATCTGATTGAAACGTATAAGATCCTAAAGGGATTGGACAGGCTAGATGCAGGAAGATTGTTCCCGATGTTGGGGAGGTCTAGAACGAGGGGTCACAGTTTGAGGATAGAGGGGAAGCCTTTTAGGACCGAGGTTAGGAAAAACTTCTTCACACAGAGAGTGGTGAATCTGTGGAATTCTCTGCCACAGCAAACTGTTGAGGCCAGTTCATTAGCTATGTTTAAAAGGAAGTTAGATATGGCCCTTGTGGCTACAGGGGTCAGGGGGTATGGAGGGAAGGCTGGGTTCTGAGTTGGATGATCAGCCATGATCATAATAAATGGCGGTGCAGGCTCGAAGGGCCGAATGGCCTACTCCTGCACCTATTTTCTATGTTTCTATGTTTCTATGATACATTGATTTATGAAGGCCAGTGTGCAAAAGATTTCTTTACAACCCTATCTACCTGTGATGTAATTTTCAATTACAGACTGACCTGTATTCCCAGATCCCTTTGTTCTGCCACACACCTCAGTGACCCCTACCAAGGTGTAAAATATCGCACTTGTCTGCATTAAGTCTCATCTGCCGTTTTGTTAGTTGATGCAGATCTCTCTGCAAGCCATGAGATCACTGTCCACTACGCCCCTGATCTTGGTGTCATCTACAAGTTTGCTGATCCAGTTAACCACATTATCATCCAGATCATTGATACAGATGACATAACAAAGGACCCAGAACCGATCCCTGCGGCACACTAGTCACAGGCCTCCAGTTAGATAGGCAACCATCTACTGACACTGGCTTCTCCCACAAAGCCAATGCTTCATCCAATTTACTACCTCATCCTGAATACCAAGTGACTGAACATTTTTGACCAACCTCCCATGCGGGGCCTTGTCAAATGCCTTACTAAAGTCCATGTAGACAACATCCACTGCCTTGCCTTCAACCATTTTCCTGGTAACTTCCTTGAAAAACTTGTAAGATTAGTTAGACATGACATGAACTAGTTAGACATTAGTTAGACATGCACAAAGTCATGCTGACTATCCTTAAGCAGTCTATACCTATCCAAATACTTATATATCCAGTCTCTTAGAATGCCTTCTAATAACTTCTAATAACTAGCTGATGTCAGACTCACCTATAATTTCCTAGTTTATACTTAGAGCCTTTTTTAAACAGCAGATCAATATTGGCTATCCACCAATCCTCTGGTACCTCTCATGTCACTAAGGATGATTTAAATATTTTCGCTAGGGCTCTAGGAATTTCTGCACTTGCTTCCTGTAGGGTTTGAGGGAACACCTTGTCAGGCCCTGGGGATTTATCCATCCTGATTTGCCTCCTCTAATCTGTACAAGATCCATGAAGTTAACATTGTATTGCCTCACTTCTATAGACTCTGTATCCATCTCCTGAGTAAATACAGATGCAAAAAAAATTTAAGATCTCCCCCGTCTGTCCTGGCTCCACACATGGACTACCATTCCATTCTTCCAGAGGACAACTTGTGTCCCTTGCAATCCTTTTGCTCTTCACTTATCTATAGAATGCCTTGGGATTCTCCTTCACCTTGTCTGTTAGAGCAACATCATGCCTTTTTTTCAGTCCTCCTGATTTCTTTAGTGTTTTCTTGCATTGCTTATACTCCATGAGCACCTCACTTGTTCCTACCTGCCTATACCTTCTATGCACTTTTTTCCCCTTAACCAGGGCCTCAATAGCTCCTGAAAACCAACGTTCCCTACACCTGTTATCTTCACCTTTTACTCTGACAGGCACATACAAGCTTTGAACTCTCAAAATTTCACTTTTAAAGGCCTCTCACTTACAAAGTACATCTTTGCCAAAAAACAGCCTGCCCCAATCCACACTTGGCAGATAATTTCTGATAACATCAAAGTTGGCCTTACTCCAATTTGGAATCTCAACCTGCGGGCCAGGTCTACATTTTTGCATATTTACTTTGAACCTAATGGCATTGTGGTCACTAAATGCAAAGTGTTCCCCTACACAAACTTCCGTCACCTGCTCTGTCTCATTCCTAACAGCAGATCCAGTATCTCACTCTCTCTTGTTGGGACTTTACATATTGATGAAGGAAACTTTCCTGAGCACATTTGATAAACTCTGTCCCATCTAGTCCTTTTACAGTACTGGATTCCCGGTCAATATGTGGAAAGTTAAAATCACCTACTATAACAACCTTATGTTTCTTACAACAGTCTGATCTCTCTACAGATTTGTTCCTCTAAGTCCCCAGGACTGTTGGGTGCTCTGTAATAGAACCCCATTAACATGGTCATACCTTTCTTATTTCTCAGTTCCACCCATAACGCCTCATTAGAGGAGTTCTCCAGCGTTTGCCTGAGCACTGCCGTGACATTTTCCCTTACTATCAACGCCACTCCTTTAACCCCTCCCACACTGTAACATCTAAAACAATGGATCCCCGGAATATTGAACCGCCAGTCCTGCCTCTCCTGCAAACAAGTCTCACTTAAAGGTGTTACTATCCCGGAGTCCCACCAGCATCTCGGGGTCACCAGTGGTCACAGAAGCCCAACTGGTCTGGTTATATTAATGCACTGACTGCGAGAGATCAGTGCTGGGTACCGGGCAGGGAGTGCCACACCAAGGCCTCTGCACCATTTGCAGGGCATATGGGGAGATCTGCCAGGAAGTAGACAGGCAGAACAATTCTCTGCTGTGGGGGTAGGAGCCAGAACCGGGGTCTCTGCATTCACACTGATCTTACAGTAGGTTAAAGGGCTGGCACATGATGGGCTGAAGGGTCTGTACTATGATCCTGGTGTCACTTTACCTCTGTGGCAGTTTCCGAATACTCCTTTACCCTCTCCACCGCCACGATGTTGGACTCCAAATCTGAGGTCATTCTGACCATCCAGTTCAAGGACATGGTCACCTGTGATCAGACAGAATTCTTGCAAGTGTGATGTGGAATATCTCAAGGTCCTCATACAGATTCACTCCCACCACCCACAACCCTGCAGAGCTCACCCATTGCTGAGGGGAGGGGCTACTGCCATGTTTGTGTCTCAGATTAGTTTTGACACAGTTCTTGTGTCACAGTCACATTGGTTGGAGGCCCAGAGGTGGCCTGTCCTGGGTCGGAAAGGGGTTGTTCTGCTGAACACTGTGACACCCACGGGCTGTGCCCAGCTCATCCTTGGGTTTTATTGGTTGTTAACACAAACAACAAATTTCACCGTATTTCTCGATGTATACGTGGTAAATGAACCTGAGTCTGTATCTGCACGATGGCTAGTTCTGACAGAAAGACATTGGCTTGCAGCCTTGGGATATCCCAGAGCGGGAGCTGGGGATGGAGGCATGTGAATGAGGTCTTACCTGCAGAGCATAGGACACTGAGAGACCCACAACGCCGGGACTGAGGAAGTTTCGGCCAATCACAGCAAACAGTGCAGCAAAGAGGACAACACAATTCCCGATAAACTCGATCCGGACCCCCAGCCACCTGAGGTGGGGTTAGAAATAGAGTGAAGAGTGGGTACTTCCCCAACAGCTTCCCATCACCACCACACCCCCCACCCATCTCAGGGAAGGTCGGGTGGGCAATGCCGAAACCAGGCTATAGGAAGGTGGGTAAAGGCAAGGTGACGGTGCGAGAAGATGACCCAGCAGAAGTAGAGTGGTGGGGTGATTTGTCCGTCCTCCTCTGTGTCTGGCCATCTGTCTGCGTGTGTCTTGGTGCTGGTCTGGGGAAGAGGTTCTGTGCAGAGGGTACAGGGTGTTGGGGACGAGGCTAAAGAACAGGTAGTACTGTAATCGCTAGATGCTCCCAGTACCATGTGCTAGTCAGGGCAGCAGTCCGATGATAGTACAGATGAAGGAGTGGAGGCATTTCTGTCCCAGAGGGAGGTGAATCTGTAGAATTCATTATCACAAATGACTGTAGAGGCCAAGTCATTGACTATATTTAAAGCAGAGGTTGACAGGTTCTTGATTAGTCAGGCATCAAAGATTACAGAGAGAAGGCAGGAGAATGGGTCTGAGGGGTGAAATAAATCAGCCATGGTGGAATGATGGAGAGGTTCGATGGGCCCAATGGCCTCATTCTGCTCCTGTGTCTGATGGTCTTGTTTTCTGCAGTGACTCAGAAAAAGGGCAATGTGGAGAGGAGGTGAAACTCGGTGGAGGCTGGATTCTGACAGATCCATGGGAAGGTGAGAAGAACAGGACGTAATGCAGAAGAAGATTCAGCAGAAAGTTGACAAGCAGGACGATCTGTGTGTGATTGATACAGATATATAAAATACACACACACATATTTATTTATTTATCTATCTATCTAGCCAACTATCTATCTGTCTACCTATTTCGGTGTCAGTGACTCACCTGTTAGCCACAATGCCCGGGTAGTAACTCTTCTGGTTGGCATCCACTTTAATGTCATTAAGGAGAGTAAAGCTCCTCTCTCGGCCGTAAGCTCGGATCACGCTGGAGCCAGTGATTGTCTCCGAGAAGTGGGAGTAGATGGGTGAGCGGCTGACGGACTCCAGGCGTTTCAGCTGCCGCGAGGTGGCCACATAGAAACGCTGCCAGGGGAGAGGAGCAGTGGTTGGAGATGGGGCAACATACATCACCTCGGTCCTTGGCCCAGTCAGGACAGGCTGCTGTCCAGTACTCTAGGCCGGGGGGTGGTGGTGTGGGTAGCAAGGGGCATGTTAGCAGATGGCGGCACCCTCAGAAACATTAACCACACAGTCTGGGCTGCCACACAGTGGGGCAGATGCAGTAACCAGTGTTCCCTCCCCATGGGGCACAGACCCTGGGAACTTCGGGGCCAACAAACACACACACACACACACACACACACAGAGGCCACCTGCCCCCTCCTACTTGCTACCATCAGGAAGAGAAAAGTTCATCTCCTTCCTCAGCAGCCCCTCCCTGCACTAACCAAATACACAGAGTGACGGAGCCTTTGGCTACTCTGCCAATCCACTCCAGTCTGGGTGAGGATTTCTATCTAATATCTGTTCCTTACACAGATTCTGCCCCGTAGTTCTAGAGACCCATCTTTCGAATCCATGTGTAAGTGTCCTTCACATTTCCAATGAGATCACTTTTTCTTTTAAACTGTCGAGATTTAAGTGCCCCAATTGTTGAACTCTATCTTGGTACAACTCCCTTCTCTCGGGAATCCATGTGTGAGACTTGGCCACACTCCCCCAATGCCACACCTGAATTTGGATTCCATCCCTTTGCAAGCCGTGGGTCCTGTGGTTTGATTCACTAAGTAAATACTGGTTGTAAATTTCAGGACCGTGTGTTCAAATTAGCTAATCATCCTCAGAACTCCTGAACTTACTTCATTATCAATGGTAGCAAGGCCAGACCAGTGCAGAGAGTTACAGGAGAGGTCCCTTCTGTAACTCCTGATGAAGGGTCTTGGCCTGAAATGTCAACTGTTTATTCATTTCCATAAATGCTACCTGACCTGCTGACTTTCTCCAGCACTTTGTGTGTGCTACCCTCTATAACTCGAGCAGGACATCTTGCCTCTTGCAATAAAGGCCCACATATTGTTCCCTTGCGAAGACTGGACTGGAGGCCGAGAGTTGGCTGTCCTGGGGTTGGGGGCCTGACTGTGTGGGTGCAATGGGAAAAGGGGCTTGTTTTATAGTGTTCCTTTGGTATTGCTGCTTGTGTTCTGCTGAACGTTGTGGGCATGGTATATTGGTATTGGTATATGTGCCAATACTTGCAGGCTGCCCCCAGCACATCCTTGGTTGTGCTGGTTGTTGCATTTCACTGTACCTGTGATAAATAAATCTGAATCTAATCATTTCCCAGACCCAACTGTTGTAATTTCTTGTACACAATCGTTGGAACACTGGGGCTCTTTGACACATGCACTCACGCAGTCAGCACGACAGGAAACACTACAACACCATCAGTAATCTTTGCCATCTGGTCTGGAGCTGAAGGATCAGCTCTTGCTGACACACTGACAGCTCAGAGTTGGCTTTAATACCAAACTCCCTCAGGCACCGCTCTCCAGACGATTCACCGTCAGGAATTACTTGTCTGTTCAATCTGAAGTCTAATTCCGCCCAATGAAGCAGGCCGCGTTCTGTGGAGGTGTGCAGCTCTACCTCAGCCTTCCCCAGTGCTGTCCACAACATCTTTCAAACTCAGACAACTTGTACCTTCAGTGTGTCTGAGACAGATGTGGTGTTAGAACAAGTGATCAAAACAACAGTCAGAGGGTTCTGAAGGAGGGGTGGGGAGCAGATAGGATGAGGAAGAAGGTTTCATACATGTAACCAGAGCTCTGGGCCCAGGCCGCTGAGGGAAAGGCTGACAGCCATGGAGCATTTGAATCTGGAGACTTTAGGCCAAAACCGGAAGAGTGGAGAGATGAAAGAGTTGAGTTACCAGGAGTGAGTGTAGAGGCTGTAGAAATGCTGAACCAGGGTCCCACGTTGCTCAGAGAATAAGGACTGACGGTGAACCTGTGGGCAGACTCAAGGATTTGGGGCCATTTCCAGCCCTGGGGGAAGGAGTCAGTGAGCGGCCATCAAGATTCCGCAGGGAGGCAGTACAGCGTTGTGAGGCAACCTCGAATCAGAATGGCAAGTCAGGAGTCAGGTGAGAGAGCAAGGATTGATGGGGTGAGGTCAAATGTATGGGGTTGGTCCATCTTGGTCTGGAGGGCAGTGATATGGCTGAATATGTCACTGGCTCTGGAGGTGAGCAAGAGGAACTTGAGGGACTACAGAGCCACGAGGGACAAGCCAACTGAGGACTAGAGGTGGTCAGGATGGACACCCAACATCAGGGGAGAGCAGTGGCTCATCTCCCTTACACACAGCTTACCCCTACCGCACCACCAGGCATCACGCATGCACGCACACTCACTCACTCACACACAGTACCAGAATACTGGAGGGGGAGAATGTTATTCAAGAAAAGTAATAGGGATAATATGGGAATTATAAAACAGTGAGTGGTATGTAACTGGAGGGCAAACTATTGGAAAGGATTCTTAGAGACAGGATTTCCGAGCATTTGGAGAAGCACAGTCTGACTGAGAATAGTCAACATGGCTTTGAGAGGGGTAGGTCATCCCTTACAAGCCTGATTGAATTTTTTGAGTCTACAATGATGAACGTAGAGCAGTAGATGTGGTGTATCTGGATTTTAGTTTGGCGTTCGACAGGATTCCCCATGAAAGGCTCATTCAGAAAATGTGATTTTTGTAAATGATTTAGATGAGAAAGCAGAAAAATGGGTTAGTTAATTTGCAGATGTCATGAAGGTTGGTGGTGTGGGGGACAGGACATTGACAGGATGCAGAGCTGGGCTGAAAAGTGGCAGATGGAATTCAATCCAGAGAGGTGTGATGTGATTCACTTTGAAGGGCTGAACTTGAAGGCAGAGTACAGGGTTAATGGCAGGGTTCCTAACAGTGTGGACAAACAAAGGGATCCCCAGCTCCCTCAAAGTTGCCACATATGTTGATAGGGTGGTTAAGAAGGCAAATCCATGTTGGTCTTCATTAGTCAAGGGATTGAGTTCAAGGGCAAGAAGGTTATGTTGCAGCTCTATAAAACCCTGGTTACACTACACTTGGAGTGTTGTGTTCAGTTCCGGTTGTCTTATTCTAGGAAGGATGTGGAAGCCTTGAAGAAGGTTCAGAGGAGATTTACCAGTGTGGATTACAGAGCATGTCTGATGAGGATAGGTTGATCAAGCTACGGAGGGGGCTATGTGGGAGGGAAGGGTTACAGTGATCTTAGGCGAGATTGAAAGATCAACACATGTGGACCGAGGGCCTCCACTGCATTGTTCTATATACACATCTCTCTTTCTCTTTCCCTCTCTCTCACTGTCTGGCCCTCTCCCTCTCCCCACACACATACAGTGAACCATATGACGGTGAGTGGGGGCTCTCTGTGTAGTGTGACGGTGAGTGGGGGGTCAAGAATGAGAGAGGACAGCACAGGATACGCTGAAGCAAGTGCAGGTGCAACAGCTGGGAGGCCTTGAGCATGCAGTAACCCCTGGCCTGTGTGTGATGACAAGATCGTCAGCGGAGAAAGGCACAGAGCCACGCTGCCACAAGACGGGCACCCTGGCATGAGCGAGTTGCGCTAAAGGCCCACGCACTGCCCCACTGTGCTGACCATAGGACAAAGGAGCAGAAATAGGCCATTGGCCCATTGTGTCTGCTCTGTCATTCCATCATGGCTGAACTAGTTTCCCTCTCAACCCTATTCCCCTGTCTTCTCTCTGTAACCTTTGAAACTTGACTAACCAAGAACCTATCAATCTTCACTTTAAATATACCCAATGACTTGGCCTCCATATCCATCTGTGGCAATGAATTCCACAGATTCAGCACCCTCTAGCTGAAGAAATTCCTCCTCATCTCTATTCTGGATGGTTCTCCCTCTATTCTGAGGCTGTACCTCTCTGGAAATCTGTAACCGGCGGGGGTTGGGGAGAAGAGGAGCAGCATGTAGGCATAGCATAGCAGCAGGCGAGAATACCTACTCCTGGGCACATCACCTCCTGAGGCAGGTTCTCAATGCAGAACACCAACCACACCCTGCCTTTACAAATGTCACTGTCTTGCCTGGTTCCTCCAGTCGTTAACCAGGCTGGGGCCCAGGTTGGAACTGGACAAACCCACCCACTCCAGGGAAAATCAGACACTCAACAGCCCAGTTACACCAAGACAGATCTAGGGGCTCCTTCCAATAAGGGTTGGTGTTGGGATCACTTCTTTTAACGCTGTATACAGATGACGGAATAGATGGCTCTGTTGCCAGGTTTGCAGATGATACAAAGATTGGTGGAGGGGCAGGTAGTGTAGAGGAAACAGGTTGGATGCAGAAGGATTTAGACAGATTAGGGGAATGGGCAAGGAAGTAGCAAATGAAATACAATGTTGGAAAATGCATGGTCATGCACTTTGGTAGTAGAAATAAACGTGCAGACTATTTTCTAAATGGGGAGAAAATCCAGGAATCTGAGATGCAGAGGGAGTTCGAAGTCCTTGTGCAGAACGCCCTAAAGGTTAACTTACAGGTTGAGTCAGTGGTGAGGAAGGCAAATACCATCTTAGTGTTCATTTCAAGAGGTCTAGAATACAAGAGCAGGGATGTGATGCTGAGGCTTTATAAGGCACTGGTGAGGCCTCACCTTGAGTATTGTGAACAGTTTTGGGTCCCTGATCTTAGAAAAGATGTACTGGCATTGGAGAGGGTCTAGAGGAGGTTCACAAGGAAGATTCTAGGACTTAAAGGATTATCATACGAGGAATGTTTGATGGCTCTGGATCTGTACTCACTAGAATTTAGAAGGATGAGGGGGGGATCTCATTGAAACCTTTCAAATGTCGAAAGACCTAGACAGAGTAGATGTGGAACAGATGTTTCCCATGGTGGGACAGTCTAGGACAAGAGGGCACAACCTCAGGATAGAGGGGCGCCCTTTCAAAACAGAGATGCGGAGAAATTTCTTTAACCAAAGGGTGGTGAATTTGTGGAATTTATTGTCACATGCAGCTGTTAAGGCCAGTTTGCTGGGTATCTTTAAGGCAGAGATTGATAGTTTCTTGATTGGACATGGCATCAAAGGTTATGGGGAAAAGGCCAGAAATTGGGGTTGAGGAGGAGATTTAAAAAAGATCAGCCATGATTGAATGGAGGAGCAGACCTCGATGGGCCAGAAGCCCTAATTCTGCTCCTATGTCTTATGGTCTAATACCAGGCACTGCTCACACTGAGCAGGTTACGGAGGAGTGGGAAGCTGCCTGTAGCAGCACAGCGGGGAGATGCAGGAGGGAAGAACGCCGGACAGGAGGAGGAGCAGACATGAGTGAATGAGAGGGATGGCCACGGTAGCACAACACTATTACAGCTTGGGGCACCAGAGTTCAGAGTTCAATTCCAAAGTCAGCTATAAGGAGTTTGTACATCCACCCCATGAAATGTGTAGGTTTCCTCTGGGTGACTTGGTTTCCTCCCACGGTGCAAAGATGTACCAGTTAGTGGGTGAATTGGTGATTGTAAATTGTCCTGTGATTAGGCTGGGGGTAAGTGGCCAGTTGCTCGGCGGTGCAGCTCAGAGGGCTGGAAGGTTGTATCTCTGTGTCTTCAGAAGTGCATCTTCCTTGAATTACCACAGCTGCTTTGACCCAGCCACCCACTGCCCTCATACTAGATGGGAGGTTACTGGATACACTCGCTCTCAGAAACTAATACAGAAAGGTCGGCCCTCCCTCACACAGCGACTCCCTTTCAAATAGCAGGTTGTTTAAAATGTTGAATAAATCTGGGGAAACAGTTGCAGTGGGTTCACAGTCAAAGTGTCCCTCAGCCTGAGGGTTTATCCCTTGGCTATCTGTGATGGTCCCAGTTCTGGCTAGGGGCTGCCCTCTCCTACCTGACTCTCCCCCCCACCCCCCCCAACCCCAGGTTCCCCTAGTACCTGCAGAGAGAAGTAAAGGCAGGCAACAGGAATAGACGGCAGCATGCTGAGTGGGATGAAGTGAGCCAGCACTAGCAAGGTGGACAGAACTTCAAAGAAGCAGAGCAGGAAGTCCTCCGCACAGGCCGGGATCCGGTTGTCGATGGTGTCCACGTCCTGTGAGAAGCGGTTCATAATTCGGCCGGCTGGGGTCAGCTCAAAGAACTGCATGGGACAGCGGAGGGTGTGGTTAAGCAGGTGAGCATGCAGGAGGCTAGAGGCACGGACACAGCACACTACAAATAGCAGATGTGACGTAACGTAGGACAGCGCGCCTGTGGATGAGAACAGGGTGTTACTGCCCCAAAGAACCATCAGAGGATCTGAACAATACCCAACAATACCTTGGGCTCTCCACGGACACTGACAGGGAGATGGGCATAACTTTGTTTGCCTATTTTCTTACAAAAACATGTTTAATATAAATTATACTCTTCAATACCACACCAGAGACAAAGACTGACTAACAAAAACTAAATTAAAATATTCCCATCACAAACAAGAGAAAACCTGCAGATGCTGTAAATTCAGAACAACACACGCAAAATGCTGGAGAAACTCAGAAGGTCAGACAGCATCTGTGGAAAAGAGTGATCAGTTGACGTTTCAGGCTGACAACCTTCATGAGGACCTGATGCCTCAAAGCATCGACTGTTTACTCTTTTCCACCGATGCTGCCTGACCTGCTGAGTTCCTCCAGCATTTTGTTTGGGTTGGTACTCCCTGTCAAGAAGGGCACTTATCCCCTGCAGTGCCCAATGATCCCAGAATTCCTCCTTGGTACCCACGGACACTGTTGTGCCCTCTCCACAGTAATCCAAGCACAGACAATACCTCTGGAACATCACCTGGCAGTTGGCCCAGTCAGAACCCCCCGCTGCCCACATCCAGGACCCATGGATAGCAACCCTTGCTAACCTCAGGATGGAGTCTGCTAGGACTACTGGATGACTGCATAGAAATTTGGTGGGGCCATCCCTACTTGCCCTGGGATTATGACAGGACATTACAATTGTTTTGTTGTCATCTGTGATATGTTGCAGGAGCTTTCAAGAGACAGTGGGAAGGATAAAATGTGTAAGGCTGGGGAACAAACAGCAGCTGCAGGGCAGGTTTAAGCAGCTGACTGATGCAACACTCTCCTGCCCTGAATGTTCCCCTCAATCTCTGACCTTCCCTCCAGTTTCCAAGTCACTCACGAAAACATCTTCACCCGACATTCTTGGTGCTGTCTGCATTAACAATTCTCATCACCTGTCTCGGTCAGAATAATATGATGAGACAGTGTGGAGGGAGTTTCACTCTGTGTCTGACCCTGGAGTGTGTGATGGGATGGTGTGGAGGGAGATTCACTCTGTGTCTAACCCTGAGAGTGTGTGATGGGACGGTGTGGAGGGAGCTTCATTCTGTGTCTGACCCTGGAGTGTGTGATGGGACGGTGTGGAGGGAGCTTCATTCTGTGTCTGACCCTGGGAGTGTGTGATGGGATGGTGTGGAGGGAGCTTCATTCTGTGTCTGACCCTGGGAGTGTGTGATGGGATGGTGTGGAGGGAGTATCACTCTATGTCTAACCCCGGGAGTGTGTGGAGGGAGATTCACTCTGTGTCTAACCCTGAGAGTGTGTGATGGGATGGTGTGGAGGGAGATTCACTCTGTGTCTGACCCCGGGAGTGTGTGATGGGACGGTGTGGAGGGAGATTCTCTCTATGTCTAACCCCGGGAGTGTGTGGAGGGAGATTCACTCTGTGTCTGACCCCGGGAGTGTGTGATGGGACGGTGTGGAGGGAGATTCTCTCTATGTCTAACCCCGGGAGTGTGTGGAGGGAGATTCACTCTGTGTCTAACCCTGGGAGTGTGTGATGGGATGGTGTGGAGGGAGCTTCACTCTGTGTCTGACCCCGGGAGTGTGTGATGGGACGGTGTGGAGGGAGCTTCACTCTGTCTGACCCTGGAGTGTGTGATGGGACAGTATGGAGGGAGATTCACTCTGTGTCTGACCCCGGGAGTGTGTGATGGGACGGTGTGGAGGGAGATTCTCTCTATGTCTAACCCCGGGAGTGTGTGGAGGGAGATTCACTCTGTGTCTAACCCTGGGAGTGTGTGATGGGATGGTGTGGAGGGAGCTTCACTCTGTGTCTGACCCCGGGAGTGTGTGATGGGACGGTGTGGAGGGAGCTTCACTCTGTCTGACCCTGGAGTGTGTGATGGGACAGTATGGAGGGAGCCTCACTCTGTGTCTGACTCATTCTAACAGGTTGGCTCAATATTTAAGAGCCAGAGAGACTGAATCATACAGCACAAATACAGACCATTCAGCCCACCAACTCTGCATTTATACAAATTGCACTTGTAAGTGTGTAAGTAGCAGCCATCAGGTTCTGACCCCTGCAGTAACAGGCTCCCTAAGTGGCCAGGCTCAAACCCCTGCAGTAACGGGCTCTCTGACTGGTCAGGCCGTCAGGTTCCGAACCCCTGCAGTAACGGATTCTCCAACTGGTCAGGGTGTCAGGTTCTGATCACCTGTAGTAATGGGCTCTCTAACTGGTCAGGAGCCCCATGAACTGATCCCTTACCTGTCTAAACCAAAAGGTTCAGTACAACATTGTGGGCTGAATGGCCTGTTACTGTACTGTTCTATGCTCTATGTTTGTGGGATACAATCTTCTATCACCCCTCACAGTGTGCACCACACAGCCACCACACTCTGTATAAAACCTTACCTCTAATACCCCCCTGTAATTTCCTCCAATCACCTTAAAATTATGGCCCCTCGTATTAGCCATTTCCACCCTGGGAAAATGTCTTTGTCTGTCCACTCGATCTATGCCTCTTATCATCTTGTACACCTCTATCAAGTCTCCTCTCACCCTAGCTCACTCAACTTGTCCTCATAAAACATGCTCTCTAATCCAGAAGCATGCTGGTAAATCTCCTCTGCACCCTCTCTAAAGCTTCCACATCCTTCCTATGATAGTTGACCAGAAATGAACACAATATTCCGAATCGAGAAGCCAGCTCTGATCCCAGCTCTCATCCATGTCGGGTCTTCACCGTCCCCTCTGACCCTTCCCTCTCTGAGGCAGAACGTTCTGTCCTAAGTAAGGGCCTCACCTTTGACCCCTGTGCCCACACGTCACTGAGTTCCACGACCACCAAGAAGCTGAGTTCTTCTTCTGCTGCCTCTGTCTCTGTGCCTATTTCTTTGGCAAGGACTCTCCACCCCGCAATGATAACCCTCCTCCTCTTCCTAGACACCCCAGCCTGCTGCCTGCTCTGGACTTTTTCACTGCCAACTGCCGATGGACATCAACCATCTCAACTTCATACTCCTCTCTCCAATTCCAACTTCACTCCCCAAATGCCCAGCTCTCCACTCCCTCCACACCAATCCTAACCTCACCATCAAACTCGCAGATAAGGGAGGTGCTGTAGTAATCTAGCACACTGACCTCTACCTGCTGAGGCCAAGCACCAACTCTCAGACACCTCCTCTTATTTACCCCTTGAACAGGACCCCATTGAGGAACACCAGGCCATTGTCTCCTACACCATCACCAATCTTATTGGCGCTGGGGATCTCCCATCCACTGCCACCAACCTCATCGTTCCCACACCCTGCACCTCCCATTTCTACTACCTATCCAAAATCCACAAACCCATTTGTCCAGGTAGACACATTGTTTCAGCTTGTTCCTGAGCCTCTGAACTCATATATGCACACCTCGACTCTAATTTTATCCCCCTGATCCAGTCCCTTCCCACCTACATCCATGACACCTGACACACTTTGGATCTTTTCAATGATTTCAAGTTCCCTGGCCCCCATCACCTTATTTTTACTGTGGATGTCCAATCTCTTTACACCTCCATACCCCACCAGGAAGACCTCAAAGCTCTTAGTTTCTTTCTGGACACCAGACCCAACCAGTACCTCTCCACCACCACTCTCCTCTGCCTAGTGGAACTTGTCCTTATTTTAAATAATTTCTCCTTTGGCTCCTCCCACTTCCTTCAAACAAAAGGTGTGTGTCCATTGGCACTCACACGGGTCCCAGCTATGCCTGCCTTTTTGTTGGCTACATGGAACAGTCTATGTTCCAAGCCCACACTAGTGCCCGTCCACACTTTTCCTACGCTACATCGACAACTGCATTGGTGCTGCTTCTTGCACTCATGCTGAACGCGTCAATTTCATCCACTCTGCCTCCAACTTATACCCTGCCCTCACATTTACCTGGTTTATTTCTGACACCTCCCTCCCCTTTCTCGATCTCACTGTCTCTATCTCTGGAGATAGCTTATCTATTGATGCCTATTACAAACCCATGGACTCTCACAGTTACCTGGACTATTCCTCCTCCCACCCTGTTACTTGTAAAAACACTATCCCCTTCTCTCAATTCTTCCATCTCTGCTGCATCTGCTCTCAGGATGAGGCATTTCATTCCAGAACGAAGGAGATGTCCTCCTTCTACAAAGAAAGAGGCTTCCCTTCTTCCGCTGCCCTCAACCACATCTCTTCCATTTCATGCATGTCTGCTCTCACCCCATCCTCCCGCCACCCCACCAGGGATGAGGTTCCTCTTGTCCTCACCTACCACCCCACCAGCCTCCGTGTCCAACACATAATTCTCTGCAATTTCTGCCATTTCCAATGGGATCCCACCACCAAGCACATCTTTCCCTCCCCTCCCTTCTGCTTTCTGCAAGGATCGCTCCCTACGCGACTCCTTGTCCATTCGTCCCTCCCCACTGATCTCCCTCCTAGCACGTATCCTTGCAAGTGGAACAAGTGCTACACCTGTCCCTACACCACCTCTCTCACTACCATTCAGGGCCCCAAACAGTCCTTCCAGGTGAGGCAACACTTCGCCTGTGAGTCTGGTAAGGTTATGTACTGTGTCCGGTGCTCCTGGTGTGGCCTTCTGTACATCTGTGAGACCTGACGTAGACTGGGAGACCGCTTTGCCGAGCACCTACGCTCCATCCGTCAGAAAAAGCGGTATCTCATATTTTAATTCCACTCCCCATTCCATTATGTCTATCCATGGCCTCCTCTACTGTCAAGATGAAGCCACACTCAGTTTGGAGGAACAACACCTTATATTCTATCTGAGTAGCCTCCAATCTAATGGCATGAACAGTGATTTCTCGAACTTCTGATAATGCCTCCCCCCCTCCTTCACCATTCCCCATCCCCTTTTCCCTCTCTCACCACCCATCACCTCCCTCTGGTGCTCCTCCCCCTCTTCTTTCATCCATGGCATTCTGTCCTCTCCTATCAGTCTCCTCCTTCTCCAGGCCCTGTACCTCTTTCACCAATCAACTTCCCAGCTCTTTACTTCACCCCTCCCCCTCGCAGTTTCACCTACCACCTTGTGTTTCTCTCTCCCTTTCCCCCACCTTTAAAATCTATTCCTCGGCTTTTTTTCTCTAGTCTTGTTGAAGGGTTTCTGGCCAAAAAGTCAACCGTACATTTCTCCATAGATGCTGCCTGGCCTGCTGAGTTCCTCCAGCATTTTGTGTGTTGCAACAATATTCCAAGTGTGGTCTAACAAAGGTTTTATAGAGCTGCAGAGTTACCTTGTGGCTCTTGAACTCAATGCCCTGCCTAATGAAGGCCACACACCGTATACCTTAATCACTGAACAAATTGTGCAGCAGCTTTGAGGGATCTATGGATGTGGAACCGCAAGATTCCTATGTTAAGAATCTTGCCATGAACTCTGTATTCTGCCTTCAAGTTCAACCTCACAAAATAAATCACCTTACACTTTATAGGATTGAATTCCGTCTCCCCGAGGTGAAACCAGTTCATAAGAATATCCACGTGTAGTAAATGACTCCTTCCCTCCCAAGGGTGATGCCTGAGTTACTGCGGTCTATCTTGCTGACTGGGGTTGGACCGGACAGTCACACTGCACGACTACCTGCTTGTAGTGGGGAGAGCCTCCCGTTTCGGCAGACATGTTAAAGCACCGACTTCTCCCTTCTCAGGCTCTGTATGATGTGGACCAGGCAGCCCTCTCTCATCAGGTAGCAGTGGGGAGCTGGAGGGGGATGTAGATAGTTTTTGCCTTTTCCCCCAGGGCACATGTTAATGACATAATCTACATCCTCATATGCAAGTGACAGTGTCAGGTGAGATCACATTGTGAGCTGCTGGAACTTCAACTCCACCGGGTGAAGCGGCTTTCAGAGTGTCAGTGATGTGTGTGAGGCAGAGGGAGGAGGGAGATACTGACGGAGGAGGGGGCAGAGAAGATTCCACACACAGAAGGTATGCTGGAAAGGTATGAGAGGCAACACAATACTCAGTCTCATCTACACTCCCACCCCTCCAAACCACTGGTACTGACCCAACACACATCTGCAGGACACACGCAGCTCAGTTCTGCTCAGCTTCACCAGAAGTATGCTTCAAGCAGAGAGACATGGATCACAATACATTACAGCACAATACAGGTCTTTCGTCCCACAATGTCGTGCTGATTTTTTAACCCACTCCAAAATCTCTCCTTCCCACATAGCCCTCTATTTTTCTATCACCCATTCACTATCTAAGAGCCTCTTAAATGTCCCTAATGTTTCTACTTCGGCCAGTAACCATTGCAGGGCATTCCACGCACCACCATTCTGTGTGAAATACCTATGTCTGACAGCAGTCCCTTTACTTTCCCCCAGTCACCTTAAAATTATGACCCTTGTATTAGCCATTTCCGCCCTGGGAAAGAAATCCATAATACCACAGGCTGCAGGAGCAGAGTTAGGCCATTCAGCCCATCAAGTCAGCTGCACCATTCCACCATGGCCGATTTATTATCCCTCTCAACCCCATTCTCCTGCCTTTTCCCCGCGATCTTTGATGCTCTGACTAATCAAGAACATATCATCCTCCGCTTGGTCTCCCTACGGGCCTGCAGTAATGAATTTCACAGATTCACTACTGTCTGACTGAAGAAATTCCTCCTCATTTCTGTTCTAAAGAAGCATCCCTCTATTCTGATGCTGTGCCCTCCGGTCCTCAACTCCCCCAGTCTATCGAGGCCTTTCAACATTCAATAGGTTTCAGTGAAATCCCCCTCATTCTTCTAAACTCTAATGAGTACACACACACACACAGACATCAAACGCTCCTCACACATTAACCCTTTCATTGCCAGGATCATTCTCATGACCCTCCTCTGCAGCCTCTCCTGAGAATGAGAGGTGGTGGACGATGGAACCACGAGCGATCGGGGTTTCACTGTGGAGGGACACAGTGATGGGAACAGATACAGAACAACTGCATGGATTGACAAGACATTCCCTCAGTGACCCCTCTCCCCCAGCACCCTGTATCACTGCCTATCCCCATTGACCTTAACCCAACTGCCTCACACTGTCCCTCAGTGACCCCTCTCCCCCAGAACCCTGTGACACTAACTGTATCCCCACTGACGTTAACCCAGCTCCCTCACACTGTCCCTCAGTGACCCCTCTCCCCCAGCACCCTGTATCACTGCCTATCCCCATTGACCTTAACCCAACTGCCTCACACTGTCTCTCAGTGACCTCTCTCCCCCAGCGCCGTGTCACTGACTGTATCCCCACTGACGTGAATCTTGCTCCCTCACACCATCCCTCAGTGACCCCTCTCCACAGCCTCGTGTCACTGACTGTATCCCTACTGCCTGTGACACTAACTGTATCCCCACTGCCGTTAACCCAGCTCCCTCACACTGTCCACAGTGACCCCTCTCCCCAGCGCCGTGTCACTGACTGTCCCCACTGACATTAACCCAGCTCCCTTGCACTGTCTCTCAGTGACCCCTCTCCCCCAGAACCGTGTCACTGACTGTATCCCTACTGCCTGTGTCACTAACTGTATCCCTACTGACATTAACCCAGCTCCCTCACACCATCTCTCAGTGACCCCTCCCAGTGCCGTGTCACTGACACTAACCCAGCTCCCTTGCACTATCTCTCAGTGACCCCTCTCCCCCAGTGTCCTGACACTGAGTGTATCCCTACTGACATTAACCCAGCTCCCTCACACCGTCTCTCAGTGACCCCTCTCCCCCAGAACCCTGTGTCACTGACTGTATCCCTACTGACGTTAACCCAGCTCCTTCACACCGTCTCTCAGTGACCCCTCCCCAGTGCCCTGTGTCACTGACATGAACCCAACTCCTGTGTTCCCAGGTCTGGGAGTCAACTGGGAACCTTTGGTCGCTAAGGTGGAGGCAGTGGGTTGTATCTGGCAGAGTCCGCAATCGTTTGCTACAGCAGAGGTTGCCTGTGTGAAGATGGAGAGATGGTTTGGAAGATACCTGAACGAGAATGTAGACCAGGACCAGTGGCACTATGATTAAAGTGAACCACGGTGTGCTGATCATGATTACTATCATTGTGGACAGGGAGATGAAGAATGTTGCGAGGAACATCTGGAATGTGATTGGGATCACTTCGTCAATCACGTTAATGTCCTTGCCGAAGCGATTGATGATGCGCCCGATGGGTGTGGTGTCATAGAATGCCTGAGGTGTGTGCAACTTGTTGTCCAAGAGCTGTGAGTGGAGCTGCCGCGCAGCACCCAGGCCTCCGACCATCAGTGTGAAGGAGGCGATCATTACTAGCAACCCTGCGGTGAAAACACAATGCAATTCCAGAGTGACGGTTAGCACACGGACTGAGCGTCACATCCCGACCTCCCACAGCCTGGGCACCAAGCACCCTCCTGACGATCCAGGGCAACACAGCAACACTGTCCCCCACCCCACTCCCCATCAACTCCCCCCACACTCCAGCAATCCAGGCACAGCAACACTACCCCCACACCCTCAACCCAATCACTGAAGCTGCCCTCCACAAGCAGATTCAGAGAAACCCAAGTCTCCCACACCATAGCTCCTTCAACTCCCCACCAATGCGCGGTGGTCCCTCCCCACTAACACCAATCAACACACATTCACCGGATCAATGCGGGGTTCAGTCTGAGAGAGGTACAGCAGTATGGGGTACTGGGGGAGCCTGATTGGAAGGGGAGTGGTTCTGCTCTGGGACCCACCTGAGGCTCTGATTGGACCCATTCCTCTCCTTATCCTGTACCCACCAGTCCAACTCCCAACAGCAGTCCTCACCAACGCCTTCCCCCTCAGGCAGCTCACTGGGCTTGGTACCCAGCCCTCCAGGGCTTCGACTGAGGGGGCACCTCTAACTGACTTGTTCAGAATGCTGGAAGGGACCTGCAGATGTCAGGAGCAGGAGTACTGAGACCTGCAGAGCCACTATCATCTCCCCAGTTCTGGTACAGGGCATGGCTGGAGTCCAGACACCCTCCCTGTTCATAGCTGGTCCTGTAATCACAGCCAGTCTGTTCAGTTCCCCCACCCCACTGCTCCTGAGCTCAGAGGGGAGTTTAGAGCCTTACCCTGTGTTAGGCCGAGAGCTGCATACACCCCTACCCGCAGTCGGGTTGTGTCGGCCGTCTTGTTGTTGTCAGCGTCGTTGGTCCAGTCACTGAGCCAGAAGTTGGCACCGATCGCCGCGGCATTCTGGCAGCAGTATAACAGGCAAATGAGCAGGGAGCTGCAGGGGCCAACAGCCTTCAGGTACTGCCAGAACACCACCAGCTTCACCTGAAACCAGAGCCCAATGTCACACTTTGAGACCAGCTTCCCCCCATGGCACAGACCCACCACCACCAACAGTGCCACAGATCAGTGCCAACAAGCATCCTGTCCAGAAACTCCAATCTCCACACTCTGTACAGGGTTCACTGTCTGGGGAGAGCGGGCTAGCAGTCATTTGGGGGCTGTACGTCCCAGATCGGTGCTGTGGAGACAGAACATCATGCTGTTGTTTGGTCTCACCCCCCCACACCGACTGCCCAGCTTGGCAATGGCCAACCCCTCCACCTGCACCCCCACACCGACTGCCCAGCTTGGCAATGGCCAACCCCTCCACCTGCACCTTCTCACCGACTGCCCACCTTGGCAATGGCCAACCCCTCCACCTGCACCCCCACACCGACTGCCCAGCTTGGTAATGGCCAACCCCTCCACCTGCACCTTCTCACCAACTGCCCAGCTTGGCAATGGCCAACCCCTCCACCTGCACCCCCACACCGACTGCCCAGCTTGGCAATGGCCAACCCCTCCACCTGCACCTTCTCACCGACTGCCCACCTTGGCAATGGCCAACCCCTCCACCTGCACCCCCACACCGACTGCCCAGCTTGGCAATGGCCAACCCCTCCACCTGCACCTTCTCACCGACTGCCCACCTTGGCAATGGCCAACCCCTCCACCTGCACCTTCTCACCAACTGCCCAGCTTGGCAATGGCCAACCCCTCCACCTGCACCCCCACACCGACTGCCCAGCTTGGCAATGGCCAACCCCTCCACCTGCACCCCCACACCGACTGCCCAGCTTGGCAATGGCCAACCCCTCCACCTGCACCTTCTCACCAACTGCCCAGCTTGGCAATGGCCAACCCCTCCACCTGCACCCCCACACCGACTGCCCAGCTTGGCAATGGCCAACCCCTCCACCTGCACCCCCACACCGACTGCCCAGCTTGGCAATGGCCAACCCCTCCACCTGCACCTTCTCACCGACTGCCCACCTTGGCAATGGCCAACCCCTCCACCTGCACCTTCTCACCGACTGCCCAGCTTGGCAATGGCCAACCCCTCCACCTGCACCTTCTCACCGACTGTCCACCTTGGCAATGGCCAACCCCTCCACCTGCACCTTCTCACCGATTGCCCAGCTTGGCAATAGCCAACCCCTCCACCTGCACTGACAGTCCTACACCTTCTCACCTACAGCCTATCCATCTACTTACTACTCGCAGTCGGAAGCCTCCAACCCCTCTTTTCTCCCTCCTCACCCATAGTCCAGCCTCCTGGCTCCCAGCACTAGCTCGGCCTCACACCGTGGGATTTATTATCCCAGGACCCCACCACTGGAGTTTACGGCCATCATTGGAAAGATGGTGGGAAGTGGGATTCGGTCCTGGTCGGAGGGATCAGGCAGCCAGTGAGTGGCAGGGAAAACCACCCCAACCCCAGAAACCCCAACCCCAGCCCGCATCAGACCCCGGAAACCCCAATCCCTCCCTTCATCAGACCCCGGAAACCCCAACCCACCCCGCATCAGACCCCGGAAACCCCAACCCCAGCCCGCATCAGACCCCGGAAACCCCAACCCCAGCCCGCATCAGACCCCGGAAACCCCAACCCCACCCTGCATCAGACCCCGGAAACCCCAACCCCACCCCGCATCAGACCCCGGAAACCCCAACCCCACCCCGCATCAGACCCCGGAAACCCCAACCCCACCCCGCATCAGACCCCGGAAACCCCAACCCCAGCCCGCATCAGACCCCGGAAACCCCAACCCCAGCCCGCATCAGACCCCGGAAACCCCAACCCCAGCCCGCATCAGACCCCGGAAACCCCAACCCCACCCCGCATCAGACCCCGGAAACCCCAACCCCACCCCGCATCAGACCCCGGAAACCCCAACCCCAGCCCGCATCAGACCCCGGAAACCCCAATCCCTCCCCTCATCAGACCCCGGAAACCCCAACCCCACCCCGCATCAGACCCCGGAAACCCCAACCCCACCCCGCATCAGACCCCGGAAACCCCAACCCCAGCCCGCATCAGACCCCGGAAACCCCAACCCCACCCCGCATCAGACCCCGGAAACCCCAACCCCACCCCGCATCAGACCCCGGAAACCCCAACCCCACCCCGCATCAGACCCCGGAAACCCCAACCCCACCCCGCATCAGACCCCGGAAACCCCAACCCCAGCCCGCATCAGACCCCGGAAACCCCAACCCCAGCCCGCATCAGACCCCGGAAACCCCAACCCCAGCCCGCATCAGACCCCGGAAACCCCAACCCCAGCCCGCATCAGACCCCGGAAACCCCAACCCCAGCCCGCATCAGACCCCGGAAACCCCAACCCCAGCCCGCATCAGACCCCGGAAACCCCAACCCCAGCCCGCATCAGACCCCGGAAACCCCAACCCCAGCCCGCATCAGACCCCGGAAACCCCAACCCCAGCCCGCATCAGACCCCGGAAACCCCAACCCCAGCCCGCATCAGACCCCGGAAACCCCAACCCCAGCCCGCATCAGACCCCGGAAACCCCAACCCCACCCCGCATCAGACCCCGGAAACCCCAACCCCACCCTACATCAGACCCCGGAAACCCCAACCCCACCCTGCATCAGACCCCGGAAACCCCAACCCCACCCTACATCAGACCCCGGAAACCCCAACCCCACCCTACATCAGACCCCGGAAACCCCAACCCCACCCCGCATCAGACCCCGGAAACCCCAACCCCACCCCGCATCAGACCCCGGAAACCCCAACCCCACCCCGCATCAGACCCCGGAAACCCCAACCCCACCCCGCATCAGACCCCGGAAACCCCAACCCCACCCCGCATCAGACCCCGGAAACCCCAACCCCACCCTACATCAGACCCCGGAAACCCCAACCCCACCCCGCATCAGACCCCGGAAACCCCAACCCCACCCCGCATCAGACCCCGGAAACCCCAACCCCACCCCGCATCAGACCCCGGAAACCCCAACCCCAGCCTGCATCAGACCCCGGAAACCCCAACCCCACCCTGCATCAGACCCCGGAAACCCCAACCCCACCCTGCATCAGACCCCGGAAACCCCAACCCCACCCCGCATCAGACCCCGGAAACCCCAACCCCAGCCCGCATCAGACCCCGGAAACCCCAACCCCACCCCGCATCAGACCCCGGAAACCCCAACCCCAGCCCGCATCAGACCCCGGAAACCCCAACCCCACCCCGCATCAGACCCCGGAAACCCCAACCCCACCCCGCATCAGACCCCGGAAACCCCAACCCCACCCCGCATCAGACCCCGGAAACCCCAACCCCAGCCCGCATCAGACCCCGGAAACCCCAACCCCACCCCGCATCAGACCCCGGAAACCCCAACCCCACCCCGCATCAGACCCCGGAAACCCCAACCCCAGCCTGCATCAGATCCCGGAAACCCCAACCCCAGCCTGCATCAGACCCCGGAAACCCCAACCCCACCCTGCATCAGACCCCGGAAACCCCAACTCCACCCTGCATCAGACCCCGTTAAACCCCAACCCCACCCTACATCAGACCCCGGAAGCCCCAACCCCACCCAACATCAGACCCCGTAAACCCCAACCCCACCCTGCATCAGACCCCGTAAACTCCAACCCCGCCCTGCATCAGACCCCGGAAATCCCAACCCCGCCCTGCATCAGACCCTGTAAACCCCAACCCCGACCTACATCAGATCCCGGAAACCCCAACCCCACCCTACTTCAGACCCTGTAAACCCCAACCCCACCCTACATCAGACCCTGTAAACCCCAACCCCACCCTGCATCAGACCCCAAATGGTGGCATGGCCCCAGGGTGTACTCACCCTGCCTGTCTCTGCCTTCTCAGCCTGGATCAGTTTACTTGGTTCAGACGCCGCAGCTGGGAGAGTCTCCACCTGTTTTGTCTTTTGGCTAAGTCGCTTTCTTGTGGACTTCCGTGTCGATGCTTCTCCGTCGGAAGAAAGGACACTGATCTGTCTAATATCACAGAAAGCACACAAATATTAGACTATACGATACAGAAGCAGAATTAGGCCATTTGTCCATCGAGTCTGCTCCACCATTTCATCATGACTGATCCAATTTTCTTCTCAGCCCCACTCTTCTGCCTTCTCCCCATATCCCTTCATGCCGTGACCAATCAAGAATCTATCAACCTCTGCCTTAAATATACATAAAGACTTGACCTCCACAGCTGCCTGTGGAAAAGAAGTCCACACATTCACCCCCCTCCTCATCTCTGTTCTAAAAGGATGCCCCTCTATTCTGAGGCAGTGTCCTCTGGCCTTTCCCATCAGAGGTAACATCCTTTCCACATCCCGGTATCAGGTAGGGAGTGTTGAGGGGAAAGAGGTTACAGCTGTAGTCCACAGGTCAGCAGGACAGGGAAGTGGGAGGAGAGAATGAACCCAGTGAACCGTGGTTCACCTGAGTCAGAAAGACTTAAAACTTTGGCTCTATTTGTCACATACCCACCAAAACATCGAGGCATACAGTGAAATATGTTGTATGCCGGGGGCAGTCTGCAAGTGTCGCCATGCTTACACCACCAGCATAGTGTGTCCACTACTTACTAACCCTAACCTCACCTGCACTACCCTGCTTTAAGACCCAATTTTTCTGAAAATGCAATAAGAGTTCCTTTGATTATATTATACAGTATATTATTTAGTATTTTATTTTTGTCGTTTAAAATAAAAAATTCAGTTGGTTAAGTTAGGCTTGTTGAATAGGATTTGTCTTGTTAAAATTTTTTTTCTGAGAGAGTGCGGGAAAAAGAACGGGGAGGTGCTTTTTTTTCTAGAGAGAGCGCAGGATTGAAGGAGGAAAAAGACAATGGAAACAGCTAACAGACATAGCAGAAGAACATGGTGAAACGTTCACTGAACCCATTCAGAAGGACAGATACCGCTGTCGGAAAGTCCTCATGCAGACAATGGTCTCATGGAGAATGTGCAGATAACTTCTAGTTAGCACACAACATTGGAGAAAGTTTGATGCTTTTTCCTTGGATGTTGCATGAACGTTTGTTTCCTGGAACAGGAGCAGTAAATTTGCATGGGTGTGTCAGTATTTGTAAAGTTAACAGTGCTGCTTTCCCTTAAAGAAATATTCAAACTTTATGTGTTGTGTTTACCTGAATCATATTTACCTTAGACAGGTTTATTTATTGGAAAAGGCTTTCTCATCATTATTCCCCATGCATCATTGAGTTATGTTGTTGTTAGGTTGAATTCACAGTGATAGCTAACTCATTACAAGCCTAAGGAGAGTGGGTCACATTTTTGGGATCACAGTCTGCAATAGGATGCTGTATGAATGCAGTACTATGGCTGTATAATGATTAGATAGTCTGTTTATTTGTGTTCAAGCCAGTGTTACACCTGTGTTACTTTTGAAGTGTGTTGTCATTAAGGTACTGTGATAGGGATCCTGCTGAGGGTGACGATTTTCAGTCCAAGTTGCTCTCTTTTCTGAGGAATGAAGGACAAACTCCGACTGATGTTAAAAATCTACTTAGTTATTCAACTGATGATCTAAATTCTGAGCTGGTTTCTGCTATCACAAATCCAGTTGATAAATGCCAAAGTGTACCTGCTGAGATCCAAGATTATTGTAAGCTGGGCATGTTCTCTGGAGTCAAGCCCACACCCGAAGGAGATGAAGAATATGAGGACTGGGCGAGTAGCGATCTCACCCACTAGATGAATAGAAGTGCTCAGATAATATAAAGGAGCAGAGACTAGTAGAGAGTTTAACGGGTCCTGCCACTGATGTAGTGAGGTTCCTACAGGCAGAAAACCCTTTAGCCACATCAGCTAACTATATGCAAGCTCCAGAAAATGCTTATGGCACTACTGTAGGATCAGCTGATCTCCTGGTGAAGCTCAGGGTCACATTCCAAGAGGAAGGAGAGAAGCTGTCTGCCTACATTTTCAGGCTGGATAAGCTGCTGCATTGTTTCTGCTGCGAAGGGGGCATTCAACTGTCTGAGATAAACTGCTTGAGAATGGGGCAAGTTGTGAAAGGCACACTATCACAAGACCCACAAAATGTATGATTCACCATCTTTTGCTGAGCTACTCGGAGAAGTTAGAGAGGAGGAAATTATGATTGAGGGGCAAAACGTTTCCAAAAGCCAAGTATCTTCAGTTGCAGCCTCTGTTGCTAAAGTATCCCCCGACGCCACAGAAGTAGAGCTTTTGAGGAATGAGGTGAAAAGTGTTCAAGCTGAGGTGACTCGGTTGAGGTCTGTTAATGTGACACATCCACTGGTAAACCCAACCCACCTGTGAAAATCGCAAAGCAGAGGAACTCTGCTCCCAAGGATTTCTTGACTGAGGATAGGTCTGGTATTTTATGTACAAGTCTGGAGAGATGGACATTTCAAGTGAGATTGTGAAGGGCAGGAAAATCTTTGAAAAGTAAATCAGCAGTTAATCAAATAGAAAAAAGAAAAAGGGAAACTACGGAGGAACCTAGTAAAGGAATGGCCTGACGTATGTTCAAATCAGTGTATCAACAAAAATAATAAAGTGCAAAGCACTATTCCTGAAGCCTTAGTGGGACAAAGTTCTGAAACAGATTGAAAACATTTATGCTGGAGCCATACTTGACATGTGTTTTCAAGTTACTTTACTTTACAGATCCTTTTACAATAGGCGCTATTGACTCCTATCAGCTTCCTTGAGATCTGGGAGCTTAGTACTGATGATAACCTTTATGATGGTTATCTGTCGTTGAAACTGGAGTTTTCGGAAGCAGATATTGGAGTAGCTGAGACTAGTGTTTTCTGCCCAGATCCAGGAATAAAAGGTAAACCTCCTGTTCTTGAGGGAACAAACACTTCCATTATGAGATGGTTCGTGGGAGCAAGTAAAAAGAGAATGGGAGAGAACTCTGAGAGCCTTATCTATTCACCGTCTATTCAGATCCACTTTTGAGAATGTACAAGTTTCTCCTATGCAGATGATGAGAATAAAAGAGGAACTGTGTAGTAGACTCAGTCTAAACCAGACACTTTACGGAGTAAAGCGGAGTAGCTAGGGTGACGAGAACACCCAGATTTTCAGGAGTGCCCAGTGACCCAGCCATTCTTCTGGATGCTCCTGACAATCAGGAAGAAGAGTCACTCTTGACTGGAGGAGTGCTGGTGAGTCCTGAACTGCAGAAATCTTCGGCTGTCTATTCCAACAGGATAACAGTGATTGTCAGGAACACCTCAGGGAGAGATGTCACCCTCAGACATGGCATGCAGACTGCACGTCTCTTCCCCGTGATGGTAGTTTCTAGTTTTTTGGTGAAGAAAACAGATGAGAAACGGTCTCCTGTATCAGGAAAGTTGACATTGAAGTCATTCAACTTTGATGACTGACCAATACCAGAGGAATGGAAAAAGAGACCAACTGATAAGATATTGAAACACAAAGACGTCTTTTCGACTGATGAGTTTGATGCTGGTTGTTCCAAGACTACTCACCACACTAACAGAGTGACAGAGGACGTACCTTTTCAAGAAAGGGCTTGCCAGTTAGCATCAGTGGAAGTTGAAAATGTTCGGTAGCACCTGCTGAAACTGAAGGAAGCTGGAATTATCAGAGTTGAGGACAGCCTATAGTGGTGACAAAAAAGATTGGGAAAATACGAATGTGTGTTGATTATAGAACATTGTGCAGACATACAATCCCAGACCAATATACAGTTTCACGGATTGAAAATGCTCTGGCCTGCTGAAGTGGAAGCAAATGGTTCAGTGTGTTGGATCTAAGAAATGGCTATTACCAAATACCAATGAGTGAATTTGATAAAGAGAAGACAGCATTCATTAAGTCTCCTTGGATTTTTAAGTTTGATAAGATACATCAGGGCATATCAGGAGCACTGGCTACATTCCAACGTGTCATGGAGCACACTGCTGGAGATATGAATCTGCTTGAAGTACTTGAGTACTTGGATGATCTCAAAGTGTTTGGATCAACACTAGAGCAGCACGAGACAAGGCTGCTGAAGGTATTAAACTTACCTCACGTATGTGACTGATATGAGGAAAGAACTGCAAAAAGCTTATGAATTAGCTGCAGTTTCAGCTAGGAAACAAATCTAAGAAAACAAGAAGAAATACGATCAAAAGATTAAATTTTCTCAACTGACACCTGGAGATCAAGTTCTAAAAAGAAACATAGGACTACAAGGGAAGCATAAGTTGGCCGAATGCTGGATTTGTATAACTCAGGTAGTGGAGAGTCAGATGCCAAACTTTCTAGTTTTTCAGTTGAAACCAGAAGATGGAAATAATCCTACAGAAAATTACCCTGAGGGCAAGGAGTACATTTTGACCCAGTGTCTGACATAGAACCTACACTGAGCAATAGAACTCTCCAAAGAAGAAGTAAAAAAGAAGAAAACCAAGCTGAAGATAAGTCAGACAACATATGGTTTTGGTGGAAAGACATGAAGAGAAATTGGATGAATCCATTGAATACTGAGATAAGAAAATTGGAACATGGTATGTCCTGCCTTATGCAAATTTCCCAAGGAGTTGGTGAAGAGATAGACATATATAAAATCTACAGCAGAATACAGGCCCTTCGGCCCACAAAGCTGTGCCGAACATGTCCCTACCTGAGATCTACCTAGGCTTTACCCATAGCCCTCTATTTTTCTAAGCTCCATGTAGCCATCCAGGAGTCTCTTAAAAGACCCTGTCATTTCCACCTCCACCGCCGCCGCCGGCAGCCCATTCCACACACCCACCACTCTGCGTAAAAAAACTTATCCCGACATCTCCTCTGTACCTACTTCCAAGACGTCAGAATCTTTCAGTGAGGGGAATATAACCAGAAGTGATATTAGATAACGAAAGGGAACTGAACTCCAGTATAATTGAAGATGAAGCCAAGGGCAGGAGGAACTGAGTTGCAGGAAGGAATGAATGATGGACAGGATGGGACATCCCAAAGTGAATATGAGAAGTCACAAGGAAAGACTCAAACTGATGAAGTGGTGACTGAAAATCAACCATTAAGTGAAGAAGAAATTGAAACTGAGATAAGGTCCTGAAGAGAGAATTTAGAGAGCTAGGTAGAAAGCTGAGAAGCAGGACCTCCAGGGTAGTAATTTCTGGATTGCTGCTTGTGGCACGTGCCAGTGAGGGTAGAAACAGGATGATTTGGCAAATTAATGCAAGGCTGAGAAGCTGAGGCAAGGCTTCAGGTTCTTGGATCACTGGGAACTTTTCTGGGGGAGGTACGACCTGTTCAAAAGTGATGGGTTGCACCTGAACCTGAGGCGACCAATATTCTCTTGGGCAGGTTTGTTACAGTTGTTGGGGAGGATTTAAACTAATTCAGCAGGGGGTGGGAACTGGAATGAAAGGACTCAGGAAAGGATGGATGGTAAGAAAGCACAAATAACATGCAATCAGACTGTCAGGAAGTGCAGGCAGGTGATAGAATAAAATTGCAGCCAGCAGGTGAGTTTCAGTGCATTAGAGATGCAGAATCAAAAAGGGTAGCAAATACAGTACTCAAAGTATTATATCCCAATGCGCAGAGTATAAGAAATAAATGGATGATCTTGTTGCATGATTACAAATGGTCAGGATTGTGGCCATCATTGTATTGTGGCTGAAGGATAGTTGTATTTGGGAGCTGAATGTCTAAGGTTACACATTGTATTGGAGGGATAGGAAGGGAGGCAGAGGGGGTGGCATGGCTCTGCTGGTAAAGAGTGGTATCAAAACAGTAGAAAGATGTGACATGGGATCAGAAGATGTTGAATCCTTGTGGGTTGAGTTATGAAACTGAAAGGGTAGAAGGACTCTGTTGGCAGTTATATACAGGCCTCCCACAGTAGCTGAAATGTGGTCCACCGATTACAACAGGAAATAGAAAAGGCGTGTCAAAAGGGAAATGTTATGATAGTCATGGAATATTTCAACATGCAGGTTGATTGAGAAAATCAAGTTGGAAATGAATCTTAAGAGAGTGGGTTTGTTGAATGGTCAGGAAATCACTTTTTAGAGCAGTTTGTCATTGAGTCTACTAGGGAATCAGCTGTACTGGGTTGGGTGTTATGTAATGGACCAGAGGTGATTAGGGAACTTAAGGTAAAACAACCCTTAGGAGGCAGTGATCACAATATGATTGAGTTCAACTTGAAATTTGATAGGGAGAAAGTAAAGTCTGATGTAGCAGTATTTCAGTGGAGCAAGGGAAATTACAGTGGTATGAGAGAGGAGTTGGCCAAAGTAAATTGGAAGAAGACGCTGGCAGGGATGACAGACAAGCAGCAATGGTGTGAGTTTCTGGGAAAAATGAGGAAGGTGCAGGATAGATGTATTTCAGAAACAAGAAATACTCAAATAGCAAAATAGAACAACCGTCACTGACAAAGGGAAGTCAAAGTGAATGTAAAAGCAAAAGAGAGAACATATGCAAAGCAAAAATTAGTGGGAAGCTTTTAAAAACCTACAGAAAGCAACTAAAAGAAACATTAGGAGGGAAAAGATGAAATATGAATGCAAGCTAGCAAACAATACCAAGGTGAATAGAAAATACTTTTTCAAGTATAAAAAAAAGGGAGGTTCCGGTGACGTCTTTGTTCAGAATAACAGTTTAAATCAATAGCTCCTTTGGATAAACACATATTTTGCCCCATTAATCCATCAAATATAAGATGTTTCGAAAATATCTGAATTGATAAGGGGGGCAAGAATGGGGAAAAAGAATGGAGATTAAACAAATCACAGTGGAACCTATGGAAGAGAGAGGTGCAACGCGCGGTTCTCCTACACGTGCGCATGGCGGTGAGGCTGACGCGGGGCCTCGTGCGCACGGCTCTCCTACACGTGCGCATGGCGGCGAGGCTGACGCGGGGCCTCGTGCGCGCGGCTCTCCTACACGTGCGCATGGCGGCGAGGCTGACATGGGGCCTCGTGCGCGCGGCTCTCCTACATGTGCGCATGGCGGCGAGGCTGACACTGGGCCTCGTGTGCGCGGCTCTCCTACACGTGCGCATGGCGGCGAGGCTGACGCTGGGTCTCGTGCGCGTGGCTCTCCTACACGTGCGCATGGCGGCGAGGCTGATGCTGGGTCTCGTGCAGGCGAAGCGGCAAATATGATAAAGATTCTGGAAGAGATAAGGAAGTCCAAAAAGATATAAAACAGCAACTAAATGATATAAAGTCAGAGCTCGCCAATGCCAATCAGAAAATAGCGGTGGCAGAAACTCAAATTGAGAAGGTGGAAGATCGCATGCAAAACGTGGAACAGACACTAAGTCAGACGATAAAAATATTAAATCAACAGGAAAGTAAATTGCTTGACCAGGAGGGAAAATCGCAACGGAAAAATATCAGGATTTATAATGTTCCCGAAGGAGCGGAGGGATTGTCGATGATGGACTTTGTAGACAAGCTGCTGCGGGAAGCGCTGGAGATTCCCCCGACTATGGAGATGGAAATGGAAAGGGTGCATCGTTCACTCGTCCCGCGGCCTCCCAGAGACAGAGATAGTAAACCGCGGTGAATTGTACTTAGATTCCTTCGATTCAAGAGCAAGGCATAGATTCTACGAAGGGCCTGGGGTAAGAAGAGGGTTTTTGGAACAGGAAGTTAATATACTTCGATCATGATTACCCCCCGGCGGCCCTACAGAAACGGAAGGAATATTCCGAAGCAAAACGAATATTAAAGCAAGAAAAGATTAAATTCCAAACCCCGTACCCTGCTAAACTGAGGGTATTTTACCAAGAAGGGATGCGACTGTATCAGACGGTGGAAGAGGCGACTACAGACATGAAAAACAGAGGACTGTCCTTTAGCGTGGTCAAACCAAGGGAAAGTCTGGCTGAGCAGTTATTCCGATCTGCTAAGGAAATAGTAAGCGAACCAAGAAATCAGGGGATGGGAGTAGGACGAGAGAAGGATATTAGGAAGAGACTGTGAGTTCTCCGAGGACAGCCCTCACCTCCTCCAGAAGAGCCATAAGGTTTGGCTAAATTTAAAAGTGCTGATAAACTAAACGGAAGCAAAAATAGACAGTGATATACCTATCTTGAGAAATACGTATTATAATGTGGATTTCATATTACTCAATTTTTAAAAATTCATTCATCCATTCCTTTTCCCCCACCTAAATGAGAATATATATATGGGAGGAATACACAGGGAAATCATTTCTGTGTAATGGACATAGTTTTTTTTACTTACTTTTATAGGTACTACAGCAGGGGCCCTCAACTCACAGGTAGGAGGGGCTATCCCCCACAGCTAGACTTTTCTTCTAGCTCAACCCAGGGTCATCTAGAGACCCCAGCCTTGGAACCACACCTTTGTTACCTTTTTTTTTTATTATTTGTGTTTCTTGGCTCTTATTTGTTCAGGGAGTAGATCGATTAAGTTATATTCTGCAAATTTCAATGATACACTAACAGATAAATACACATGGCTAAGGACAAAGTAAAATTCATTTCTTTTAATGTCAATGGGCTGTTGAATCCAGTCAAGCGCAGTAAAATTCTATCAACAATGAAAAAAAGAACAAGCCCATGTAGTATAGTTACAGGAAACTCACTTAAGTGATAATGAGCATGGGAAATTAAAGAGAATGAGTTTCACTAATTTGTTTTTCTCCTCATATAAATCAGGACATAGAAGAGGAGTTGCTATTCTCATCTCAAGCAAGCTAAATTTTGAAAAAGTATTCGAAATGGGAGATAAGGAGGGCAGATATATTCTGGTAAGGGAGAATATAGATGGAAATCCAGTTACTTTATTGAATATACACACACCAGGAAGTGATATTAGTTTCTTCCAGAAAATTACTAATATTATGGTAACGGAAACAGGTGGTCTCTTGATATGTGGGGGAGACTTAAATTTACAATTACAACCAAAGTTTGACTCTTCCAATAGAAAAACTTATGAAACAAAGTCCTTACCTAAGAAAGTTAACACTCTTTTTGAGGGTATTGGTCTAATTGATATATGGAGGAACCTTTTCCCCGACAGAAGGGATTACACTCATTATTCTGCTCCCCATTCCGTATATACAAGAATAGACTATTTCATAACATTTGGAAAAGATAGAGACAAAATAATCACCTGTGGAATTGGGACAATAGATGTAAGTGACCATGCACCTATATATTTATCTGTTGATTTTGACCTACAACCAAAGAATACTATTTGAAAACTAAATTCAAGTCTACTCAATGATCCCTATTTTAAGGAACAAATTAAAAAAGAAATTGGTCTTTACTTAGAATTCAATGATAATGGAGAGGTTTCACCTGCCATTCTATGGGATACTCTGAAGGCTGTCTTAAGAGGGAAAATTATACTGATATCTTCATATAAGAAAAAAATAAGGAATAAAACATTAGAGGAATTACAAAATAAGCTGAAGGAACTAGAAAAAAACACAAATTGAGTTTGGCTCAGGATACACTAGAGGAAATTAAGAATGAAATTAATAGTTTGGCTACACAAGAAATTAGAAAAAATTCAATGTTTCTGAAACAGAGACACTATGAAAGTGGATCTAAATCTATGAAAATTCTGGCGTGGAAACTGAAAATAAAGATAGCAGAAAATACAATTCATAGAATTAGGGATCCAAGAACAAAAGTGATAAAAAATAAACTAAGTGAATTGAAGAAGCTTTTGAAATGTTTTACAAAACTCTATATTCCAAAGTTCCAAGGGGAAGC
This sequence comes from Mobula hypostoma, assembly GCF_963921235.1. NCBI lineage: Eukaryota > Metazoa > Chordata > Chondrichthyes > Myliobatiformes > Myliobatidae > Mobula > Mobula hypostoma. The sequence goes on from NC_086118.1 coordinate 59,272,154, forward strand.
ATAACCCAAATTGACACCTTCCTGAATTCTTTAGAGTTACCCACTTTAAGCAAAGAACAAGATAGAACAATGACTGCTGACATAACTGAAGCTGAACTAAAAACTGCAATTAGCAGGCTTAAATTAAGCAAATCACCAGGATCAGATGGATATAGAGCAGAGCGGTATAAAGAGTTTAGAAGTGAGTTAATTCCTGTTTTACTCCCCACACTGAACTGGGCCCCAAGAAAGGCGCAAATGCTACTCAGCTGGAAGGAGGGGATAATGCTACACCGAAAGAAGGCAAGGATAAAATGGAATGTGGATCATTTAGACCAATATCTGTTCTTAATGTGGATTATAGAATACTTACCTCCATCATGGCCAAATGATTAGAAGAGTTTCTACTCACACTGATACATAATGATCAGACAACAACGCCAAACACAAGACAATATATGAAGGACACTTCACATTATGGATCGTATAAAAAAATGAAATTGAAGCAATAGTGATGAGCGTGGACGCTGAAAAGGCATTTGATTCGGTTAATTGGAATTTTCTTTACAGAGTTTTACGTAGATTTGGTCTACATGACACAATTATTAAAACTATCCAGGCACTATACGACAATCCTACTGCCAGGATTACAATCAATAGATATTTATCTAATAGTTTTACCATAGAAAGGAGCTCGAGACAGGGTTGTGCATGGTCACCGCTACTCTTCGCATTATATCTGGAACCATTAGCTCAATACATCAGACAAAATGAAGATATCAGGAGAATTACTATTAAAGGGACAGAGCATGAATTGGCCTGTTACTCGGATGACATTTTGATCTAACTAGGGCAACCAACATACTCTTTACCTAAATTGATGCAAACCTTTGAACAATATGGGCAATTATCAGGAGACAAGATCAACAAAGATAAAATCCAACTACTTTCATATAACTATAGCCCACCAAGAGATATTGAAAGTAGATATCCTTGGGCATGGCAAACAGAGTCCATCAAATATTTGGGCATCATTATGCCAAAAGATTTGCCAAAATTATCAGAACGAAATTATCAGCCTATATATAAAAAAATTAAGGAAGATATAACAAGATGGAATCTAATTCCTTTCCTTGGTCTTAGTTCAAGGATTGAATCTATTAAAATGAATATACTGCCCAGACTACTATATCTCTTTCAGACCCTACCAATAGAGATTAACCAAAATCAATTCAATGAATTGAACAAGATGCTATCAAGATATATATAGCAAGGTAAAAGGCCTAGGGTTTGTCTCAAAACTTTGCAATTAGCCAAGGAAAAGGGAGGACGGGGCCCTACCTTCTCTTAGAGATTACTATTTTGCAGCACAGTTGAGAACCGTGATATGCTGGTGCAACCCATCATATGATGCTCAATGGAAAAACATTGAGGAGAGGATACTTTCCATCCCCATACAGGCAATTTTGGCTCATAACAACCTTCAAAGTTACATAAATAATATTGACAACCCGTGGGTGAAATGGACTCTTAAAATTTGGAAAACTAGACTTCCGGTAGCGCTCATGGAGTGAAGTCGCGTTCTTGACTCGCTCCATTACCTCTGAGTTTTTTTTCTCTATGGTCAGCTATACTTTAATTAACCATTAAGGCATCAATTTTTATAATACTTTGAATTAAACTGAATTCTCTGACAATTGGATGATACTTAGATCTGCTATGTCTAAGAACGGGAAAGACGGCAAGGATGGTAAACCTCCGGTTAAACCGAAAGCTACGGATCTCCCCCGGACTGAATCACCGGTGACTTTGAAAGCGATATCGGAGTTAATTCAGAGGGAAATTTCAACCTCTGTTAGGGAGATGATTCGTACGGAAATTGCAGGCCCTGTTAAAGACCTGATTCATACGGAAATCTCAACTAATTTCCAGAAAATTGCCGATTTAATTGATAAGATGCAAACATGTATTGCGGAACATCAGTCGGCTATATCTGATCTTCAAAAATTCACGCAACAAAGTGAGCTTAAGATGGGGAAAATCGAAGAAACAATTAATGTAATGAAGAAGAAACTGGACTTTTTGACTTTTAAAAACTCTGACTTGGAATCTAGAATGCGATGGCAGAATTTACGAATGATCGGCGTGAGGGAAGCCGTTGAAGCCAACAACCCCATGAAATATTTCTCTCAACTTTTAAAAGATGCATTCCCTACTGTATTTCCTGACCAACCACCGCTACTGGATCGTGTTCACAGAATCCCATCATACTCGTCTAGGTCAGATAGACCTAGGCATGTTATTTTACGTTTTCATTATTTTCAAGACAAGGAGAGACTGTTTCGATTCGCTCGATCTAAAGGTTTCATTGATTTTTCGGATCTTAAGTTCCGATTCGTGGAAGATTTCAGTAAACCAATCTGGGACCAACGGGTCCGTTACAGATCCGTGATGTCGGAATTCTATAAGATGGATTTAAGACCAGCGCTGCTGTACCCTGCACGTCTAAGGATTCGCATGTCAGATGGAGCCCTTCGTTTTTTTGATTCTCCATCGGATGCCCAGAGTTATCTGGATCAACTTTCATCTTCAACATCTTAATTGCCTTTTTTTAATTATCTCCGTTGATCGGAGGCTGTGAATTGGTTGGTTTTAACTTTTCTGTGCCCTATTTGGGCAGAAAAGTTTACTTTTGATTTCTTAATATGGCTGCTAAACTTTCTTTTTAACTGCGTCATTTCTTTCTTTTCCCAGGGGATTCTAGGTGGTTACTTCCCTTTTGTCATCTTACGTATTTCCTGTGCGGCCTTAAATTTTGTAGTTTTTTTTAAATTTTATTCTGTTTTGCTTTTTATAATCACTTTATGTTAATAATTCTATTTTTTTTGTTGCTGTGTCTATTCATGAGTTTGAGGTTTATTGTGGTTTTTTTTAATATATATTTTCCGGCTTTTGTTCTGTTCTGTATGTATCTTAATTGAGCTAACTTTTTTTTACTTATTTTTTTACTGTTTTACAATTAGCTGATCTTTTTCATATTTATACCTTTTTTTTAGGGAGCGTATACCGGAAGTCATGGGGGTAGTTTTAGCGCTTGCTTCTTTCTGGCGGGTCTGCTTTAGATTTTGCCTTGGGCTCTTGGGGTGGTGGGTGGTGGGAGGGGCTTCACGTTTTAGTTTGTTTCTCTTTGGGCTATATACATTATTGAAGTACTGGTTGCGTCCTTTTCCCCGGTATCTTTTGTATGTTCTGTTTCCTCTCCGGGTTTGTGGGTCGCGCCTATTGTCAATCCTCCTTGTTGTGGGTTGACTTTAGGATTTATGGAGTCTATTATTAATTTTGTCTCCTGGAATACTAATGGTCTTAATCATCCTATTAAAAGGAAAAAAGTTTTTAAAGTGTTCCGGAGACTTAAAGCACAAATTTTATTTTTACAAGAGACCCATGTACGGAGGGGGGACAGACTACGTTTTTTCAAATTCTGGAAGGAACAACAATTTCATTCGAACTCTAATGCTAAGATTCGAGGCGTCTCTATTTTTATAGATTCCTCAGTTACTTTTATACAACAGGATATTATCTCTGATCCGAATGGTAGATTTTTATTGGTTAGTGGTTTACTATTTAATAAAAAAGTAGTTTTGGTTAATGTTTATGCTCCTAATATGGATTGTCTGGAATTTTATAAATCATTGTTTGATCAGTTTCCGAATTTGAACGAGTTTTCATTGATTTGGGGCGGAGATCTTAATACCTGTTTATCTCCAGCTTTGGACCGTTCGGCTCCTTTACGGACTTTACCTAATAAATCTGCAAATTTGATTAATTTTTTCCTTTCTGATTCTGGGTCGACGGACATTTGGCGTTTTCTGCATCCTCAGGAAAAAGATTTTTCCTTCTTTTCACATGTTCATCATTCCTATTCAAGAATTGATTATTTTTTCATTGATTCTCGTCTCATTCCTTCAGTGATTAAATGTGATTATGATTCTATAACCATTTCGGATCATGCTCCACTTAAGCTTTCTATTAAAATTATGGCCAATATACCAAACAATAGACAATGGCGTTTTAATTCGCTGTTGCTTCAGGACTCGGACTTTGTTAATTTTATGAATGAACAGATTGAGCTTTTTTTTACAATTAACTATACAGAAGATATTTCGGTTAACACTCTTTGGGACACTTTTAAAGCCTATATTCGGGGTCAGATTATTTCGTATTCCGTTGCTTTGAGGAAGAAACAGAAGCAGGAGGAGATGGCAATTGTGGACAAGATTAAAGAAATTGATAAGAAATATGTTATGGCTCCTTCTGAGGAGCTATACAAACAAAGAACTGAACTTCAAATGGAACACAGTTTACTACTCTCGTCCTCGATTGTAAACCAATTAAAGAAAACAAGAAGTGATTTTTATGTTCACAGTGATAAAATTGGCAAGCTGCTGGCTAATCAATTGAAATCTAATTATGTTAAATCTCAAATCAATCAGATTTATAACCAAAATGATCAATTGATATTGGATCATGTGGGGATTAATCAAACCTTTTGTGATTTTTATTCTTCTTTATATCAATCAGAGTCTCCTCGAGATTCTAAATATATGAATGATTTTTTAGATAAGTTAGACTTCCCTCAGATTTCACGGGATATGTCTTCTTTATTAGATACTTCCATTACAATGGATGAGATTAAGAATGTTATTTTTTCTATGAATCTGGGGAAAGCTCCTGGCCCTGATGGGTTTACCGTTGAATTTTATAAATGTTTTGCTTCTTTATTGATTCCTTGGCTCTATAAGGTTTTTGAGGCTTCTTTGAAACTTGGTAAACTTCCGGAATCTTTTAATAGAGCATCAATTTCTTTAATACTAAAGAAGGATAAAGACCCTGCTCAATGTGCATCTTATAGACCAATATCTTTATTAAATGTTGATTCTAAAGTTTTTTCTAAGTTATTAGCAAATAGACTAGAAAAAGTACTTCCTTCTATTATTTCGGAAGACCAAACGGGTTTTATTAAAGGTCGTTACTCTTTTTATAATATTCGTACATTGTTAAATATCGTTTATACTCCCTCACAAAATGTTCCTGAGTGTGTTATTTCTTTAGATGCCGAGAAAGCTTTTGATAGAGTAGAATGGCCTTATTTATTTAAGGTGCTTGAAATGTTTAATTTTAGCTTGAAATTTATATCCTGGATTAAACTGTTATATTACTCCCCTGTAGCCTCGGTTCGTACTAACTCTTTAAACTCACCTTTTTTTCCTCTCTTTCGTGGTACTCGACAAGGCTGTCCTCTTAGTCCCCTATTATTTGATATTGCATTAGAACCTCTTGCAATTGCTATTCGAGAATCTTCAAATATTACTGGGATAACTCGGGGATTAAAGTCCCATAAATTATCACTCTATGCTGATGATTTACTTTTATATATTTCTAATCCTGAGAGATCCATTCCTGCTGTTTTAGAGTTATTAGCACAATTTGGTCTTTTCTCAGGTTATAAATTAAATCTTAGTAAGAGTGAACTTTTTCCGATTAATAAACATCTTCCCTTATATTATAAATTTCCATTTAAATTGATTAATAATTACTTTTCATATCTTGGGATTAAAATTACTTGTAAACATAAAGATTTATTTAAGACTAACTTTTTACCATTAATAGACCATATTACTCAACTTTCATCTAAATGGTTTCCCTTATATTTAACTTTGATTGGTCGTATTAATGCAGTTAAGATGTTTTTTTTGCCAAAATTTTTATATGTGTTTCAGGCATTACCAATTTTCGTTCCTAAATCTTTTTTTGATAAAGTTGACTCTAAAATTTCTTCATTTATTTGGCAGAATAAGAATCCGAGACTGGGTAAAATACATTTACAGAAAGCTAAGAGAGATGGAGGTTTAGCATTACCTAATTTTAGATTTTATTATTGGGCTATTAATATTCGACATATGAAATTTTGGTTACTTGACCGGGACATACTATCTATTCCTAAATGGGTAGCATTGGAATTACAATCTGTTCAGGGTTATACACTTGGTTCTATTTTAGGTTCCTCTCTTCCTTTTGATTCGAAACGCCTTAAGCAGGTCTCTAACCCGATAGTTAAATATGCTTTGCGCATTTGGTTTCAATTCAGAAAATTTTTTGATCTTAATCAATTCGGGTTAGCGATTCCTATTTTAGGTAACATATTTTTTCCTCCCTCTTTTACGGATCGCGCTTTTCAAACTTGGAAGACTAAGGGTATTTTACGGTTTTTGGATTTATTTTTAGATGGTTCCCTTATGTCTTTTGAACAATTATCTAATAAATATAACTTATCAAGAATACATTTTTTTAGATATTTACAAGTTAGAAATTTCCTAAGTACTATACTTTCTTCCTTTCCAATGCTTCCTCCTATATATATTTTAGATTCGATAATTAACCTTAATCCATGTCAGAAAGGTGCATCGGCTATGATTTATAATATTATTATGAAACTTAGGAAAGCTCCATTTGATAAGATTAGGGTAGATTGGGAACAGGAATTGGGGCTTACCATTTCTGTGGATGATTGGGGGCAGATTTTACAATTAGTTAATACTTCCTCTATTTGTGCTAAACATTCCCTAATTCAATTTAAAGTGGTTCATAGAGCACATATGTCCAAAGATAAGTTAGCGCGTTTTTACTCGCATATTAATCCTTTCTGTGATAGATGTTCGGGGCAGATAGCCTCTTTAACTCATATGTTTTGGTCTTGCCCTACTTTGGAAACTTTTTGGAGAGATATTTTCAATATTATTTCTAAGGTATTAAATATAGATATCTCTCCTCACCCTATTACTGCTATCTTTGGACTACCTAAAATTTCTAGTAATCTTTCCCCTTCAGCCCGTAGAATGATTGCATTTCTTACTTTAATGGCGAAAAGATGTATTTTACAACATTGGAAAGAGCTTAATGCTCCAACTACCTTTTTTTGGTTTTCTCAGACGATTTTATGTTTGAATTTGGAGAAAATTAGAAGTAACCTTTATGATTCTTCATTTAAATTTGAACAGATTTGGGGACCTTTTATTCGATATTTTCATTTAATGTAATATTTACCCTTCTTGTTTTTTTTTCACTGTTTTAATGGAGGTCGGGATTGAGGACGTGATTTTAAGTTTAACTCTGTTTGGTTTCAAGTTAGCCCATTGCTTTGCTTTGCTTTTAGTTAGTTGCACGGTGGGGTTTTTTTTGGGGTTTTTTTTTTCTTTTTTTCCATTGATATATATAAAATTTAGTATACTATTATGTTATCTTGGTTTCTTATGCTTAAATTACATTGTAGTATTTTCTTTTTGGTATTGTTATCTTTTGGAATTTTATTATACTTTAACATTGTATTAATGTTTATATGGCTTACCTTTTTTGTATACTTACTCAATAAAAAGATTTAAAAAGAAAAGAAAATTTGGAAAACTATTATAAAAGAATATAAACTAGAGAGAGACATTGCATTTCATAAATGGTATGCATACGACTCGGATTTTATGCTGAATAAACTGGGTGCTAGATTTAAGGCCTGGACAGCTAAAGGAATAATAGCGATTTGCAATATAATGAAAGAAGGAACACTGTTCAGTTTTGAAATGCTCAAAGAGAAACACTTATTAGAAAAACAAGAGAGTGGCAAATGAATTACAAAGTTGGAAATGCACGTTCAAGCACTTTGGTAGTAGAAATAAATGTGCAGACTACTTTCTAAACAGGGAGAACATCCAAAACTCTGAGACACAAAGGGACTTGGGAGTCCTTGTGCAGAACACCCTAAAGGTTAACTTGCAGGTTGAGTTGGTGGTGAGGAAGGCAAATACAATGTTAGTATTCATTTCAAGAGGTCCAGGATACAAGAGCAGGGATGTGATGCTGAGGCTTTATAAGCCACTGGTGAGGCCTGACCTTGAGTATTGTGAACAGTTTTGGGATCCTCATCTAAGAAAAAATGTGCTGGCAATGGAGAGGGTCCAGAGGAGGTTCACAAGGACGATTCTAGGAATGAAAGGGTCATCATACGAGGAACGTTTGATAGCTCTGGGTTTGTACTCACTGGAATTTAGAAGGATGAGGGGGTATCTCATTGAAACCTTTTGAATGTTGAAACAATGTTTCCCATGGTGGGGGGGTGTGCTAGGACAAGAGGGCACAGCCTCAGGATAGAGGGGCGTCTATTTAAAACAGAGATGCGGAGAATTTTCTTCAGCCAGAGGTTGGGAATTTGTGGAACTTGTTACCACAGGCAGCTGCGGAGGCCAGGTTATTGGGTGGATTTAAGGCAGATTTTGATAGGTTCTTGATTGGCTATGGCATCAAAGGTTACGGGGAGAATGCTGGGGAGGGGGAGGAAATGATCCACCATGATTGAATGGCAGAGCAGACTCGATGGGCCAAATAGCCTAATTCTGCCCCCATGTCTTACGGGCTAAGATCCTAGAGAGTTAGGAAACCACCAGATGGGCTGGTATATGACGCATCTGGAAATCAGAGTGTTGTGTCAATCCTAGTAGTGAGATATGTCACTTCTATTTGCAAATGGATTGGAGGTCATGTAATCACTCAATTCATATGAATGCTTTAAGCCATATGCCTAAATACTGTCAGAACATGAGTGTGAATGTAATTGTTATTTATAATGAGTTTGATAGGTCCCAAAGATTTACAAAGTCAGGATGACATGCCTATTTTGGTTGGGGGAAAATGTACTACCCTGGTTTAACACCGTGCTTCATGCAGAACAACGTGGTGAATTGCGCACAGAACCTATTCAGAAGAACAGATACCACTGTCAGAAATTCCTCATGCAGACAATAGTCTCACGGAGAATGTGCAGATAACTTTTTAAGTTAGCACACAACATCGGAGAAAGTTTGACGCCTTTACCTTGGATGTTGTATGAATATTTGTCTCCAGGGATGGGTGTTTTCAGCACAAAACCATGAGTTAACAAAATGAAGCAAATTAAATATATGATGGGCTCCTTTCTTTATTTTGTATAGTATTTTTTGTTTGTTATAGCTTAAAATATTTTGTCAAAAATATTTCGATCTAAGTTTATACTGTTGTTATTCCTTTCCACACCTAGTGGCACATCAAGTGGCAACCCTGCCATTTCTTTAGCATTTTTATCTGTTTTTTACAAGGCCAAGTTGCTAGCTTCATGCTCAGCCCAGCAAGGATGGAAAGCAGGGAAGGAGTCGGCTGGATTCGAATCCGGGACCACTCAATCCAGCACGGATGGAAAGCGTGCAAGAAGCTGGCTGTATTCGAACCTGGATACCAGTGTTAGTTAAATTGTTGCTTGCTGGCAAACAGTAAATTTGCTCGGTGTGTCAGTATTCATAAAGTAATACTGCTTTCCCTTAAAAGGAATATTCAAACTTTTATGTGTTGTGTTTCCCTGAATCATATTTACCCTAGGCAGGTTTATTTATTGGAAATGGCCTTCTCATTATTATTCCCCATGCATTGCTGAGTTATGTTACTGTTAGGTTGAATTGACAGTTAACCCTAACTCATTACGAGCCCATGGTGAGTAGGTTACATAACCGTATGTCTTTGGCACCCGTAGGAAACCCAGGCAATCACGAGGACAGTATATGAACTCCTGACAGACAACGACAGGAATTCAACCTTAGCAATGGCGTTACGCAAGGTTCAGTGTTCAAACTTTGAAATAAGTTTATTACTTAAGTGCCTATATGTCACCATATACTAACCTGAGATCAATTTTCTTGTAGGCTTTTACAACAAAATAAAGAAAAAAACTGACAAACATGTGAAAATAATAAATTAAAAAAATAATACTGAGGCTTTCCTATCCCTCTCCCCTTCCTCCACCATTGAAGCTGCCCTCACTTGCATTTCCTCCATTTCTTGTACATGCGCACTCACCCCATCTTCCAGTCGCTTTAACTGGGATACAATTCCTCTTGTTCACACCTACCACTCCATGCACCTCCACATCCAACACATCGTTCTCTACAAGTTCTGCCATCCCTAAAGGGATCCTACCACTAAACACATCTTTACCTCCCCCCCTCCCACTCCACTTCCCACAGGGATCACTCCTTCCATGATTCCCTTTTTCATTAATGCCTCCCCACTAATCTCCACCACTCATCACCCCCAGCACTTACCCTGTACACTGCAGAAGTGCTATACTCTATTCACCTCCTCCCTCACATCCATTCATGGCCCCAAACAGTCCTTCCAGATGAGGCAACCTTCACCTGCGAATCTGTCTATTGTGTCCGGTGCTTCAGATGTGGCCTCCTCTACATTGGTGAGACCTGTCCTAAACCGGGGGACCACTTTGTCAGGTACCTTAGCTCCATCTGCAAAAAGTGGAATTTCCCAGTGGCCAACCATTTCAACTCAGATCCACGTTGCTGGTATGACATTTCGGTCCATGGCCTCTTCCGCTGTGATGATACCACAGAGTGGAGGAGCACCACCTCCGAGTATGTCCAGGTAGCATCAAACATGGTGGCATGAACACCGATTTAGATCATAAGACCCTAAGATATTGGACCAGAACTAGGGAATTTGGCCCATTGAGTTTGTTCTGCCATTTTATCATGGTTGATCCAATTTTCCTCTCAGCCTCAATCTCCTGCCTTCTCCCTGTTTTCATTCTTGCCCTGACCAATCCAGAATCTATCAACCTCTGCCCTACATATACATAACACTTGGCCTCCACAGCAGCCTGTGGCAAAGAATTCCACAGATTCACCACTCTCTGGTTAAAGAAATTCCTCCTCATCTCTGTTCTCAAAGGATGCCCCTCTATTCTGAGGCTGTGTCCTCTGGTCTTAGACTATCTCCACATCCACTCTATCAAGGCCTTTCACCATTCGATAGATTTCAATGAGGTCACACCTGAATCCTAGTGAATACAGGCCCAGAGCCATCAGATGCTCTTCATATGACAAGTCATTCAATCCTGGAATCATTTTCATGAACCTCCTTTGAACCCTCTCCAGTTTCAGCACATTCTTTCTAAGATAAGGGGCCCAATCCTGCTCACAATACTCCAAGTGATGTTCAGCAGTGATTTATAAAGTCTTAACATTACATCCTTGTTTTTATATTCTAGTCCTCCTGAAATGAACATTAACATTGCATTTGGCTTCCTCACCACAGACTCAACCTGCAAATCCTGCACAAGGATTCCCAAGTCTCTTTGCTCCTCAATTGTTTTTATTTTCTCTCCATACAGAAAACAGACATCTCTTTCATTTCTTCTACTGAAGTGCATGACCATACACTTCCCATCACAGTATTCCATCTTCCATTTCTTTCATCCTTCTATGTCCTTCTGTAGCCTTTCCACTTCCTCAAAATTACCTGCCTCTCCACCTATCTTATATCATCTGCAAACTTTGCAACAAAGCCATCAATTCCATCATCCAAATGATTGAAATATAATGTAAAAAGTATCAGTCCCAACACAGACCCCTGTGGAACACCACTAGTCACCAGCAGCCAACCAGAAAAGGCTCCCTTTATTCCCACTCTTGCCTCCTGCCAACCAGCCACTGCTTTAGCCATACTAGAATCTTTCCTGTAATACCATGGGCTCATAGCTTGTTAAGCAGCCTCACGTGTGGCATCCTGCCAAAGGCCTTCTGAAAATCCAAGTACACAACATCAACTGAATCTCCTTTGTCTATCCTGCTTGTTATTTATTCAAAGAATTCCAACAGATGTGTCAGGCAGGATTTTCCCTTGAGGAAACCATGCTGACTATGGCCTATTTTATCATGTGTCTCCATGTACCCTGAGACTTCATCCTTGATAATGAACTCCAACATCTTCCCAACCAGAGGTCAGACTAACTGGCCTATAGTTTCCTTTCTTCTGCCTCTCTCCCTTCTGGAAGAGTGGAATGACATTTGCAATTTTCCAGTCTTCTGGAACCATTCTATAATCTAGTGATTCTTGAAAGATCATTACTAATGCCTCCACAATCTCTTCAGCCATCTCTTTCAGGACCCTGGGGTGTATCACCTGGTCCAGGTGACTTGTCTACCTTCAGACCTTTCAGTTTCCCAAGGACCTTCTCTCTACTAATGGCAACTTCCAACACTTCATGACCCCTGAATCCTGGAACTTCCACCATATCTCTAGGGTCTTCCAGGTGAAGACTGATGCAAAATGCTTACTCTGTTTTTCCGCTATTTCCTTGTCCCCCATTACTACCTCTCCAGCACCATTTTCCAGCAGTCCAATATCCACTCTTGCCCCTCTATAACACTTTATGTATCTGAAGAAACTTTTGGTATCCTCTTTAATATTATTGGTTAGCTTACTTTCATATTCCATCTTCACCTTCTTAATGACTTCTTTAGTTGCCTTCTGCTGGTCTTTAAAAAGCTTCCCAATCCTCTAACTTCCCACTAATTTTTGCTCTATTATATGCCCTCCCTTTGGCTTTTATGTTGACCTTGACTTCTTTTGTTCGTCATGGTTGTGTCATCTTGATTTAGAATACATCCTCCCCTTTGGGATGTATATATCCTGTGCCTCCAAATTGCTTCCAGTAATTCCAGCCATTGCTGCTTGGCATCATCCCTGACAGTGTTCTTTTCCAATCAACTCTGGCCAACTCCTCTCTCATGGCTCTGTAATTCCCTTTACTCCACTGTAATACTGATACATCTGACTTTAGCTTCCTCTCAGATTTCAGGATGAATTTGATCATATTATGATCACTTGCTCCCAAGGGCTCTTTTACCTTCAACTCGCTGATCAATTCAATTCCTTGCTCAACACCCAATCCAGAATAGCTGATCCCCTAGTAGGCTCAACCACGAGTTGCTCTAAAAAGCCATCTTTTAGGCACTCTAGAAATTCCCCCTCCTGGCATCCAGCACCAACCTAATTTTCCCAATCTACCTGCATATTGAAATATTCCATGACTATTGTAACATTGCCCTTTTGGCATTTTCTATCTCCCATTGTAATTTATAGGCCACATCCTTACTACTATTTGGGGGTCTGTATACAACTCCCATCAGGGTCTTTTTATAATGTCGGCTGCCTTAATGACTATCGCCCAGTAGCACTCACATCGGCAGTGTTGAAATGTTTTGAGAGGTTGGTCATGACTAGACTGAACTCCTGCCTTAGCAAGGACCTGGACTCATTGCAATTTGCCTATTGCCACAATAGGTCAACGGCAGACGCAATCTGAATGGCTCTCCAAAGGTGGAGATCATTATTAAGGACCTCCAGCACCCAGGGCATGCCCTTTTCTCACTGTTACCATCAGGTAGCAGGTACAGAAGCTTCACCTGGACAACACAAACACCTGTGTCAGGATGCTGTTCATCAACTATAGCTCAATGGCATTTCATACCATCATTCCCACAATCCTGATTGAGAAGTTGCAGAACCTGGGCCTCTGTACCTCCCTCTGCAATTAGATCCGCGACTTCCTAACGGGAAGACCACAATCTGTGCATTGGTGATAACATATCTTCCTCACTGACGATCAACACTGGTGCACCTCAGGGGTGTGTGCTTAGCCCCACTGCTCTACTCTCTATATACACATGACTGTGTAGCTAGGCATAGCTCAAATACCATCTATAAATCTACGATACAACCATTGTTGGTGACGAGAGGACATACAGAAGTGAGATATGCCAACTAGTGGAGTGGTGCCACAGCAACAACCTGGCTCTCAATGTCAGTAAGACGAAGGAGCTGATTGTGGACTTCAGGAAGGGCAAGATGAAGGAACACATACCAATCCTCATAGAGGGATCAGAAGTGGAGAGAGTGAGCAGTTTCAAGTTCCTGGGTGTCAAGATCTCTGAGGATCTAACCTGGTCCCAACATATCAATGTAGTTATAAAGAAGGCAAGACAGCAGCTATTCTTTGTCAGGAGTTTGAAGAGATTTGACACGTTGACAAATACACTCTAAAACTTCTATAGTTGTACCATGGAGAGCATTCTGACAGGCTGCATTACTGTTTGGTATGGAGGGGCTACTGCACAGGACCGAAAGAAGCCGCAGGATGTTCTAAATCTAGTCAGCTCCATCTTGGGTACCAGCCTACAAAGTACCCAGGACATCTTTAAGGAGCGGTGTCTCAGGAAGTCAGTGTTCATTATTAAGGACCTCCAGCACCCAGGGCATGCCCTTTTCTCACTGTTACCATCAGGTAGGAGGTACAGAAGCCTGAAAGCACACACTCAGTGATTCAGGAACAGCTTCTTCCCCTCTGCCATCCGATTCCTAAATGGACTTTGAATCTTTGGACACTACCTCACTTTTTAAAAAATATACAATATTTCTGTTTTTGTACGTTTTAAAAAATCTGTGCAGAGGAAACTTACAAGGATGTTGCCTGGATTGGAGAGTGTGCCTTATGAGAATAGGTTGAGTGCACTTGGCTTTTTCTCCTGGGGGGGGGGTGGAGGATGAGGGGTGACCTGATAGAGGTGTGTAAGATGATGAGAAGCATTGATCATGTGGATAGCCAGAGGCTTTTTCCCAGGGCTGAAATGGCTAACACGAAGGGGCATAGTCTTAAGGTGCTTGGAAGTAGGTACAAGGGGGATGTCAGACGTAAGTATTTCACACAGAGAGTGGTGGGTGTGTGGAATGCACTGCCAGTGAAGGTGGTGGAGTCAGATACAATAGGGTCTTTTAAGAGACTCTTAGATAGATACATGAAGCTTAGAAAATTAGAGGGCTATGTGGTAGAGAAATTCTAGGCAGCTTCTAGAGTAGGTTACATGGTTGGCACAATATTGTGGGCTGAAGGGCCTGTAATGTGCTGTAGATTTCTATGTTTCTATATTTCTATGATTCAACACTTTCCAAGCTTATTTCACTTCTTTCTAATGATTTGATTTCAGTTTTTTACCAACAGAGCAATGCCAGCCCCTCTGCCTTCCTGTCTATCCTTTTAATACAATGTGTATCCTTGGACATTAAGCTCCTAGCTATAATCTTCTTTCAGCCGTGATTCAGTGATGCCTACAACATCATACTTGCCAATCTGTAACTGTGCTGCAAATTCATCTTCCTTATTCCTTATACTGCGTACATTCAAATATAACACCTTCAGTCCTCTATCTTGATTTTGTCTGAATTATGTTTTAATTCATTCTGTTGACTGCAATCCTGTCCTATCAACAGCCCCTCCTCACTACACATTGCCTCTGTTTGTAAACATCTTCAGCATAATCATCCGCCTTTCTGACGATACTTCTTGCATTGAAATATACGCTGTTCAGGACAATAATGGCTTCATGCTCAACCGTTTGATTCCTAACTTTGTCTGAGGTCTTACCAACATCTGCCTCCACAACCTCTCCACTAACTGCTCTGGCACTCTGGTTCCCATCCCCCTGACTCTAGTTTAAACCCCACCATGCAGCATTAGAAACCTTCCCACCAGGATATCAATCCCCCTCCAATTCAGTTGCAAACCGTCTCATCTATACAGGTCCCACCTTCCCTGGAAGAGAGTCCAATGATCCAAAAATCTTATGCCCTCCCTCCTACACCAACTCCTTAGCCATGTATTAAAGTGTATAATCTTCCTACTTCTGGCCTCACTAGCATGTGGCACGGGTAGCAATCCTGAGATCACAACCCTGAATGTCCTGTCCTTTAACTTAGCACTTAACTCCCTGAACTTCCTATGCAGAACCTCGTCACTCATGCTACCCATGTAACTGGTAACTACATGGACCACGGTTTCTAGCTTTTCACCCTCCCACTTAAGAAGCTGAGGACTCGAGCCAAGATATCCCGGACTCTGGCACTGGGAAGCAACATACCATCCGGGAATCTCATTCTTGCCCACAGAATCTCCAGTTCGTTCCCCTGACTAACAAATTCTCTATGACCACAGTGTGACTCTTGTGTCCCTTTCTCTTCTGAGTCGCAGAGCCAGACTCAGTGCCAGAGATGCAACCACTGTGACATTCCTTTGTTAGGTCAACTCCACCAACAGTATCCAAAGTGATAAACCTGTTGTTGAGGGGGATGGACACAGGGGTACTCTGCACTGGCTCCTTTCCCCTTTCCCCTTCCTGACTGTCACCCAGATTCCTGTGTCTTGCATCTTGGGAACAACTACCTCTTTATATGTCCTATCTATCACCCCCTCAACCTCCCGAGTAATCTGGAGTTCATCCAGTTCCAGCTCCAACTCCAACTTCTTAACGCAGTTTGTTAAAAGCTGCAGCTGGGTGTACTTGCAGTTGTAGTTGTCAGGGACATTGGAGGTCTCCCTGCCTTCCCACATCCCATAAGAGGAGCATTCAACTATCCAGCCTATGCTGAACTATCCCAGCTGAGCAGATATAAAGATTACTTCTTCTCCAGTCATTTGGCTCTTTCACCTCCCAGCCACTTACTTCATCCCACCTCCCCCACACACCTGGCATCACCCATCACCTTCTAGCTTGCCTCCTTCCCCTCCCCCACCTTCTTATTAAGGCATCTTCCCCCTTCTCTTCAAGATGTGATGAAGGGTCTTGGCCTGAAACGTTGACTGTATGTTCATTTTTATAGATGCTGCCTGACCAGCTGAGTTCCTCCAGCATTTTGCATGTGTTGTTGCAAATAGTGTTGGGTTGGAGTGTCCTTAAAAGAGAGTCCATAGATTTTGGAATCAGTTCAGTGTTACCAGAGAAACACAGAAAACCTACAGCACAATACAGGCCCTTTGGCCCACAATGCTGTGCTGAACATGTACTTACTTTAGAAATTACCTAGGGATACCCATAGCCCTCTATTTTTCTAAGCTCCATGTACCTATCCAGGAGTCTCTTAAAAGACCCTATCGTATCCGTCTCCACAACAGTCGCCGGCAGCCCATTCCAAGCACTCATCACTCTCTGAATAAAAAAACTTACCCCTGACATCTCCTCTGTACCTACTTCAAAGCACCTTAAAACTGTGCCCTCTTGTGTTAGCCATTTCAGCCCTGGGAAAAAGCCTCCAACTATCCACAGGATCAATGCCTCTCATCGTCTTATACACCTCTATCAGGTCACCTCTCATCCTCCCTCGCTACGAGGAGAAAAGGCCGAGTCTACTCAACCTATTCTCATAAAGCATGCTCCCCAATCCAGGCAACATCCTTGTAAATCTCCTCTGCACCCTTTCTATGGTTTCCACATCCTTCCTGTAGTGAGGCGACCAGAATTGAGCACGGTACTCCAAGTGAGGTCTGACCAGGGTTCTATATAGCTGCAACATTACCTCTCAGCTCCTAAACTCAAATCCCACGATTGATGAAGGCCAATGCACCGTATGCCTTCTTAACCACAGAGGCAACCTGCGCAGCAGCTTTGACTCAGACTCCAAGATCCTTCTGATCCTCCACGCTGCCAAGAGTCTTACCATTAATGCTATATTCTGCCATCATATTTGACCTACCAAAATGAACTGCCCCACACTTATCTGGGTTGAACTCCATCTGCCACTTC
This sequence comes from Mobula hypostoma, assembly GCF_963921235.1. NCBI lineage: Eukaryota > Metazoa > Chordata > Chondrichthyes > Myliobatiformes > Myliobatidae > Mobula > Mobula hypostoma. The sequence goes on from NC_086118.1 coordinate 59,289,634, forward strand.
TCAGCCCAGTTTTGCATCCTATCGATATCCCGCTGTAACCTCCGACAGCCCTCCACACTATCCACAACACCTCCAACCTTTGTGTCATCAGCAAATTTACTAACCCATCCCTCCATTTCCTCATCAAGGTCATTTATAAAAGTCACGAAAAGAAGGGGTCCCAGAACAGATCCCTGAGGCGCACCATTGGTCACCAACCTCCATGCAGAATATGACCTGTCTACAATCACTCTTTGCCTTCTGTGAGCAAGCCAGTTCTAGATCCACAAAGCAATGTCCCTTTGGATCCCATGCCTCCTTACTTTCTCAAGAAGCCTTGCATGGGGTAACTTATCAAATGCCTTGCTGAGATCCATATACACTACATCTACTGCTCTACCTTCATCAACGTGTTTAGTCATATCCTCAAAAATTTCCATCTTGCTCATAAGCCACAACCTGCCTTTAACAAAGCCTAATCATATTATGTCTTTCCAGATGTTCATAAATCCTGCCTCTCAGGATCTTTTCCATCAACTGTTGGATTGGGTTGATTGAAGTTATCCCCTCTGGTTCAGAATCCTGATGGTTTTAGGATAATAACTATTTCTGAATAGTGTGGGCCCTGAGGCTCCCGAACCTGGTGGTGTGGGCCCTGAGGCTCTTGAACCTGGTGGTGTGGGCCCAGAGGCTCCTGAACCTGGTGGTGTGGGCCCTGAGTGTTCTGAACCTCATGTCTGATGGATGTGGATTCAAGCCCCATTCAGCCTATGACCAAGATCAAACCCAACCACAGAGCTGAGGACAGGCTACCACCCACTCCTCTGACAATAATTACATAATACCAAAATAATCAGTTTAACTGGCTTAAGTTGGGCGTGAACCAATTCTTTCCAAATTACTGGTTTCAAATTACTAGCAACACACACAAAATGCTGGAGGAACTCAGCAGGTCAGACTGCATCTACAGAAATGAATAACCAGTTGATGTTTTGACCCTTCTTTATGACTGGAAAGGAAGGGGACAGACACCAGAACAAAAAAGCTGGCGGGAGGGAAAGGAGGATAGCTAGAAGGTGACGGGTGAGTAGGAAAGATAAAGGGCTAAAGAAGAAGGAATCTGATAGGAGAGAAGAATGGACCATAGGAGAAAGGGAAGGGGGAGGGGATACAGAAAGATGTGATTGGCAGGTGAGAAGAGGTAAGAGGCCAGATTGGGGAATAGAAGATGAGGGGAGGGGAAGGGATTTTTTTTAAAAACCAGAAATAGAAATCAATATTCATGCCTTCAAGATGGAGGCTCCCTGAATGGAGTAGAAGGTGCTGCTCTTCCAACCTGAGAGTGCTCTCATCATGGTATAAGAGGAGGCACAGACCAACATGTCAGAATGGGAATCGGAATTGGAATTAAAACATTTGTCCACAAAGAAGTTACACTTTTGTGGGATAGAGCGAAGGAGCTCTATGAAGCGATCCCCAAATTTACTACAGGCCTCACCAATGTAGAGGAGGCTGCATTAGGAGCACTGAACATGATAGGTGGCCCCAGTAAATTTATGGGTGAAGTGCTGCCTCACCTGGAATGATGATTTGAGGTGCTAAATTGAGATGAAAGAGGAGGTGAATGGGCAGGTGTAGTACTTAGGCTGCTCACAAGGTTAAGTGCTGGGAGGGAGATTAGTGGGGAGAGACGGATGTATAAGAAACCCCCAATGCATGACCCACACACTGCCAACTAGGAGGTGATGGATTGAGAAAGGGTGCAGGATTGGTGCCTTGATTACCACATCCACAGCTCCAATGCTCACTGACTGTGTTTGACGCCCTCAGCAGAGACCTGTGTCAGAACTGGGATCTTCACAGCTAATGGGCCAGGTACTCAGTGAATGTAGTGGGGGCGGAGAGAAGGTAATTAAGAGTCTCCATGCATCAACAAACAGACCAGCTCAGAGGGGCAGCCCACCTCATGAAATTTTTCCGTGCCTCGGTAGCTGACGGTTCATGGTCACCAAGGTCGATGTGATTGCTTGGGGAATCTTCAGCAAGAAACTCCTCAACTTCATCAGTCACTGTGGAGAAGAAATGAAGTCATTGGTCACTAGAACAGACAGTCAGACTCAGTCACACTGTACAAGAGGAAAACTGGGGAGTAAAGGATTAACCAGTTCTCCAACAGAACAGCCAAGCACAGTGGTAGAATTAAAGGAGATAGTGCTTCTCTGCTTTAGTGATCCAGGTCCAATGCTGAAACCCAGTGCTCTTTGGGTGGAATTTGCATGCTCTCTCATGGTCCCAGAACACACCCTTCACAATTGGGAAAGCTCACCAATGCCTCGACTTTCCAAGGAGGCTGAGGAAAGCTGGTCTATGACCTTCTACAGATGCACAGTTGAGAGCATCCTAACATGCTGCATCACTGCTTGGTACAGAAACTCCATTGCAGTAGATAGGAAGGTTCTACAAAGGGTAGTCAAAACTGCCCAATGTATCACCCAGCCAATGCAACTGTGCAGCCTAGCTACCATCAAGGGCATATGCAAAGGTATGCTGACATCGCAGAGAGTTCAAAGGAGATTCATGAGAGTGATTATGGGAGTGTTTGATGGCTCTGGGCCTCTACTCATTGGAATTCAGAAGAATGAGGGGGGGATCTCATTGAAGGCTTTCGAATGTTGAAAGGACTTGATACAGTGGATGTTTCCTATGGTGGGGAGTTTAAGACCAGAGGACGCAGCCTCAGAATAGAGGGCTGTCCACTTACAACAGAGATGAGGAGGAATTTCTTTAGCCAGAGAGTGGTGAATCTGTGGAATTCATTGCCACAGACAATGATTTAGATTGTTGATTAGTCAGGGCATAAAAGGATATGGTGAGAAGGCAGGGACTGGGGCTGAGAGGGATTTGGATCAGCCATGATAAAATGGCAGAACAGACTCGATGGGCCAAATGGCTTAATTCTGCTCCTTTACCTTATGGTTTTATATACAGAAAGATGCCAGAAAAGGACCAGTAACATCATGACAGATCTCACCCAGACTGCTCATGGACTGTTTATCCCACTCCCATCAGGGAGGAAGCAACGTAACATCCATCAGACTCAAAAAAACAATTCCTTTCTCCAAGCAGTAAGGCTGATCAATACCTCCACACCCCCACCACCACTACTTTATCATTTCCTGTCAGTCACCTTACGTATAGACACTCATGTACCTAGCATCATTTTATTGACATGTATTTATAATTATAAGAACATGAGAAATAGGAGCAGGAGTAGGTTATCTGGCCCGTCGAGCCTGCTCTGCCATTCAATAAGATCATGGCAGATCTGGCCATGGATTCAACTCCACCGCCGACCCCCCCATAACCTTTAATTCTCCTACAATGCATAAATCCATCCAACCTGGTCTTAAATATATTTACTGAGGTAGCTTCATTGGGCAGAGAATTCCACAGATTCACCACTCTCTGGGAAAAGCACTTCCTCCTCATCTCCGTACTAAATCTACTCCCCTGAATCTTGAGGCTATGTCCCCTAGTTCTAGTCTCACCTACCAGTGGAAACAACTTTCTTTCCTCTATCTTATCTATCCCTTTCATAATATGTTTCTATAAGATCTTCTCTCATCCTTCTGAATTCCAATGAGGACAGCTGCAGGTGACTCCATCTCTCCGCGTAGTCTCACTCCTTCACCTCTGGAATCAACCTGGTGAACCTTCTCTGTACTGCCTCCAAAGCCAGTATATCCTTCCTCACGTAAGGAGACCAGAACTGCACGCAGTACTCCAGGTGCGGCCTCATGGTGATGTCATCCCTATGAGAATTATTGTGTTTTTGATTATTGTGTTCTTAATTTCATTGTGTTTTTTGTGCTGCATTGGATCTGGAATAACAATTACTTTGTTCTCCTTTACACTTGTGTGCTGGAAATGACACTGAATCTCTCTTTTACCACATGGGTTTTCTCCAGGTGCTCCAGTTTCCTCCCACGTCCCAGGGCCAAATGGGTTGGTAGATTCACTTGTTGCTGTAAATTGTCCCTGGAATTTGTGGGAGGGGGAAGAAAAGAATGCAGGTAAAATAGATCAGTGCAGGACAAGTGTAACGAAGGGTGTCTGATGACCATCCATCTGGGTAGGCAGAAGTATCCACGTTGTATCTGTGAGAACTCAGAATGTATTTTCCATTCACTTACTGTCTGTTGATTCTGAAAGGAACAAGAACAGAATGCCAGAATATTTTCTGTCCCTAAAAAGAGGGAGATGGGAATAGAGGTCGTATCACATGCAAGGTGCTGGAGGAACTCAGCAAGTCAGGCAGCATCTATGGAAGAGAGTAAACAGTTAACGTTTCGGGCTGAGACCCTTCATCAGGACTGGAAAGGAAGGAGGTAGAAGCTGGAATAAGGAGGTGGGGGGGGGGAGGCGAGGAGTACAAACTGAGACCACCCACCCACCTGATCTCACCTACCAGCAGCCAGTTTGTATTCCTTCCCCTCCCCCCTCATTCCAGCATCTGTCCCTCTTCAATTCCAGACCTGATGAAGGGTCTCGGCCCAAAACGCCTACTGCTAATTCCACTCCATAGATACTGCCTGACCTGCTGAGTTCTGCCAGCATTTTCTGTGGGTTTATTCAAGATTTCTAGCATGTGTTTAGGAATAGTAATAAAGCTGGTGATGGAGAGAATGGGCACAGTCTGGGCGCAGAGTGCAGAGTGTGCTGAGAGGTAGAACTAGAATTTTTCAGTTATTTTCTGAAAACTGCCAGCGAAACTGATTCCACATTCAGTTTGCGTTCCAGAAGACATCTTGGTGCACAAACCAAACATTACCTCAGATCACCTCTGGTTCTTTGGTTTATGCTCCTCTTCATGGTCTCAGGCAGATCAGTCATAATCATTCTGAATGGTAGGACAGGCTTTAGGGGCTTGTTAGCCAACTCCTGCCCCTGCCACATTCCTGGTCTTGTTTTGGGAAAACCTCTCTTAAACCTGCCCTCCAAGGGAGAGGACCTCAATGTTTGTCCAAAGTACAGAGGCCCTCAACCCTGGGGCCTGCCTCAATATTCTGGACTGTGGGCCCCAGAGATGACCAGTCCAACCAGCGATCTGAAAGGCCCAACACCACTCATTTGTTTGTGCACTCACTGCTTCTGTCAGTGAAATGAGGGACCATTAGAAAACATCTCTCTGAACTTGTCCTGATAACGTGAAAGGGTATTAAGATTACTGTTATTTGTCACCTGTATATTGAAACAGAAAGGCATACAGTGAAATGGGTTGCTTTGCATCAATGACCAACACAGTCAGTGGGCAGCCCACAAGGGTCGCTATGCTTCCAGCACTAATATAGCATGCCCATAAGTTACTAACCCAGCCAGTACGCCTTTGGAATGTGGGATGAAACTGGAGCACCCGCAGGAGACCCACGCAGTCATGGGAAGAACATACAAATGTCTTAGTGGCAGGAACTGAACCTGGATCTTCTGATCGTTGCCGCTGTAAAGCATTACGCTACCGTGCTACAGTCATAGGAAGCTAATGTGTAGTTAAAGTGATGCACAAAACTACAATGGCTAAGTGAGAGGCAGAGCCGCTTCCAGCACATTAAACTTCCCAGGGTGTTTGACTTTGTACCTGTAGCTTCACCCTCATCCACCTCGTCTTGCTGAGCATAATTCCGCAGGAACTCAGCAAAGGCTCCATTCTGCTCCTGCAGCTCCTGATACGAGCCCATCTCCGACACCTTGCCATCCACCAGCACCACAATCTGATCCACTTGTGGCAGGAAGTTGATCCCATGAGTAACCAGAACCCGGGTCTGCAAAAACCGAGAAATCACGGGGCATGATGGCAAGAAGCCGAGGCACTGCCTGCTGTCAGGGAGAACTGTACAAGGTCATCTGATGGACAAGTTGGATCCTCAACGTTCAAGTAAATTAATTATCAAAGTACGTGTATACAACCCTGAGAGTGTCAATAAATCCATTGTAGAATAATAACCACAACAGAGTCAATGAGAGACCATAACAACCTTGGTGTTCAATCAGTGCGCAAAAGGGAACAAACTGTGCAAATAACCAAAGAGAAAAAACAATAATAATAATTAAATAAGCAATAGATATCGAGAACATGAAATGAAGATCCCTTGAAAGTGAGCCCATAGGTTGTGGGAACATTTCAATGATGGGTCAAGTGAAGTTGATGAAGTTATCCCTCAGCATAACTGAGGTAAGGGGTAGAAACTGTTCCTGAACCTGGTGGTGTGAGTCCTGAGGCTCCTGTACCTTCTTCCCGATGGTGGGGGTCCCTAATGATGGATGCTGCTTTCCTGTGACACCACTCTGCGTACATGTTCTCAATGGTGGGAAGGGCTTTACCCGTAATGGACTGGGCTGTTTCCATTCAAGGGCACTAGTGTTTCCCTATCAGTCTGTGATGCAGCCACTCAATATACCCTCCACCATACATCTATAGAAGTTTGTCAAAGTTTTAGATGTCATGCTGAATCTTTGCAAATTCCTGTGGAAGTAGAGGCACTGCTGTACTTTCTTCATAATTGCACTTATGTGCTGGGCCCAGGACAGGAATTTAAAATTGCTGACCCTGATGCTTTTGCAATCCAAAGGTTCGATGTCAAGAATGAAGCATCAAACTTGCTGTTTACATCCATTTTATTATGTTACAAGACTGAAAAATGAACAAGAAAAAGGAGCCGAGAAAAGAAAAGACAAAGGAAGTAAGCAGTCATGTTTGTCTCATACTCAGACTAGAAATAAGAAAGCTCCAGTGATAACAATAAATTTATCAAATCGCCAGAATCAAATAGCGAGACACCTGTGACTGAAAGCTAAGGTTTCTAGAAATATACTGTAATTACTGGAACATTCACTAAATAATTACATATATATAGGTGATTTATATAAAAACAAGCAAACTAAGCAAGTGGTGGAAGTTCCAGGTGTCAAGGGTCATGAAGTGTGTGAAGTTACCATTACTACAGAGAAGATTCTTGGGAAACTGAAAGGTCTGAAGGTAGACAAGTCACCTGCACCAGATGGTGGACACGCCAGAGTTCTGAAAGAGGTGGCTGAAGAGATTCTGGAGGCTTTAGTAATGATCTTTCAAGAATCACTAGATGCTGGAATGGCTCTTGAACACTGGGAAAATGCAAACGTCACTCCACTCCTCAAGAAAGGAGACAGGCAGGAGGAGGAAACTATATGCCAGTTAGTCTGACCTTAGTTGTTGGGAAGATGTTGGAGTCTATTGTTAAGGATGAGGTTGCAGGGTACTTGAAGACACATGATGAAATAGACCCTAGTCAGCATGATTCTCTCAAGGGAAAATCTTGCCTGACAAACATGTTGGAATTCTTTAAAGAAATAACAAGCGGGATAGACAAAGGAGAATTTGTTGATGTTGTGTACTTGGATTTTCAGAAGGCCTTTGACAAGATGCCACACATGAGGCTGCTTAACAAGCTATGAGCCCAGGTATTACAGGAAAGATTCTAGCATGGATAAAGCAGTGACCGATTGGCAGGAGGTGAAAAGTAGGAATAAAGGGAGCTTTTTCTGGCTGGCTGCCAGTAACTAGTGGTGTTCCACAGGGGTCTGTGTTGGGACTGATTCTTTTTACATTATATGTCAATGATGGAATTGATGCCTTTGTTCCAAAGTTTGCAGAGGATATGAAGATAGGTGGAGGGCAGGTAATTTTTAGGAAGTAGAGAGGCTACAGAGGGACTTAGACAGATTAGGAGAATGGGCAAAGAAATGACAGATGGAATACAGTGTCGAAAAGTGTATGGTCATGCACTTTGGTAGAAGAAATGAAAGGGTTGGGCTGGCTGGTGGCGCAATGACATCCGCGCCGGACTCTGGAACGTAGGTTCCCAGGTTCGAACCGAGTCGGGTCCGCTCTTGAGGATGCTTTCCATCCGTGCCGGGTTGTGTGTCGAGATCGCAACTCGACCTCATAAAATAAAGGGAAAAATACTGTGCAATATCTGTGTGAAGAGTGGCGCATCACACAGTCTCTTTCTCTCTTGCTCAGCGCTTTGTAAAGGCATGAAAAAGACATCGTCCCACCAACATCGCACATGCACCTATGCATGCACGCACGGACGCAAAAAAAAAGAAATGAAAGGGTTGTCTGTTTTCTATATGGAGAGAAAGTACAAAAAAACTGAGGAGCAAAGGAAGCTGGGAGTCCTTGTGCAGGATTTGCAGGTTGAATCTGTGGTGAGGAAGCCATATGCAATATTAGCATTCATTTCAAGAGGACTAGAATATAAAAGCAAGGATGTAATGTTGAGACTTTATAAAGCACTGGTGAGGTCTCATTTGGAGTATTGTGAAATGATTTGGGCCCCTTATCTTAGAAGGGATGTGCTGAAACTGGGGAGGGTTCAACGGAGGTTCATGAAAATGATTCCAGGATTGAATGGCTTGTCATATGAAGAGTGAATACTAGATTTCAGAAGAATAAGGGGTGAATTCATTGAACCTATCAAATGGTGAAGGGGCTTGATACAGTGGATGTAGAGAGGATGTTTTCTGTGGTGGAAGAGTCTAAGACCAGAGGACACAGCCTCTGGTGTGAACTGAGATGAGGAGGAATTTCTTTAGCCAAAGAGTGGTGAATCTGTGGAATTCTTTGCCACAGGCAGCTGTGGAGGCCAAGTCTTTATGTATATTTAGGGCAGAGGTTGATATTTTCTTGATTGGTCAGGGAATGAAGGGATACAGGGAGAAGGCAAGAGAGTGGGGCTGAGAGGAAAATTGGATACAGGGAGAAGGCAAGAGAGTGGGGCAGAGAGGAAAATTGGACCAAACATGATGAAATGGTGGAGCAGACTCGATGGGCCAAATGGCCTAACACTGCTCCTATATCTTATGGTCTTTGTCTTATTGCTGTGAACAATTCCTGAACTCCCCTTGCAACAGCTCTCTGGAAGCACCCTCGTCAGGCGGACGGGGGGGGGCCCTCGTCAGGCGGACGGACGGGGGCCTCGTCAGGCGGACGGGGGGGGCCCTCGTCAGGCGGACGGGGGGGGGCCCTCGTCAGGCGGACGGGGGGGGCGCCCTCGTCAGGCGGACGGGGGGGGCGCCCTCGTCAGGCGGACGGGGGGGCGCCCTCGTCAGGCGGACGGGGGGGGCGCCCTCGTCAGGCGGACGGGGGGGGGGCCTCGTCAGGTGGACTGCCTGGCTCAAGACTCTTCATTACCTTTTAATGGACATTTAAGGATGGGCAATAAACACTGGGCTTGCCAACGATGTCCTAATCCCAAAACGTGAATGTGGAAAAACTGCAGAGAATTCCTGTTTTGTTTGGGTGCCACACCCAGGTTCCGGAGCAGTTTATTGGGCCTCACTCGCCTCAGCGCTCAACGGGCTCTGCAGCTATGGAGACTCAGCGTTCATGTTCCATGCATTTTGCTTTACTTCTGTTTACTATTTATGTGATTTGTCCTCTTTTGCAACTTGGATATGAGGAGGTCTTGTGTGTATTTTTCAGTGAATTATGTTGCGTTTCTTTGCTTTGTGGCTGCCCGCAAGAAGATGAATCTCAAGGTTGTATATTATATACATACTTTGATAATGAATTTGAGCTTTGTTTATCTCTTGCTGTATAAATGCAGAGTCGCTGTTTGCTGGGAGGATTGTATTCTCTTACCTTCCCCTTCAACACTCCTTCTGGGCCAATGACTTTGTCAAAGATATGTTTGGCCACATGGGCATCAACAGCTGAGAGGGGGTCATCCAGGAGAAAGATGTCCATGTCGCTATAGACTGCTCGGGCCAGGCTCACCCGTTGCTTCTGACCCCCTGAGAGATTTATCCCCTGTGCAGAGTAACAGAAGGTTATAGAGAACTCCGACACTAGGTTCTGAAGGGAAAGTACTGGATGTGAACAAAGATGTTTACCTTTTCACCAATCTCTGTCTGGTCCCCACCAGGTAACACATTCAAGTCAGAGATCAATGCACAGGCCTCCAGAACCTCGCTGTACTTCTGTTCATTGAGGGGCTCTCCAAAAATGATGTTGTCCTTCAGCGAGGCATTCCGAATCCAGGCTTGCTGAGGTACATAGGCCACAGATCCCTGTGACAGAGGAAGAGGGGATGGTGAGGAAAGCAAACATTTAAAATTCACCAAAATGTACTCAGCACCAACTTCAATCGCCTCCATCAAAGCCAGCAATAACTGGTACCAGTTGTGTTACCGAAACCATAGACCTGCTGCACGATAAGGAGTGCATGTTGCTCAGATCATTTAAGGGGTTATAGTTTAAGTTGAAGTTTAATTGTCATTCAATCATACACGAATACCCATGGATACAATCAAATGAAACTGCATTTCTCTGGGGCCAAGGTGCAAGACACAGTACAAACAGTCATACACAGCACAAGATGTACATGACACATGTAAGGTAGCAGGAAAATACAGTCACACACAAAAAAATATATATAGTCCAATACGGTGAATTCATGAAAGTTGCAGCAGTCTGCAGTGGAACACAATGTGGCTTGTCTTCTGCTGAGCGAGCACTGGGGGGGCAGCACGGACTCCAGCTTGGACACTGTGCCACACCGCCTCTGGTGGAGGGCACCGACTTCGGTGCCTCTCTCCTGCGCGGCTGCCAACAGGTAACACTGCGGTTTCAGGCCATGTAGCTCCGCCACCATTCTCCAGTAACTCAGTGAATTACATTTGCAGCACTCCACATTAAAAATATCCAACAGGGTCTTGCGATCACAAGAAAAGCGACTGAGACGATCACTCGCTGTTAGACTGCACATTGCTTATGTGCACTGACGCATTTCTGGCGCAGGCAGCAGCAGAACCTGAACCAAGCCCAGCTCCTTCAATTTCTCCGCCAACAAGCAACTCACTGATGGGGTAGATCTGCAGTATTTTAAGTGCTTAATGTCCTTCAGGGTTTTGCGATCGTAAAAGATAGGGATACAAAAAAAGACACTAACACCTTTGGTTGCCCTGTAGAAGTTGCTGTGTCCAAGTGTGCCACCACCTTACTGGCAGTAACCAGCATTTACAATTCTAGATGCATTTTATTCACTGTGTGTCACTGTCTTTGCAGAGCTTGTGATCAACAACTGCCCAACAAGGATTAGAAATGGCTTCTCCAGTATGGCCGCCAGTGAGCAACTGGCCCACTTCTCACTGTGACACAGTAGCTGGTTGTGTAGGATTCAAAGGGGAGGCACAGAACTGTAGTGGTTAGCGTAATGCTATTACAGCGCCAGTGACCCGCGATCAATTCCTGCCACTGTCTGTAAAAGGTTAGTATGTTCTCCCCACAATCACTGTCTGTAAGGGGTTAGTATGTTCTCCCTACGATCACTGTCTGAAAGGGGTTAGTACGTTCTCCCCACGATCACTCTCTGTAAGGGGTTAGTACGTTCTCCCCACATCACTGTCTGTAAAAGGTTAGTACATTCTCCACGTGATCACTCTCTGTAAGGGGTTAGTACGTTCTCCCCACGATCACTGTCTGTAAGGGGTTAGTACGTTCTCCTCATGGTCACTGTCTGTAAGGGGTTAGTACGTTCTCCACGCGATCACTCTCTGTAAGGGGTTAGTACATTCTCCACGCGATCACTCTCTGTAAGGGGTTAGTACGTTCTCCCTACGATCACTGTCTGTAAGGTGTTAGTACGTTCTCCCTACGATCACTGTCTGTAAGGGGTTAGTATGTTCTCCTCATGATCACTGTCTGTAAGGGGTTAGTACGTTCTCCCCACGATCACTCTCTGTTATGGGTTAGTACGTTCTCCCCACGATCACTGTCTGTAAGGGGTTAGTACGTTCTCCCCACGATCACTCTCTGTAAGGGGTTAGTATGTTCTCCCTACGATCACTGTCTGTAAGGGGTTAGTACGTTCTCCTCATGATCACTCTCTGTAAGGGGTTAGTACGTTCTCCCTACGATCACTGTCTGTAAGGGGTTAGTACATTCTCCCTACGATCACTGTCTGTAAGGGGTTAGTACATTCTCCCCACGATCACTGTCTGTTATGGATTAGTACGTTCTCCACGCGATCACATAGTTTTCCTCTGGATGATCCAGTCTCCTCCCACACTCCAAAGAAGTACAGGTTAGTTGGTGAATTGGTCACATGGGTGTAACTGGATAACGTGGGCTCGTTTGGCCGGAAGGTCCTATTACCATGCTGTATCTCTAAATAAATAAATGTTTACCCTCCACTGCCTTCCCACTAATCCTGACCAGACGTTTGCAGTGCCCCCACACTCCAGAAAGCCATGACAGCGGTGTTTGATGTGGTACCCACCTGGACTGACACTTTGCCATTCTGTTTCTCCATCTCCCCCAGGAGGGCTGAAATCAGTGATGTCTTGCCACACCCTACCTGGCCGACCACTGCCACCAGAGAGCCTTGAGGAATAGCCAGATTGATCCTGGATTGAACAAACCATAGGCATGTCACACAACTGGATTTCATGGGGCAGCATGGTAGAGCAAAGCTCAACAGCAGCAGCGATCGTTGTTCAATTCCTGTCACTGCCTGTAAGGGGTTTGTATATTCTCCCCACGACCGTATGGGTTTCCTCCAGTTGCTTTGGTTTCCTCCCACATTCCAAAAACATATGGGTCAGGCTAGTGAGATGTGGGCATGCTATGTTGGTGCGGGAAGCATGGGCAACACTTACGGGCTGCACCCAGCACATCCTCAGACTGTGTGGCCGTTGATTCATATGATGCATTTCACTTTGATGTACAAGTGACAAATAAAGCTAATCTTCTCCCACAATGGGAGGATTGGAGAAGCGGAGGGGGAAGTGGGGGTAAGCGGATGGGGAAGGGGGCAGTGGGGGGGGGAAGCAGGAGACATGATGTCTGGAAAGTTTGCCTTTATTAAATCCATGCATTTTCATCATTACAAAGTGGAGGTGGAGATGTTCACAATCTGGGCGGGTTCTTTGTACCTCTGCTCCCACTGCATCACCTGTCACAGAACAGAAGGGGAACACTGGTGGGGGTAGGGTGGAGAAGTGTTCGAGTCACTTTGCACTGGGGACTGCAATGGGGGAGTCAGTTTACCCAGGACCACCCCAAACGGACGGTTGAGGTTTTCAGGTTGGGTCCACTGTAGACAAGACCACTTATAGCTCACCTGGACAGACCCTGACTGATCCCAGAATTACCAGGTAGAACTTGCCATTAAATCTGAGGTCTGGAGTGAGCCAATAGCATAAAACCAGGGGGTTTGGGCCAACAAGGTCCTTGGATAAATTATGGCCTGCATACAATCCATGGGAATCATGGTTGAGAAATTTATTCAGGGAAGCCAGTATACCATACTGATATTAACAGACAACCATTCAATACAGAGCACCTTGTCCAGTGGTGTGTGTTGTGAGCTCTGCAATCCCTCCTTTTTCTAAAGTCTGCTCTCACCCACTGCCGACCCTCCCCAGAGCTCCTGCGGCAGTTGCTGGGCAGTGGTCGACCTCCATTCAGCCAAGTGCTTGAGGACAGTGGTAAACATGCGTGTGACAGCAGGGCTCTCCTTCATGCCCTTGTGCCCAGGCTCTTCAAAGGCAGAGGCTGACAGCAGTTCCCCTCACCCGTCTGGAACATGACCTCATTTGGCCTGGCCAGCAAAACCATAGTGGAAATGGGACAGCCAATTTCCCTCTGAAGCAAAGGACATCCTGTACTATGCTGCTGTTGGCAATCTAGTTCAGCCTTCAGACAATCAGTAAGGACACAAAACTTGTCCATGAACTAAATTTCATAGAACTTAGAACATTCCAGCACAGTAGAGGGCCTTTGGCCCATGATGTTGTGCCGACCTTACAAACCTACTCCAGTATCAATCCAGCCCTCCCCTCCTACATAGCCCTTCATTTTTCTATCATCCATGTGCCTATCTAAGAGTTTCTAATGTATCACCACCCTGACAGCACATTCCACACACCCACCACTCTCTTAACAAAACTAGACCTAACATCCTCCCCATACTTTCCTCCAATCACTTTAAAATTATGCCCCTCATATTAACCAATTCCACTCTGGGGAAACCTCCTGTAACTGTCCAATGGTGTTACCATTGCTGGGGTCAAATTAAGATAATTTATTTGAATGTGTGTAGCAGGAGCAGGAGTTTCCAATCAGCCCCCTGAGCTGCCTCTACCACTGTGTAAAGTGCACTTCTGGTCTCAGCACCACATCCACTCTCTTCCCACACCCCTCAACTGCTTTGTGGTGAAAGTGGCTGTCAGACCCCAGCCCTGAATGTTTTTACTGACTCTCCCCCCACAGGTCCCTGGGGGACAGAATTCCAGAGCCCATCACCTGCTGCAAGAAGTTCCCCATCTCTGAAATGGGTAACACCTAATCTCTTAAGATACCCCCACAAGGGGCAACGTTCATTCGGCACCCAGAGATACAGCACAGTAACAGGCTCTTCCAGCACAACGAGCCCACGCTGCCCAGTGACACCCATGTGACTAATTCACCTACTGACCAGTACATCTCAGGAATGTGGGAGGAAACTGGAGCACCCGGAGGAAACCCGCACACTCATGGGAAAGACGTACAAACTTCTTACAGACAGCATCAGAAATGAACTCTGACGCGAGCTGTAACAGCGTCACACTCACCACTATGCTACCATGGCACTCCAAACGTTCTAATAAATTTCCTCACCAATCTAATGAGCTGTTACGTTGTGCAGTGACCCATTATGTGGCCCCCTCAGCCCTTGCCAGTTTGCATAAGACCAAAGACCATAGGGTACAGGAGCAGTATTAGGCCATCACTAATAGTCTACTCCACCACTCCATTCTGGCCGATTTATTATCCCTCTCAACACCATTCTCCCGCCTCCTCCCTGTTTTAGCACGGGTACCATCACTTGCATTGGTCTGAGCAGCACCACGGAACCACCCTGCCCCCCCCCACCCCCATGAGGCAAAATTTAACAGCTCATGATTCCTCTACTGCAGATTCCCAATCCTCACTGTGATTCCCAGCACTACGAATTCCTTCTTCCAATCAAGCCTCACTACCTAAACAAGAGGAATTTCATATTTATCATAACCCTGTTTCATTCCGAGGAAATTTTCAGACTGCTGGGGCCAACACTGTGAGAAATCCCAACAGCCATACAACAGTCTCTGATACTGGGGATGACTGTCGCCAAAAGACTTATCTTGAGGGAATGGAAAACACTCTCTCCTCCTTCTTTCCGGAGATGGACGGCTGACATGATCTCAGTCATACAGATGGAGAGACTCAGGTTCCTGAGAACCAATTCAATCATAAAACTTTTGGCTATCTGGGATCCACTTCTTGCCTACCTAGACGAGGTTGGGGGCAGATGAATAATTTCTCCTCAGCTGATTTCTCACACCCCTCATTTGAGACTTAATGTTTAGCACTTTGCACAATAGGCATCCCTCTACAGTTATATCCCTTTTTTTTCTCATTTTATTGTTACACATGTCTGAGCTTATATGTTCTTGATGATTTCACTGTTTTTTGAAAATTTTTAAAATAAAGTATTAAAAAAAAACCTTACCTCTCGAGAACAACTGGGTCTTCTTTTCCCCAACTGAACTTCCCATTCTCTACGGTGATCGAGTGCCCTGTGAACACAGAGGAGCCTTGAAAGACAGCTGCCTGAGATGGTGTGGGGTGCGTGCGGGTCTGTGTTAGAGAGAGAGGGTCACAGGAGGATGGAGTGGGAGAGGGAGTGCTGGTAGAAAGAGTGTGCCATAGATGGTCCCAACAATCTACACTTTGTTCAATAAGGTGAAGACTGAACTGCTCATTGGTCCTTAGCCCCATTTTCCTGGCTAATACTTAGAAGATATCAGACACAGGAGCAGAATTAGGCCATTCAGCCCATCAAGTCTACAACAATAACAATTCCAGACCTCCTCACTCACAAAAACGAACGACAGTAGCATCAAAAACCCCTGACCTCCCCCACCCCACCCCATCACACATAAAGAACTAACAGATTACCCACCCGGCTATTGGCCACAAGATAAAAAAAACACCAAAAAACTGAAGGAGACCAATGTACAATCCAATCAAATAAATATTCTTATGAGCAGGTTTACTAGAACTGTTGGGAAGGGTTTAAGCTAATCATAAGCTTTGATTTATCTGCCTTCTTCCTCACTGCCCCTAGATGGAAGGTAGTGTGCAGCCCATGAGCAATTACCATTCTGAAAGGATTCACACTGTTCGATAAGATCACTCTGCCCTCCTACCTCACTGCCACTTCCTGTGCTAACTCCTCATTTCCCTAGTGTCCTTGCCTTGATGAAAGGACCTACAGATTTCATTGTGGGTAGAGAAGTGGGGGAGCGAGAGGGAAGACTTAAGAAAGTGGGGTGGGGGTGGGGGAGAAACACGGCAGACTTTGCGACTCATTCCTGAATCCAACAGTCTTACATACGCAGCCTTTCCACCTGTGGTCACATCCCACTTTTCTAATTCAGGAAGAGAGAGTAATAAAGAGAGAAGAAGGAAGAGAGTCAAACAGAGGCAAAGAGATGATAAACACAAGAGATTCTGCAGGTGCTAGAGATCCAGAACAGCACATGCAAAATGCTGGAAGAACTCAGCAAGTCAAGCAGTATCTACGGAGCAGAATGAACAGTTGAGTTTTTGGCTGAGACCTTTTAACAGAAAGGGAGCGGGAAGAAGCCCAAATAAGAGGCAAAAAGAGACTGAAGGGAAAAGGGAGGTGGAAGTGGGAAACATAAAAAGAGAGGTAATCATAAGAGAGGGTGCTCCAAGATTGAAGATTAAGGAACAGGCCATTTGACATTGAGACGGGTTCAGGAAATGACACAGGGTTACCTGTCGCAATCTTCACTCGCTCGACACTTGTGAGGTCCAGTTCATCGTGGTTCAAGAAATTCTGTAAGCGTTTGAGTGAAACGGTGGCCTGAGAGTAAGAGCAGGAGAGAGCATCAGAACAAGAAAGAGTAATCAAAGCAGGCTACATGTGAGCTGGGGAGAGATGGCTGAGATTGTTGCAGATGTGTTCAACATCAGGAAGAAGGCTCTGCACTGTCAGCAACGTATTAAATCGTCAGCATCTCCCACCCCTACCTCCCGTGGCTTTGAGGGGAGCTGGTAATTGCTACAGAAGGAAGTGTTTGTGGCTGCTTCACAGAAAGTGTAGTGGAACATCACAAATTCCTGGCTCAGCAGTTGATTAGAAGGCAGAAGGATCTTCCCAAAGCTCTTCCCAAACTGACTTCAGGCTCTTTATCTTTGATCTTGGACATTACGGCAGCAGGGATGGTGGAAGGCAGGTCTGTATGTGTGGAGTGAGTTTGCTGTTCTACCTCCTGCTTGTGTAAAAAGTGAATAAACTGAACACAATTGGAAGTCTTAATATTTAACACGCATATGAATAAAACTCAATTCTGGCAATGAGTCAGCCTCACACTCCGCTGCAGGTCTGATACTGTCACATTGTCCTGATTTGGGCCATGTCACCAATCCAAGCATCTTCAAAGATGAACCCATAATTTCTGCCCGTGGACTGCTTGGTTTCCCGCTCAGATCCAGTGAGAGGAAATAACAGACAACAGAAGGGTATGGTACCATTCAGGGCAGTGTGGTAAGAGAGCAGTTAGCATAATACTTTACAGCATTAGTGACCCTGGTTCAATTCCAGCACTGTCAGAAAGGAGTTTGTGTCCGTGTGGGTTTCCTCCCATATTCCAAAGACATACAGGTTAGTAGATTAATTGGTCACATGGTATGGGCTTGTTGGGCCCATAAGGCCTATTATCAATAAAAAGAACAAACTCCCTGTTTGTTATGTGCGATTTCATCCTACACTCTGAACTTGTGGGTGGACCTACAGTCAGAATCACACATCTTCAACCCTCGTTGCCATAACTACAATACCGTCACTGAGCTGAGTGATGAAGGACAACAACGGGGCAGAGGAGCCCTACGATTGGAGAACCCTCATGAATGGGTAAGGGGCTGGTCCAGAGTGAGTAATCCTGGGATGTCATGAGGCTGCACAGGAAATAATGGAAACGCCAAACTTTCTTTCATGGTTCAAGGGCAAAAACGGGTGTTGGCCAATTCCATTCCACAGTCAACACTTCACCACCCAGGATAGGCAACCTTGCAGCCCACCACCCCCGCCCTTCCCAACTACTTTAACGGTTTGCTACTTCTACCATTCCCCAGGTGGGTGCTGCGGACTCACCTGGATGATGCTGCTGATGACCTGAGGCAGCATGTTGAGTGGAAACCGTAGGATATTGAAGAGGGAGAGGGAGACAAAAGCTTTACGTGCACCCAACACGTTTTTCTCATCCACGTACACATACACCGCAAAGCTTGTCATGGCAACCTGGAAAAGAATAAGTAACATTGCCAACAATAACGTTAAATGAAATCTGCATCAGAATCAGGTTTAATATTTGTGTTTGTATTTATCTTATTTCTTACACCCAAGGGAGTAAAAAATCTTTATGTTGAGTCTCCAACGCAATGTACAAACAATAAGAAAGAAAATCTGGGAGGATATTACCTAAACTCTAAGATTGTATATGTACAGTCAGGTATGCAATCAGATCAATGTGTATTGATAAATCTGATGACCTGGTGAAAGAAGCTGTCCATTTGCCAGACAGAAGCAGCTGAAAGAGTTTGTTTTTTGGGCTGGCTACAGTTTCTGATGATCCTCCAGGCCCTTTTTATGCACCTGCTGCTGAATAGAGGGAAGTTCACACCCACATGTGCGCTGGGCCGTCAGCACCAGTGCCCTGCGATTGAGGATAGGTCACTGGCATATATCATGAAATTTGCTGTTTTGCTGCAACACTACATTGCAATACATAATAATTTAAAAAGCTATAAAATACAATAAGAAATATATATATAAATTAAATAAGTAATGCAAAAGAGGGGAGCAAAAATAGTAAGTAGTGTTCATGGGTTCATTGTTCATTCAGAAATCTGATTGTGGAGGAGAAGAAGCTATTCCTAAAACACTGATAGCGTGTCTTCAGGCTCCTGTACCTCCTCCTCGACGGTAGCAACGGGAAGGGGGCATGTCTTAGGTGATGGGGATCCTTAATGATGGATGCCGCCTTCTTGAGGCATTGCCTTTCGAAGGTGTTATTGAGGCTGGGCAGGCTAGTGCCCACAATGAAACCGACTGAGTTTACAACTTCATGCAGCTTTTTTCAATCCTGTGCTGTGGCCCCTCCACACCAAACAGTGCTGCAATAGATTAGAATGCTCTCCATGGTACATCTGTAAAAATTTGCGAGAGTCTTTAGTGACATACCAAGTCTCCTCAACCTCCTAATGAAATATAGCCACTTCTTTGCAATTACATCAATATGTTGGACACAGGCTAGATCTTCAGACATGATGACACCCAGGAACTTGAAACTGCTCACCCTTTCCACTGCTGATCCCTCAATTACTGGTGTGTGTTCCCTGGACTTCCCCTTCCTGAAGTCCACAGTCAATTCCTTGGATTTACTGATGTTAAGTGCAAGGTTGTTGATACGATACCACAGGTTTCTCACTCCTATACGCCCCCCCATCACCATCTGAAATTCTGTCAACAATAGCTCAGTACTGACCACTGCAAGAACCAAGCAGAAATCTCATGGCAGTGATTGCTTGGGTTAGGTACAGATGACGTTAGATTAGTTTTATTTGTCACATGCACATCATAACATAGTGAAATGCATTGTTTGCATTGACAACCACCACAGTCTGAGGATGTGGTGGGGACGGCCCACTAGAATCGGCACACATTCCAGCATCAACATAGCATGTCCACAATTCACTAACCTCCTCCAAGAATGGAGGGAGCAAATGTTGGCGACGCCAGACCAGCACCGGGGGCAGGGTGGGAGTTGTCATGGATTCAGCTCATTGGATCAGATGGTTAGAGCAGGAAATGGACTTCCTTGCTCAGAAAATTGCAAAATCTGGGATTCTGGACACCAGTGGCAGTGGAAACTCGACACTGAGATTAAAGGTTAGGTAAGTGGAAACAGACAGTGAAATGCATTGTTCGTGTTAACAACACAGTCCGAGGATGTACTGGGAGCAGCCACACGTTCCAGTGCCAACATAGCAGAGCCACAACTCACTAACACAGAATCAGGTTTATTATCACTGACAAAGGTCATGAGATGAGTTGTTTTGCGGCACAATTACAGTGTAATACATAAAAATATTATAAATTACAGAAAAAAGTATATTTTTTAAAAGTGGTGCAATGAGGGAACATACGTCTTTGGAAAGTAGCAGGAAACCACAGCACCTTGAGGAAACTCGGGGAGAACATACACAATTCTTACAGACAGAGGCAGGAATTGAACTGTGATTACTGGCACTGTAATGAGTTACGTTAACCACTACACCACAATGCCAAAACAGGTAGATCTTCAAAAATAAACACCAAGGAATACAATGAGAGGAAAGAAAGTGAACAAGGTATCAGCCACAATTCCATTAACTGTGGATTAGGCCCTTTTCTGCTCCTGTCCTCTGCTTTCCAGCTTAGAAGTTCTAATTGGTTTGGGAAAGAATCAGTTACTCACAACAAAAGGAGCAGTTGTCCAGGTGAAGGTGGAGAGGGCATTGAGATAGGCTGCTTTCTTCAGAATATTCAGCTCCTTCTCTCGAATGCTCAGGATCTTTTGCTTAAAGGACTCCTCCCAGGCGTACAGTTTCAGCACCTTTATACCATTCAGGATCTCGTTCATCAGCTTGATCCGCAAGTCTTTGTACTGCATCTGTTGGACCTGCAGAACAGAATGGGAAGACACACCATGCACGATGGCTAATATCAGAGGGCGATACTTTAAGGTGTTAGTGGGAAAGTATAGAGGGGGATGTCAGAGGAAGAGTGGTAGGTGTGAGGAACATGAAGCAGGGGTGATGGTACAGATATTTAAGAGAATCTTAGATAAACACATGAATAATAGAAAAATGGAGAGCTATCTGGGAGGGAAGGGTGAGATTGATCTTAGGGTGGGTTAAAAGACCTGTATAACATTGTGGGCCACAGGGCCTACTGTTCCACGTTCAACAAGAGGGAATGGGAAAGGGTTAAGGGAGCAATGACTTATCATTCACTAACATACCTGAAAGCTCCTGCTCTTTACGGCTATCATGGCGTTGAAAGGGATGAGCAGAATCATAACGGCAACACCTGCCAGGACAGAAGGACCGAGGTACTGGAAAAAGACACATAGACACATTGGTGCCTGTATCTTCTCATCACCAAGCACCACCTGTACATTCTCAACAAGCACGACCTGTACCGCCTCACCAAACACCACCTGTACCTTCTCACCAAATACCATCTGTACCTTCTCACCAAATACCATCTGTACCTTCTCACCAAACACCACCTGTATCTTCTTACCAAACACCACCTGTACATTCTCACCAAACACCACCTGCATATTCTCACCAAACACCACCTGTATCTTCTCATCACCAAACACCAGCTGTACCTTCTCACCAAACATCACCTGTACTTTCTCACCAAACATCACCTGTACCTTCTCACCAAACACCAACTGTACATTCTCACCAAACACCACCTGTGTCTTCTCACCAAACACCACCTGTACATTCTCATCGAACACCACCTGTATCTCTCACCAAGCACCACCTGTATCTTCTCATCACCAAATGTCATCTGTACCTTCTCACCAAACACAACCTGTACATTTTCACCAAACACCATCTGTACCTTCTCAGCAAACACCACCTGTACAATCTCACCAAGCATCACCTGTACCTTCTCACCAAGCATCACCTGTACATTCTCACCAAACACAACCTGTACATTTTCACCAAACATCACCTGTACCTTCTCACCAAACACCGTCTGTACCTTCTCACCAAACACCACCTGTACAATCTCACCAAACATATAACAATAATCATATAACTATATAACAATTACAGCACAGAAACAGGCCATCTCGGCCCTTCTAGTCCGTGCCGAACGCTTGCTCTCACCTAGTCCCACCGACCTGCACTCAGCCCATAACCCTCCATTCTTTTCCTGTTCATATACCTATCCAATTTTTTTTTTTAAATGACAAAATTGAACCTGCCTCTACCATTTCTACTGGAAGCTCGTTCCACACAGCTACCACTCTCTGAGTAAAGAAGTTTCCCCTCGTGTTACCCCTAAACTTTTGCCCCTTAACTCTCAACTCATGTCGTCTTGTTTGAATCTCCCCTACTCTCAATGGAAAAAGCCTATCCACGTCAACTCTATCTATCCCCCTCATAATTTTAAATACCTCTATCAAGTCCCCCCTCAACCTTCTACACTCCAAAGAATAAAGACCTAACTTGTTCAACCTTTCTCTGTAACTTAGGCGCTGAAACCCAGGTAGCACTCTAGTAAATCTCCCCTGTACTCTCTCTATTTTGTTGACATCACCTGTACTTTCTCACCAAGCGCCACCTGTACCTTCTCACCAAACACAACCTGTACTTTTTCACCAAGCATTACCTGTACCGTCTCACCGAACACCGTCTGTTTATTCTCACCAAGCACCGTCTGTACATTCTCAACAGGAACCACCTGTACCTTCTCAACAGGAACCACCTGTACCTTCTCAACAAGCACCACCTGTACCTTCTCACCACCAAGCATCACCCGTACATTCTCACCAGGCAACACCTTAACTGCATAAGTCTGGGGAAGACACACTCTGGTCCCGCCAAAGCCATGAGATTGAAAGGCTCTCCCATCCCAAATCCTGGTTTGTGTGGATGCTGTGTAATTTGATAGCCTGTTACAACTCAGTGCCAAGAAAAAACACACAGCACACTGTATATAATTAAAGGAACTATATTTATGAATCTTAACTTAAGGGTTAGTAAAGAAAAGAAAGTGAAAAAAATCAAAAAGGGTGCATTATAATTAAACAGTCAAATGTGCACCAGTTGGAGCTCAACTCTCCCAAAAGTCACACATATTCTCCAATCCTCAGTAGGCCCCAGCACCTGGCTCCACAGAATCACGGTCCCCCACCGGGTCGAATCCTATGACAGGTTCTCTCCAGCGTCTTCTCTCTTCATCTCCCACCGAACAAAAAAAACCCCAAGACCAACCTTAGTGTTCCTCACAAAACCTCCCAATTTCACCATTCCAATTGGATGACACACATTTCTCAGCATCCCTTATCTTCAACAATAATCCAAACATGCTATAAGCAGAACAGTCTGCTCTTACAGAACTGCTAAGATGAAATACCTACAGTACAGCAGTAAAAATGTGAACCAGGGTGTTACATCAGCAGTGAGCAGCAGCTGCCCACTCGAGGCTACAACATTTCCTCCTTCGGCAATGGGACAGGGAAGGGTGTACCTGCCAGAGAAAGTAGAGAGCCAGGCAAATCTGGAGTGGTGCAGACCACAGCATGTTCAGGAAAGCAGTGAGGTCCATGAATCTCTGCGCATCCACGGACATTAGATTCACAATTTCCCCGACAGTCGACGATCGTTTTGCAGAATTTGTGATGATCAATGACTGAAACATTAAACAAATATAAAAGCAAACATCTAGATGAACATTGTTCATTTTTTGTTTATTTCTAGGATGCTCATATCTCACCATGAAATTGACATAACCTCATCCATCTGCCCAGGATTTAGTCCTCAGGGACCTCAGGTCTGGAGCCCCCTGTCCTAGTGTGTGGACTTCACAAACAAAGGATGTTCCAATACACAGGTTCATTCATGGAAACTAGAACACTACACAGCACAGTATAGTCCCTTTGGCCTGAGATGTTGTGCTGACCTCTTCACCTATTTCAAAATCAATTTAAACCTTCCTTCCCACATAAACCTCCATTTTTCTATCATCCTAAGAATCTCTTGAATGTTGCTCAGATATCTGCCTCTACCACCACCCCGGCAGCACATTCCATGCACATAACATACTCTGTGTAAAAAACACTGATCTCTGATATCCACCCCTATATATCATAAAAAGCACAAAGATTCACAAAAACCATGAATTCCTCCTTGGTCAACAAGGACCTCTTGCAACCCACCTAGTAGAAGTATCTTCACATGTCACTAGACTGGGAGGGTGAGTAGGTCCATGAGGTGAGTACGTACCTGACTGCATCTTCTGCTGAATCATTTTATGTTCTCAAAGACCTCTGATTAGCCAGGCTGGCTTCCTAAATCTATTGAAGTGCTTTAAATATCATAAATAGTATGATTGGACTGCGTGATTCATAAGGCAAGTACTTCACCAGCTGGGGCAATGGGCACGTACGGAGGATGGAAACTTCATGCAGACAGGTCCATAAGACATAGGAGAAGAATTAGGCCATTCAGCCTATCGAGTCTGCTGCACCATTTCATCCCAGATCCCGTTCAACCCCATACATATGGTTGGGAGGGATTGATTTTTGCCTCCAACAGACTGCAGCAATTTGTGAAAAGTAAGTATTTGAAATATTATCAATGTTTCAATGTTTTAATGTCGGGCCCAAGTTAGTGTGTAGAGAAAAACAAAAAACAATTTAAAATATATAAACAATACCATTTCATATGTGGCAATGAAACATGCATGTCTAGATAGCAGTACACTGGAGTCTGTAGACAGTAATTCTACTTGAATCTCCCCTGCTCACAGACATTGAGTGCGCTTTAACTATGCAGAGGTATAATGGAGAGTGGGATGGAGTTTCTGAAGAGATTGTCTTGGAGAGCATGGGGGCTGACTAGAGACAGATCACAAATCCTTCAAATAAGACAGGGAAGGAAGATCTGCAAAACCTGATCATATGAAGTTGCTCGTTGTGAGGTTAAAGACAGAAGGAGAGACTTTGCACTGCCCATCACACATGATGGCTGACCAACAGGGCTCCAGCCAGTGAGGGCCGAGTCCTGTACCTGAGAGAAACGCATAAACGTGGTTGGTGAGGACTATACAGATGGTTGTGGGGGGAAAGGTGGTGTTAATGAGAGTTCCAAAGCAAGTGGAAGGAAGGAAGTAGAATAGCAGAAGAATTGAGCAGCATGGTTAGGTAGTGATTAGCACAACACTTCACAGTGCCGGCAAGCTGGGTTGAATTCCTGCCGCTGTCTGTAAGAAGTTGATAGATTCTCCCCACGACACGTGGATTCCTCTGGCTGTCAGGTTTCCTCCCACGTTGAGTCGGCTGGGGGCAAGCTGTGTGGGCACAGAAGTGTGGCGATCCTGGTGGGCTGCCCCAGCACATTCTAGAACCCTGTTGGGCCTTGGCGTAAAAACAATGCAGTCCACTGTATGTTTTGATGTACATGTGACAAAAAAGCTAATCTTTAATCTTTAATACACATATTGCTTTAGTCTGCACAGTCGAATAGACAATTACAACACACAAAATGTTGGAGGAATGCTGGAGACAGCATCTTATGGAGAGGAAAAAAATGAGTTGACGTTTCAGGCCAAGATCCTTCATCAGGACAGACAACCCAGAAAGGCACCTGGCCAAGTATCATAGTGAAACGAGGAACAAAACAAATAGCATGCAGGGTGTGAGGGAATGACGTGATATCCTTTGCCAAGGCTTGTCTACCAATCAGTCAGGACTGGGAACTGAAAACTCCAGCTTTCAAGGACTACAGGATGATTGGGAACAATGAGTTTGCTTCTATGAGATGAGAGGTAATTACAAGGAGACAGTTGAGATTCTATGGTGGAATTATGAGATACAAAAGGATTTAAAATTCTCAGCCAAAATGTGTATAGACCCCTTGGTATCAGCTGCACACGTACATGCAGAGATTAAACAAATTATTTAATA
Organism: Mobula hypostoma; assembly: GCF_963921235.1. NCBI lineage: Eukaryota > Metazoa > Chordata > Chondrichthyes > Myliobatiformes > Myliobatidae > Mobula > Mobula hypostoma. The sequence continues at coordinate 59,315,461 of NC_086118.1, forward strand.
TAGAGGGGAGTGGAGCTTTGGAATTCACTAACCAGGCAGGCAGGACAGCCTTAGTCAACAAGTTCATTCTAGAAAAATGCATGCACAGGATTTTAGTTATTCGGGGAATTGAGAGGCATGATGGCAATTTGAATGTTTATATACAGCTATTAAAATAAACCTGGAAGGTGAAACGTTCTGTCAGTGACACTGCCTTGTAAGTTACAGAATATAATAAAAAAACATTTAATTCAGGGGAGAAAAAATGCCGTCCTTATCCAGCCTGGCCAGTAAGCAACTCCAGTTCACCAACGTACAGACATAGAACACAGAAAAATACCAAGGGTCATTTAGTAACTGACCTATCTGTTCAGAGGCAAATGGGATTCTACAGTAATATCGACAGTTCATGAACAACACACAATAAAATATCCCAAAGTGCTTCACAGGAAAGTAATCAAAGGCAATTAATCAGATTCATTAAGGTACCTGACCAAAATCTTGGTCAATGTATTAAGGGATGTTTTATCAGAGGAAAGAGCAGTGGGATGAGGTGTTCAAGGAGGGAATTCCTGAGTGCAGGGATGAGGGGAAATTGTTGGAAGAGGCTACAGAGATAGAGAGAATAGAACAAGGGAAATTCAGCCGGGAACATGTTGAAATAATAATGGCAGGTGAGCAGAAGAAAGTTCAAATTGCAGAGAAGTGGAAAGCAGCTTGGAGTTAAGCTGTGAGCAAAGCAGTTCAGTTTCTGGGCTGTCAGGGAATATATCCACTGATATATGGAACAAGTTGGACGGGGTTAAAATGCCAACTCTATCTGTTGCCATAGGATGCCCAATAGTGTAATTATTATATCGCCAGCAATCCCCAATCGGTTCAATTCCTGCTGGTGTCGGTAAGGAGTTTGCATGCTCTCCTAGTTACTACGTGGGGTTTCTCCAGTTTCCTCCCACATTACAAAGATGTACAGTACTGTGCAAAAGTCTTAGGGACACGTAAAAAAATCTGTAAAGCGAAGATGCTTTCATTAACAATGAAATTAAAAGTTTCTAAATATCACAAAATTTACTATAAAGAGCAGTAAACAGTAAAAAAACTAAATCAAATCAATATTTGGTGTGACCACCCTTTGCTTTTAAAACTGCATCAATTCTTTTAGCCACACAGTTGTGCAGTTCCACAAGAAAATCAGCTGGTAGCTTGTTCCAAGCATCGTGGAGAACTTGCCACAATTCTTCTGCAGACTTTGGCTGTCTCACTTGCTTCTATCTCTCCAAGTAATCCCAGCCAGCCTCGATGATGTTGTACTCTGTGGAAACCATACCATCTAAAACCATATAAAAAATCCAGGGTGCCTAAGACTTTCATACAGTACACTACAGTGAGTTGCAGGCAAGCGATGTTGGTGCTGGAAATGTGGCAACATTTGTGGGCTGCAGAGCACAACCCTTACTGATTTGATTTGATGCCAATGACGCATATAGCTGCATGTTTTAAAGTACATGTTTCAAAACAATATTCTAGCAGGCAGGTTTGTTAGAGCTGTTGGGGAGGGTTTAAACTAACTTGGCAGGGAGTTGGGAACTGGAGTGAAGGGACTCAGGATAGGACGGATGGTAAAAAAAGTAAAGATAGCTTGCAGTCTCAGATTGTAAGGAAGGGCAGGTGATGGGACTTCGTTGCAGCCAATAGGCTGAGTATCAAGTCATTAGTGATACAGAATCAGAGAGGATAGCAAATACGGTACCCAAGGTGCTATATCTAAATGTGTGTAGTATAAGAAAAAAGGTGGATGATCTTGTTGCACTGTTACAGATTGTCAGGTATGATGTTGTGGCCATCACGGAATCGTGGCTAAAGGATGGTTGTAGTTGGGAGCTGAATGTTCGAGGTTGCACATTATATCAGAGGGATAGGAAGGTAGGCAGAGGGGGTGGTGTTGCACTGCTGTTTTTTTTAAGCGGGTCGCACCAGACAGTCTGCCATTCTTGTCTGGCACGTGGTGTCAGGATTGGTCTCCTTTTGGCTTAACCGGGTCACGATATGAACGTTCCTGACTCGACCCTTTTTTTTTTTTACGAGGCTGAGTGGCTAGCTTGACGCTCAACCCGTGCTCGGGGGTGGCCCAACTTGGATTTGAACTCATTGCGCCAGCAGCTGGCCCACTACTGTTAATGAAATGGCATCAAATCAGTAGAAAGATGCGACATAGGATCGGAAGATGTTGAATCCTTATGGGCTGAGTTAAGAAAATGCAAGGGTAAAAAGTTGTTGAAGGCAGTTATATGCAGGCCTCCCAACAGTGGCTGGGAGGCGGACCATAGGTTACAACAGGAAATAGAAAAGGTGAGTCAAAAGAGCAATGATATGGTAGTCATGGGAGATTTTAACATGCAGGTCGATTGGGAAAATCAGGTTGGCAATGAATCTCAAGAGAGTGAGTTTGTTGAATGTCTGAGAGATAGCTTTTTAGAGCAGTTTGCTGTTGAGCCTACTAGGGGTTCAGTTATACTCGACTGGGTGTTATGTAATGAACCAGAAGCGATTAGGGAGCTTAAGGTAAAAGACTCCTTAGGAACCAGTGATAACAATATGATTGTGTTCAACTTGAAATTTGATAGGGAGAAAATAAAGTCTGATGTAGCAGTATTTCAGTGGAGAAAGGTAAATTACAGTTATATGAGAGAGGAATTGGCCAAAGTAAATTGGAAGGAGCTGCTGGCAGGGACGTCAGCAGAGCAGCAATGGGAAAAATGATGAAGGTGCAGGACAAGTGTATTCTAAAAATGAAGAAATACTCAAATGGTGAAATAGTACAACTGTGGCTGACAAGGGAAGTCAAAGTTATTGTAAAAGCAAAAGAAAGGGCATACAACAAAGAAAAATTAGTGGGAAGATAGAGGATTGGAAAGTTTTTAAAAACTGATAGAAAGCAACTAAAAAAATCATTAGAAGGGAAAAGATGAAATATGAAAGCAATCTGGCAAATAATATCAAAGTGGATAGTAAAAGTTTTTTCAAGTACGTTAAAAATAAAAGAGAAATGAGAGTGGACATAGGGCGCTAGAAAATGAGGCAGCAGAAATAATAACAGGGAACAAGGAAATGGCTGATGAAGTAAATGAGTATTTTACATCAGTCTTCACTATGGAAGACGCTAGCAGTGTGCTGATGTTGTAGTGTGTTGAGGAGAAGTGGGTGCAGTTACTGTTACAAGAGAAAAGGAGCTCAAAAAGCTGAAAGACCTAAAGGTACATAAGTCACCAGGACCAGAGGAACCGCACTCTAGGGTTCTGAAAGAGATAGCATTAGAGATTGTGGTGGCATCTTTAATCTTTCAAAAATCATTTGGACTCTGGTATGGTGCCAGAGGACTAGAAAATTGCAGATGTTACTCCACTCTTTAAGAAAGGAGGAAGGCAGCAGAAAGTAAATTACAGACCAGTTAGCCTGACCTCAGTGGTTGGGAAGATGTTGGAGTCAATTGTTAAGGATGAGGTGATGGAGTACTTGGTGACACAGGACAAGGTAGTACAAAGTTAGCATGGTTTCCTTCAGGGAAAATTCTGCCTGACAAACCTGTTGGAATTCTTTGAGGAGATTATGTGGGATAGGTAAAGGGGATGCAGTGGATGTTGTATATTTGGACTTTCAGAGGGCCTTTGACAAGGTGCCACACACAAGGCTGCTTACTAACTTAAGTGCCCATGGTATTACGGGAAAGTTACTATCATGGTTAGAGCATTTGCTGAATGGTAGGAGGCAGTGAGTGGGAATAAAAGGATCCTTTTCTGGTTGGCTGCCAGTGATCATTGCCATTCCGCAGGGGTTGGTTTTGCGACCACTTCTTTTTATGCTGTATATAAATGATTTAGATGATGGAATAGTTTACTTTGCTGCCAAGTTTGCAGATGATATGAAGATTGGTGGAGGGGCAGGAGGTGTTGAGGAAACAGATAGGATGCAGAAGAACTTAGACAGATTAGGGCAGAGAATGGGCGAGAGAGTGGCAAATGAATTACAATGTTGGAAAATGCATGTTCATGCACTTTGGTAGCAGAAATAAATACGTGGACTATTTTCTAAACAGGGAGAAAATCCAGGAATCTGAGATGCAGAGAGACTTGGGAGCCCTTGTGCAGAACCAGGGGCGGCGCTAAGGTGGTGCTGGCTGGTGCTATAGCCCCAGAAAAAATTGCAATAGCACCAGAGTAGCACCACCACGAAATTAACTGAAATTTCATATACAAATTGCAGCTGCTTTGCTTTCTCTGTATAGTTTTGAATACCGCTCGTTTCTCCAGTTGATCTAGTGAAACAGCGCACCCAATTACCATAGCAACCGCGCAGCAATAAAGTTATAAACTCTGTCAGATATATTCTACACTTCTGCTTATTTGTTCATTGTCAATGTCTTGCTGTTGCCGTCCTCAGATCAGTTAAACTGATCTAAGATCACTTAAGGTTGTGACATCACTCACTCTCACTCACGCGAGAGATTGATAGTATACATCCAGGCGCAGATCTGTGGTCTCGCAAGACTAACGGATGCCCCCCCCCACACACACACACACACACACACACATTGTGCTTTTACAAGCTAGCGTGGGCCTGGCACGTGCATTACTTTGGCTGGCGTGAAAAATGGATCGATTTTTAGTGAGAAAATGACCTCATCCAGAGGAATCAGTGGTGTCTCAGCCTGAGCATGTCTTAATTGAAAGTGACATACAGAAAGAAGTAAGTGGGGATGAGGACGACAGCAGATTATCGAAGGAGTGTGAGGGCTAAGTAGGGGAACAAAAAAACGGAGCGGGATTCGGATGAGAACGTGGATGAAGCTGCTCTTAGTGCTAGTGGCAATACTGTCAGCGATGTTAGCCAGCACCCTGAGGAAGGACCCCGTTGGCCAGCATTGAGAAAGTACCCTTCGCTGCTTGCAACATTTGGCAATCAGCAAAGGAGTTTTATTCATGGCTGGTTTGACTGACTGGAATATTCGATCACAAAAGATACTACATTCTGCTTCACATACAGGCATTTTCTGTGTAGAGGACATGGGTTCCATTCTGAGTCTACTTTCACTGTCACTGGTTACCACAACTGGCAGAAAGCTACAACAGCTTTTAAAACCCACCATGTAAGTGCAGCTCATAAGTTTGCTATGGAGACATGGGCCGAATTCAGATTGAGAAAACAAGATGGTTCAAGATTGGAAAATATGCTTGACAAAGGACATGCAAAGATTGCCCAAGAAAATCGTGAGTATGTGAGAGCTGTGGTTGAGTCTCTCGCAAGGACAGACAGTGAATGACACAGTGGAATTTCTAGCTCCAGTGAGACCCTACCACGATGCATTTATAGATTTATACAAACTAATTTACATATTACTGACTCTACCTGTGACATCTGCCTCATGCGAACGGAGTTTCTCTTGCCTCAGACGCCTCAAAAACTACCCAAGGAATAGCAGCGGTGATGCTCGGAACAGCAACTTGGCCCTGTTGGCCATAAACAGCCGGGGGACCAAAGCACTTGACATCCATAAAATCATTGATGCTTTTACCACCAATCACAACAACAGACGCATTGTGCTTCTCTGAAAACATCAATGGTGAGTGCAGTTGATTTTTTTTTAAATTCGGGCCAAGACTAATGATGATGATTATTATTATTATTTTGTGGTGGATACCGCATAGTCCTTATGTTTCCTGCAAATCCTAAACTATTACATTTACTGCTATTAAGCCGACTGGTTTTGCTTAGATTTCCATAGTCATAGTCATACTTTATTGATCCCGGGGGAAATTAGTTTTCGTTATCAATAAAGTATGACTATACTTTTGCTTAGACTTCCAAGTGGTAATTCTGTTGATTTTTGTTTTAAATTCAGTAGCCAAATTAATTGAGGTATTGCATGGTCAGAGTACGATTTGTCCATCTCCTGGTAAAGCCTTGCATCTGTTGTTTGCCTTATTTGACTTTAATAACGGTGTATCTTTTGGCATTGTCTGTCTATGTAATGTGAATAGCAGTGGACATTGTGGGTTAGTGTTGTGTTTTTCAGATGAAAAGCACGCATTTGACACTGATTGCGTGTTTGGTGCGTGATTCATGTTGTGCGCGATTCATGTTGTGCGCTGTGGGTCGGATGCTCTGTTGGTTTGTTTGTTTATGCTCTGTGTAGCCCGGGTTGTCTCCAATGCTGTTGACACTGATACAGTTCACTTCTATATTACATTTATCAATTGCTGTTGCTTGTGAATCAACAGAGGCATTTATAGTAGGCACATAATGCTTGAAACTGACTTTTCAACTCCACTCGTCTGGCCTTGCGAATACATAGTACCACAGGGCACATCCCTCAGCACCATCACTGAATAATTCAGCCCCACTGTAGCACCAGCAAGAAAAAATTCTCTGGTGCCGCCACTGTACAGAACACCCTGAAGGTTAACTTGCAGGTCGAGTTGGTGGTGAGGAAGGCAAATACAATGTTAGCATTCATTTCAAGAGGTCTAAAATACAAGAGCAAGGAGGTGATGCTGAGGCTTTATAAGGCACTGGTGAGGCCTCAACTTGAGTATCGTGAACAGTTTTGGGCCTCTCATCTTAGAAAAGATGTACTGGCATTGGAGAGGGTCCAGAGGAGGTTCACAAGGATAATTCTGGGAATGAAAGGGTTATCATACAAGGAACGTTTGATGGCTCTGGGTCTGTACTCACTGGAATTCAGAAGGATGAGGGGGGATCTCATTGAAACCTTTCGAATGTTGAAAGACCTAGACAGAGTAGATGTGGAAAGGATGTTTCCCATGGTGGGAGAGTCTAGGACAAGCGGGCACAACCTCAGGATAGAGAGGCGCCCTTTCAAAACAGAGATGCGGAGAAATTTCTTTAGCCAAAAGGTGGTGAATTTGTGGAATCTGTTGCCACTTGCAGCTGTGAAGGCCCGGTTATTGGCTGTACTTAAGGCAGAGATTGAAAGATTCTTTTTTTAATATAATTTTTATTGAGTTTTCAAAGTAAATACATGAGAAAATAATATCTACCCTCCCCCTCCCCCCGATATATACTCCTACCTAAAGAAAAAAGAAAAAAAAAGAGAACCGCCTGAGTATTGGAAGGTTTGCACATGCTCCATGGGATTAAAAATAAATTTAATATATATTTTTTACTTTCCCCAAGACACCAAGATTTTTTTATCATCGGAGCTGTAAATAAAGGCTCCCAATATTCAAAAATGTTTCATATTTATCTCTTAAAGTCTAAAACATTACTTAGCTTCTCAACTCTCATAGTTCCCTGGGGAATCTCTTTGAACTTCACCATGTTGCTACGTGTTTCCCTCCCAATCATCCAGGCAAAAAAAGAAAAAAAAAGATGGATAAGATACAAAAAAAGAAAAAACAAAAAACCCCCCCACTAATGTTGTGAATGAAAAGATACACAACACTACCCCCCTCCATTATGCGGGTCGTGGCTATTGCCACGCTTGCACACATGAATAACATAGCGATTGGTCAGTGTTTCTTCCAGCTCACCCGTAACAAAAAATTGTGTGTATATATATATATATATATATATATATATAAAAATATATACATATAAAAAATTAATGTCATTATTCCCAGCTAATAGTCCTCAAATTTTAACCTTTCTTCCCCTCCCTCATATAATTAATAATATATTTATATATTCATCTGCCTAAAAATCCAACAGGCCTAATCCTTGATCCAGTCTTCATCTTCAATCCATCTCGCTCCCCTGGGTTTGTTCTTGTATCTGGTGAATATTCAAAGAATCTCATACAAACTCCTCCGCTTTCTGGTAATCGTCAAAAAATCTTTTTTCTCCACCAGGCAAAAAAACTTCAAAGTTGCAGGATAACGCAATATAAATTGATAACCGTGATCCCATAGGGCTTTTTTCACTGGATTAAATTTCTTCCTTTTCTTCAAAAGTTCATAACTTATGTCAGGGTAAAAAAAAAATTTTCTTCCCTTCTATCATCAGTGGCCCTTTTCTCTTCTTGGCAGCTTGGGCAGCCGCCTGTAGAATCCTTTCTTTGTCTTGAAATCTGAAGAATTTTATTAAAATTGATCGTGGATATTGGTCATCTTGTGGTTTTGGTCTTAGAGCTCTATGTACCCGCTCAATTTCAATTGATCGGTCTTCCTCTTTCATTTGCAAGGTTTTCAGGATCCATCTTTGAAAAAATTCTATTGGATTATCTCCCTCTATACCTTCTTTAAGACCAACAATTTTAATATTGTTACGTCTACTAAAATTTTCCAACACGTCCACTTTCTCCAAGAGTTGATTTCTTTCCGTATTCCAGGCAAGCACATCATTTTGTTTTTTCCACTCTATCATTAATATGTTCCATTGTTCTTTCCATCTTCTGAAGTTTCTTATCCATTTTATCCTGTCTTTTCATAGCTTTATCATAGCACATCTTCACGTCTCTAAGCTCTGTTCTTAATTTTCTTAGTTCAGCCATTAATTGCAATAAAGCCTCACGTGACGCCCACCCCATAGATTCTTGATTGGACATGGCATCAAAGGTTATGGGGAGAAGGCTGGGAACTGAGGTTGAGGAGGAGATTTTTAAAAAAAAGGTTCAGCCATGATTGAATGGCGGAGCAGACTTGATGGTCCAGATGGCCTAATTCTATTCCTATGTCTTATGGTCTTATGTGACAAATAAAGCTAAACTTCTGCTTTCAGTCAAACCAGAGTGACACTTAAACTCTCTCTCTTAGTTATTAGTCACCATCTCCAACCCTATGGGCTCTCTCACCTTGCGGTATATGGCTCCAATGATGGCTGTCCGCAGTCGCATGCCAGTCACAAAGCAGTAGTGGAAGTGCTGGTGGAGGAGGAGGGTCTGCAGGGCCGTGGAGATGAACATCAGAATAGCGATGCCATATCCCCACCAAGTCCTGGCCTCAGGGTCATCAGTGAATGAAATCAACATGCTGAAAGGGAGAGAGAGAGAGCAAGAGAATGTGTCAGTGACTATGCCCAGGCCAGCAATCATACAGCACATCACCAGCTCCCTGGCATACAACAGTTTACCAGGCAGCCTGGCTCTATAAGACTATAATATATAGCAGCATAATTGGGCCATTTGGCCCATCGAGTCTACTCCACCATTTCATCATAACTGATTCAATTTTCCTCTCAGTCCCAATCTCCTGCCTTCTTCCCATATCCCTTCATGCCCCAACCAATCACATACTCACTTAGCCTTCACAGCTGCCTGTGGCAACAAATTCCAGAAATTCACCTCTTTCTGACTAAAGAAATTCCTCCTCCTCATCTGGCAGAGTTGCTGCTTCAAATTCCAGTGACAGGGTTCAATCCTGTGCCGAGTTTGAACTTCATCCCATGATGTGGAGCTTTGCTCTGAATTTTTTATTTTAATTTATTTGATGAGTGCAGAGTAGGCCCTTCCAACCCTTTGAGCCATGCCACCCAGAAACCTCTGACACCCCCAATTTAACCCTAACCAAATCACGGGACAACTTACAATGACCAATTCACCCACCTGGTACGTCTTTGGACTGTGGGAGGAAACCGAACCACCTGGGGAAAACCCATGCATTGCAAGGGTAGGACGTATGAGACTCCTTGCAGAGAGCACTGGGATTGAACTCTGATGCCTCCAACTGTAATACCATTGTGCTACTATGCTACAAGGACATAGGGGTTAAATGGTGCATATATATGTGGTGGGGTGTATAGGATGTCCAGGGAGGGGTAGCACCTCTAGTGGGAGGGTTTGTCATGTCCATCCTAGGACAGTTCACTCACCTTTGATCTCTACCAGTCACTCAGTTCTCACCTGCGGCTCTAAGTAGCTGCTTGCATGCGAGAGCAGCCACACCCCGGTACATCGTTTCGACAGGCAGGCTAAACCAGATGAGGGTAGCGTGCAGCCTCATACTCTGGTGAAAAAGCGATGTGCTTGTCTTAGCATGCAAAGTCAACTCTGGCTAACTGGGTGGATGAGATTTACAGTGAAATCCAAAGGCCAGAAAGGCGGTAGTGTGATGCACTGTGAAGGGCGAAGGGCATGACAAGGCACAGAAGACGCCACGGTCGTCCACTGCCACCAAGGAAGATCCCAGTTTGTGATGCTTGAACCACTGGACCCGGACTTCTGAGGTTGAGAGAGAGGAACTGCCCCACTGCAGCTGCTTTCCACCTTAAAAACTCTCCTCCACAGGTTCTCTGTTTTCTGTCATTGTTGGACAAGATGGACAACCATCATGTGTGTGGTAGAACTGGTTGGGGTGAGAGGGAGTGAAGTTTGATGGGAGCATAGGGAAAGCAAACGAAAAGGGCGCAGAGTTATGTTACAATCAGTCTGCTGGAAGAACTCAGTGGGTCGAGTAACATCTGTAGAAAGAAACACTGCATCAGAACCATAGGGTTATGTATCAGTGGACCACGATACCTGTGCTATACTACGTGAGTTTAATCTTTCATTCCCATCTTCCCCTCTCCTACTCCCCACTTCTATGCCACCTGGTTCGGACAAACTTGGGAGAAGTTGCAGCCTGGTATTTCTGCTCATCTGCTCTGGAGTCATGTGTGGAGGGCATAGACCCAGGAACTCCCAGCTGAGTGTGGAGATTTGTAATTCATCCTGGAGGAGGAATGAGAGGGGGCAAGGATCCCTCTTAATATCCCAGAGGAAATCAGGACAAGGTTAGAATGTAAATGGCCAGCTGGAGTATATTAAAATGTTGCTTTTTCTTTCAGGAGCAGCTGGACAGAATTGAGATAAGGATTCAATATGAGGAACAATTAGTAACTTTAGACTATAAATGTCGTACTTGAGAAGCTGTGGATTGACAAAGGATAGCAGATCCTGGAAAAACTTCAGTGCTGATCCCACAAGGAAGTACGGAGCAAAGGTCTTGCACAGAGCTAAGAGGAACGAAGGCTTCTTCTGCTGCGCCTTGTTGGAAACGAGAACTTCAGCTTCCTGGGGCTCACCCTCCAGATTGTTCATCATGAGCGAATGCTTGTCAAACACCTCTTGCTTCCTGGCCAAGGAAGGATCATACAATAGTAACTTATTGCCTTGGATATGTAGTTTCATTCACAACATCAAGCCTATGAAACTCGTGGAACCCTCTTCCAGGTATCTGTTATTTTACGTATAAAGCTCCCTTCACTTCACGGTTAGATCCCAGCCTATAACTTACTCCCATGTATCTACATAATACCCATAAGACATAGGAGCAGAATCAGCCCATTGAGTCTGATTTATCATCCCTCTCAACTCCATTCTCCTGCCTTCTCTCCATAATCTGTGACGCCCTTACTAATCAAGAAGCTATCAGCCTCAACTTTAAATATACTCAATGACTTGGGCTTCACAGCTAACTATGACAATGAAATCCACAGATTCACCATCCTCTGGCTAAAGAAATCCCTCCTCATCTCTGTTATAAAGGGACATCCTTCTCGTCTGAGGCTGTGCCCGCTAGTCCTCTGCACATCCGCTCTACCTAGGCCTTAATACCCCTAATCCCCATGAACACAATGAACCTCTTGACTAGTTCCCAGCCAATAAATGGAGGGTTGCCTTACTGAGAAATTTGCATCTTCGATAAGGTGCCGGTAGACTCGAGGGTAGCAAATTTGCAGCTTGGTGATCATGATGTTTCAGCGCTCTGTAGTCTCTAAGAGGATTCTGGGAGGAAGAGACAGCGTGCAGGAACCTCGTGGCAAGAAGGCTGCAGGACAGAGCGCGAGTGATGTTCGACTCCATTTCACTGATTAAAGCGTCCATTGTTTGCTGATTAAAGTGATGAAACATTGAGGCGAATGTGGAAGGTGAGCGCTGGCTGCCTGCCTTTAGATCGCTGGGGGATCACTCTGCTGCCAGAAAGGGGAGACTGCCTTTTTATCGCTGGGGGATCACTCTGCTATGGAGAGGGAAGACTGCCTTTGATTGCTGGTGGGATCACTCTGTTATGGAGAGGGGAGACTACTTTTAGCATTGCTGGGGGATCGCTCTGCTGCCAGAAATGGAAGCCTGCCTTTTTATCGCTGAGGGATCGCTCTGCTATGGAGAGGGGAGACTACCTTTTGATTGCTGGTGGATCACTCTGCTACTCAGACAGGAGACTGCCTTCAGATTGCTGGTGGATCACTCACTGCTGCAGAGGAAAAGGCCTACTGCTGTGTCTGGAGAACAATACCCAGGTTTTCTGCACTTTAGATACGGACTTGGACTATATACTTTTTATCAGTCTTATAGTTTTTTTATATTCTGTGTTTCTCGCTCGATCTTTCTCATTTTTCTGTGTGCAGGAGAGGGGGATTTCAGGGTCGTTGAGTCTTTTCCATTTTTGATCATTTTTTCTGTGAGGAAGAGGGATTTGGAGGTTGATGATCATGCTGTTATTCGTTTCCTTCTTAATTTTGTGGCTATCTGGAGAAGAATTTCAAAGTTGTATACTTTGATAATAAATGAACCTTTGAACCTTTGAAATGTTGAGCTTTTATTTAAGAAGGGTGGCAAAGGAAAAAATTGGGAACTATAGAGCAGTAAGTCTAACATCTGTGGCAGGGAGGATCCTGAAGGATAAAATATAGGCACATCTGGAAAGATAAGGGCTGATTAGCAGCAATCAGCATGGCCTTGTGCACAGGACATCACATCTTATAAACTTGATTGAGTTTTTTGATGAGGTGACCATGAAAATTGATGATAGCAGTAGATGTGGTTTATATGAACTTCAGTAAGGCCTTTGATAGCTGCTCTGGAGGGTTAGATCCCAGGGAGAGCTGGCTAATTGAATATGCAATTAGCTTGATGGTAGAGAGCAGAGGGAAATGGTGGAAGATTGTTTCTTCAGAATCAGGTTTATTATCACCGACATGTGATGTGAAATTTGTTAACTTAGCATCAGCAGTTCAATGCAATACATAATTCTAGCACAGAAAATTTTTTTTAAAAAAATAAATAAATAAGTAAATCAATCAACTCAGCATGGATTCCTTAAAGGAAAATCCTGCCTGACAAACCTATTACAATTTTTTGAGGAAATTACCAGTAGGCTAGAC